>NC_069501.1:435080579-435388079 GCF_027579735.1 Bombina bombina | reverse complement strand
AGAGAGAGAGGGGGGAGAGAGCGTAAAATAGAGGGGGAGAGAGAGAGAGTAAAGGAGAGGGGGAGAGAGAGAGCACAGAAGAGAGGGGGGGAGAGAGAGAGTACAAAAGAGAGGGGGAGAGAGCGCAAAAGAGAGGGGGAGAGAGAGAGCAAAAGAGAGGGTGGAGGGGGAGAGAGAGAGCGCAAAAGAGAGGGGGAGAGAGCGCAAAAGAGAGGGGGAGAGAGCGCAAAAGAGAGGGGGAGAGAGAGAGCAAAAGAGAGTAGGGAGGGAGAAAGAGAGAGCAAAGAGAGGGGGAGGGAGAGAGTGCAAAGGGTGAGACCGCTGTACTGCAAAAAATGGCCTGTGT
Source organism: Bombina bombina (assembly GCF_027579735.1). Taxonomy (NCBI): domain Eukaryota; kingdom Metazoa; phylum Chordata; class Amphibia; order Anura; family Bombinatoridae; genus Bombina; species Bombina bombina. The sequence continues at coordinate 435,387,733 of NC_069501.1, read as the reverse complement.
GAACAAGCTTTAGGACTAGTTACTGAAATAAATGGTTAAATTAAATAAGGGCAAACGATTAAAAGTAGCTTCTGCACAGGGGTGTATACTGGTTCATCAGGAAAGCGGTTAAAATTTATTTTAATGATTTAGATAGTTCATGCAATGCAAAGAGACTTTTCAATTTACTTCTATAATCAAATTTATTTTGTTATCTTGGTATCCTTTATTGTATAGAATACCTAGATAGGCTTAGGGTCAGATCAGGGATCAGGGACCTTGCTGATGATTGGTGGCTAACATAACCTGTGTGTTTAACCCCTTTGTATGAGTAAAACACACAGGTGTCGAATACATTTATTTATTTTTTTGATGTTGGATAAAAAGGAACAGACTTTTTTTCCATTACCAAAGTGGTCACAATCTTTCTGAGATAAAAACACAGCCGAGATTATGTTCCATGACAGCACTCAGACCTGCTGATATAGTATACCACTCACTGAAATCCCAGTTATTGTAAGGGTAGTGCCACATAGGCTTGGAGCATTTTAAAGGTTATTACCTGTAGGCAGGGGCGGAACTACAGGGGGTACAAAGGTCGCAATTGCGACTGGGCCCCCAAGGGTGGGGGCCCAGCTTCAAAAGAATAAATAAATAAAAAATTCCAATAAAAAACATTGACCTGCCACTGCCTGCACTGATATCATGTGAGTGTGACGTGATGCTTCACTAGTGTCTCTGACTACAGGGGTTAGTGTTTCTAATGTTTTCCATTGGTGTTTAAGTGTGTGTGTGTGTGTGTGTGTGTGTGTGTGTATGTGTGTGTATGTATGTGACTGTGTGTGTATTTATTCATGTATGTGTGTGTATGTGTGTATGTATGTATGTGACTGTGTGTGTATTTATGCATGTATGTGTGTGTATGTATGTATGTAACTGTGTGTGTATTTATTCATGTATGTGTGTGTATGTGTGTTTGTGGAACCAGCAAATTACAGACCTTGTTACTACAGCATGGGGGGTGGGGGGTAAACAGTGTCACTATACAGTACCACTATATACAGTACGAGAGGGCTAGACCATGTCACAGACTACTGTGGTCACTTTATAAAGTACTGGGGCGGGCAGGTGTCAGGCCAGCCATCTCACCGGCTGTATTACAGACTGTATCACTAACTCACTATATACAGTACTGGTGGGTTAAACAGCGTCACTATATACAGTAATAGGGGGTCAGACCATCTCACAGACTGTGGGCACAGGGTACTTCCTTTTGCAGACATGTTATCTGATTCACATTTTTTTTCTGTGTTAAATGTTACAAAAAAAAAAAAGATATGTATCAAATTCACCTTTTATATTTTTTTTGTGGGGGGGTCGGGCTTCTTAGATTCTTGCACCTGGGCCCTGTGGTTTCTAGTTACGCCTCTGCCTGTAGGGAAAGTAAATAGGAAAAGGCATGAGTGTTTGGAACTGTGTTGCAGTTAAGGGGTTATAGACAGTTTACTTTTCATAACCAGGAACTGTACCAAGCCTAATTCTCTTCTCCCCTGGAAGATCTACAAATTACCCTCCTTCCCTCCCAGATGTTAAGGATGATGGTGTGATTATTTACTGCTACCCTAGTGTTGCTATTATATTTTACCACCGCTCAGACAGGGTTATTACAGCTGGTCTTTGTATGCGTGTGCTGATTAAGTTTTGCCTCCACCCAGATAATTTTTTTTAATCAGTTAAAATGGCCCAGTGATTTCTGGGGTTCCCTAAGGCAGTGTTTCTCAACCCCGGTCCTCAAGTACCCCCAACAGGCCAGGTTTTCTTTATAGCTGAACTAGTGCACAGGTGAAGTAATTAGCTGATCAGTAACAACATGGTTACTAACCTGCTCTCACCCATAAGATTATTATTTCACCTGTGCACTGGTTCAGCTATAATGAAAACCTGGCCTGTTGGGGGGTACTTAGGACCGCGGTTTAGAAACAATGCCCTAAGGGTTGGAGTAACTACCATACTCTAGCGGCGGGAGGTTGCGGCCTTTGTTGATGTTAGAGTTGTTAAGGGTAATGATGGCCAGACTGCAGGGCCAGTGCTAGGGATTTTGGCTACACAGGCGAAGACACATTTTGTGCCCCAGCCCCCTGAAGAAATTATATTTCCTACAATTACTGCTTTATAACAACATTTTCTAGTGATGTGTTAAGCAACAATTGATAGCTATTTTATCTATAATGATAGAGAAAATAGATTTCTGTTACCACATCACATTCCTGGCTGTTAATATGATTTATTATAACTATAATAGCTATAATGGTCATTTTCTGCATGACACAACGTACCAAAGTGGTGGCTCTCCACAGCATAGCAAATCAGTCGTTCTGCATAATGAATCATCAGTAGTGACAATATATATTCATCACAGTTACAAATCATGAAGCAAAGATTTATTTAAAGAGGATATGATGTTAAGACACTGAATTATCAGATTCAACAATTAAATTGAGTAACATGTTTTGTTAAATTCTGCTTTAATACGTCAAAAAGGGACAGACTAATATTGACTGCAACATTTTTCCCAAACACAGCTAAATTTGGAAAAAAAAGTTAAACAGTTATGGCATCTATTATCTAGTGAACCAAATCTTCCTTTTTGACACATCACCACCAATGGTGAGCTACACAATTTGAAAGATTTACTCGTTAAAACAGACCCCACCCATTGTTATCATAAAAAACAATATGGATCCCTCAGAAAGGGTTGCTCTGGGAGTAGTACATGTAATAGCGTGATTGCCACTAACATTTTCACCACCCCCATCATTCATTCAGTGACATGCACAACAGCCTTTATTATTTACGTGATCATCTGTCCCTGTTCATTATACTATGTGGACAAGTGAAATGGCACACTATGGGAACAAAAGTAATCACCGTAGCGCCATACATCAAGCTTTAAAAAACAGTGATTCAGATCAACCAGTGGTTCACTACTTTTACCAAATCATGATCATAGACTATATACCTAAGATACCACAAGGAGGTGACAGGGAAAAATTATTGTTGCAGAGGGAGGCTCAATGGACTTTTCGACTGGACACTATTGTTCCAATGGGTCTAAACTCGATGCCTGATTTAAATTTTTGCCTTTAGAATTTATAATGCTATGATGTATAATGTCTTCGGATAGTCCTCACTCTATAGGGAAACTCTCATAATGAAAGGGAACAAAGGAAGAGCTTTATAAGGCTTGATCTGAATTCCCTGCCATTACATAAGTATAGAATGGAGGCTTTAAAGGTTTCCACCCAAATAGTTAGTGAGAGATGCCACCTTAATGTATTGCTAAGGATAGCCTGCATCAGAAATAGGGATGGGCGAATGTTTCGCAACATTTGCACATTCGTTTGTTCGAATCGAATTTTGAATGTTTACATAACATTCTAACATTCGATTTTCGAATGTTCGGTTTCGAATTTTACGATTACATTCGAAAATATTTGAATTCGAAAAATTTGAATTTAGATTGTAATAGTATTTCTAATGCTTTTTCTTTAAATGTAATATTCGAATTATGCAATATTCGAATTTAGATTGTAATAGTATTTCTAATGCTTTTGCTTTAAATGTAATATTCGAATTATGCAATATTCAAATTCGAAAAATTCTAATTTAGATTGTAATAGTATTTCTAATGCTTTTTCTTTAAATGTAATATCGAATTATGCAATACGTGTATTCGAATTCGAAAAATTCGAATTTAGATTGTAATAGTATTTCTAATGCTTTTTCTTTAAATGTAATATTCGAATTATGCAATACGTGTATTCGAATTCGAAAAATTCGAATTTAGATTGTAATAGTATTTCTAATGCTTTTTCTTTAAATGTAATATTCGAATTATGCTTACGTGTATTCGAATTCGAAAAATTTGAATTTAGATTGTAATAGTATTTCTAATGCTTTTTCTTTAAATGTAATATTCGAATTATGCAATACGTGTATTCGAATTCGAAAAATTCGAATTTAGATTGTAATAGTAGTTCTAATGCTTTTTAAATGTAATATTCGAATTATGCAATATTCAAATTCGAAAAATTCGAATTTATATTCGAATTCGAAAAATTCGAATTTCGAATGTAGACATTCGATATAATTATAAACATTCGAATTCGAAAGTGACATTCGAAAAACTGTAAATAACATTCGATTTTCGAATTTTTAAAAATATTCGTTCTTATCGACATTCGAATTTAGAATTCGAATTTCGGTAATAAGATTCGTTCTACATTCGAAATTCGAAAATTTGCACATTCGCCCATCTCTAATCAGCAATAAAGATAGGCAGCAAATAATACAGGCTAACAGTTTATTATGTTAAACACATCATATTCAAACATGGTGTTATATATATATATATATATATATATTGATCAAAATCACTATATATATATATATATATTATATATATATATATATATATATATATATATATATATACTAAATATAGGGGGTGTGAGAGAGTAGGTAATATTGCTAATTTGCTTTAAATGGTGCCACCCTTATAGTAAATATAAAATATAAAAGAAAGATAGAAAAAAATACCAGGGTATATAAGATTACCCTAGAACAGCAAGGGAATAAACGGCACACATAGAAGACTTTCAAAATTTATTTATAATAATTTCCCAAAAAAAACACTTAAGTATATAGCGATATCTTATCTGTCAATATCAGTTACCACTAAAGACAGCAAAATCTAAAACATTTTAAGTGCACTTAGACCTAATACTTTCCCTATGCTATAAATTACAAAAAGACATCATAAACAATAAGGGGTTAACCAGAAAACTCATGTTTATAACGAATGTTACATAGAATCTAATGTTTATAGGACATTTATAGTAAGTAGGCAAAATACATGTTAAACATATGGCTGCAGTCCAAACAGAGGTGAACTATATTATGTATCAAAAAGCGCTTGTTTTTCCTCTTTATATATACCAGGGAATCTTCTCTTAAGGCAAATAAATGTGCCGCAAGTAGTACTGCTGGATAAAAGAGTCTCTAGCAAGTGTAATAATTCAGTTGGAAAACACAGCATATACTTAGCTTAAGTCCTCCGGTTTTTGTTGTTTCCACTTGTCTTCTGCTTGCAAGCACCTGTGATGATTACTTGGCGTGTGACATCAGCAATAGTGGGAGTGGTCTCTCGTCACCAGGGACTATGAGTGGCTATAGACAGAAGGATCCATTTGAATCAATTTTGCATTGTAAGTTTTGCCAAGAACTTTGACAAATGACTGTATCGCAAAGTTATGTATATGTTCACCTATCGTATAGGCACATCTTCCATTGCACTCCAATAGCACACTCCTCAAAACCACTTACTCCACTGTCGGAGTCACACCTGAAAGATTCGTAGCTCACTTTAAAGGTACAGCTGCATGTATAGAGCCAAAATGTCTCTGAAGAAACAAAAGATTCAGGGAATAGGCCTGGACAGGTGCACTAGAAATCCTGGCCCACGGTACATTCGACAGGTACCTGGGTTCTCATAAACACATAGTGCCAACGCACGTTTCTCCCCCACCTCCAGTATGTGTTACAGGGGATCATCAGGGCATGTAGAGTCCTCAGTGGACTTCCTCTTTTATGCAGATACCTAATTGCTTACAGGTGTTTTTCCCAAGTATCCTTGCAACACCTTAAAGCTGTATCACTTTTAACCCTGTATTTCAAAAAAGCCTCTCAAAACTCAAAATTGTGTTAGAAAGTAATAGGTAAATATGTTTTGGTTCAACCTAATTCCTGGTTACCCCCCAATACTTTCAAATACACAACAGAAGAGATAGAAATTACCCTCTTAAACTGGCGCACACTTCAAACAGATGTTTATTATATTTAAAAAAAAATGAAATTTTATAAAAGTGGACAAATTCAAGCTTATCGTTTAAACCTTTTGGGAATCTAGTTCCCAGTCTGTAGATCCATTTCGCCTCTTTTTGCAGGAGGACCCTATCATTATTTCCACCACGTCCATTTGTGATGCCTTTATCTATTATGATAAATTTCAATGAATCTACATTTTTATTGTGTACATTACAAAAATGCCTGGCAACATTAGTTTCTCTGGAGTGGAGAATATCGTCCCTGTGCTCCCTGTACTCGGTCCTTCACCAATCTTTTCGTTTTTCCAACATAGAAAGCCGGACAGGAGCACCGCAGAAGATATATCACCCCCTCCGATTTGCAGTTAAAGAAGAATCTTATATCAAGATCTTTCCATCCTGGACAGAGAATTGTTTAGTGCTATCCATGTGGGCACAGTATACACAGTGCCCACATGGAAAGCTACCCTTAATACCTCTGTCCTTTCTCAGCCAATCAGAGGCCGAAGGGCCCCTTGAGAATTGGCTCCTCACCAGTTTGTCCTTTAAACTTTGTGCTTTTCTAGCTGTTAGCAAAGGTTGTATCCCCCATCACACTGTTCACTTTTTCATCAAGGGATAGGATGTGCCAATTTTTTCTTGAAAACTGACCTTAGACTCTCCCATTGATTATTAAAATTAGAGATAAATCTAATTTTATTAGTTTCATTTTTAGAATTATTGCGATATAGTAAGTCATCCCTGGACATATTTCTTGCTTTCCAGAGAGATTTCTTGAGGCACTTGTTAGAATAACCTCTTTTTAGGAATCTCTCTTTCATTAGGGCTGCATGAGTGTCAAACTTGGAGAGAGAAGAGCAATTTCTCCTCAGACGGAGGAATTGGCCATACGGGATCCCTTTTTTAAGGTGGTTCGGATGGCTACTATCTGCATGTAATATATTGTTAGTTGCGGTCTTTTTCCTGTAATTTTCCGTCACTATTCTTACTCCCTCTTTTTTCAAAGTCACATCTAGAAAATTTAGTTCTACTGTATTGGTTTCTGACGTCAGGATGATGTTCTTGTCGTTGTGGTTAAGGACCGCAACGAATTCATTGAATTCTTCTGCCGTCCCATCCCACAGGACAAGAACATCATCCACATATCTAATCCATAGTAGCACTTTGTCCTCAAAGATCCTTGAATAGTACTCAAAGATCTCTGATTCCCAAAGGCCCAGATGTAGACATGCATATGTGGGGGCACAAACTGCCCCCATCGCTGTCCCACACAGTTGGCGAAATATCTGTCCGTCAAATGAAAAAATATTATTTTTCAAGACAAACTCTAACAGGGAGTAGACAAATTCAGTATGTTCAGCATATGTTGGTCCTCTGGTCTCTAAGAACCTCCTTATTGCTGTTAAGCCTATTTTATGTGGTATGGAGGAGTAAAGACCCTCTACATCAAGAGATGCCAGAATGGTCTTTTCATTTACTACTACTCCATCCAACTTTCTCAAAAGATCGGCTGTGTCTTTAAACATATGATGTTAAGGTTAGTAAAAAGGGTCGCAGGGTATTTATCAACATACTCCCCAATTTTTTCAGTTGCACTCCCTATTCCCGAGACTATAGGCCTTCCCGGGGGGGCACTGCATGTTTTTATGCAGCTTTTGGCAATACATAAAAGACAGGCATAACTGGATGCTCAGGATATAGGAATTTTGAACTCATTTTGGGTAATTACCCCTTTGCTTCTTGCATAATTCAAAAGTTTAAAAAGGGAATTTTGGACATGGACCAGAGGGTTGCCACCAATTTTTTCATATTGCTTTTTGTTATTTAGCTGCCGTTTGACTTCATTCACATAAAAATGCTCATCAAGTAAAACCAAATTACCGCCCTTGTCGGCAGGCTTTATCACCAAACCTTTGGCCATACTTAGTTCTTTTAGTGCTATTCTTTCCCTAGGTTTTAGGTTATCAAAAGTTTGTTGGCTCGATATATCTTCTATATCTTTCTCCATTTGTTTTACAAAAAGATTAACCGCTGGAACCAGGGAAAGTGAAGGCATATATGTTGATTTTGGTTTAAAGGCATACTTTCTATCCACCAAAGATTCTCTCTGTGTGTCATTATCAAAAACAGCTTGGTTTTCAGCAAGAAGTAACTCTAAATCATTAAGGGCCACTTGATCAGTTGCATCTAACATATAGTTGTTATCTGATTTAGATTTCATAATGACAGACAGGACAATCTTTCTTGCAAAAAGATGTAGGTCTTTTATGACCTCAAACTTGTCAATTGGTGTATTGGGGCAGAAGGACATACCTTTTTTAAGGAGTTCGATATGAGCTAGGTTTAGAGGAAAAGAGGACTCTTTATCCAGCAGTACTACTTGCGGCACATTTATTTGCCTTAAGAGAAGATTCCCTGGTATATATAAAGAGGAAAAACAAGCGCTTTTTGATACATAATATAGTTCACCTCTGTTTGGACTGCAGCCATATGTTTAACATGTATTTTGCCTACTTACTATAAATGTCCTATAAACATTAGATTCTATGTAACATTCGTTATAAACATGAGTTTTCTGGTTAACCCCTTATTGTTTATGATGTCTTTTTGTAATTTATAGCATAGGGAAAGTATTAGGTCTAAGTGCACTTAAAATGTTTTAGATTTTGCTGTCTTTAGTGGTAACTGATATTGACAGATAAGATATCGCTATATACTTAAGTGTTTTTTTGGGAAATTATTATAAATAAATTTTTGAAAGTCTTCTATGTGTGCCGTTTATTCCCTTGCTGTTCTAGGGTAATCTTATATACCCTGGTATTTTTTTCTATCTTTCTTTTATATTTTATATATATATATATATATATGTTAACCCCAAGCAGAATGTCTGAAGATAGAATAGGACACATGCAGGAACTGTTAGCACTTTTATTTTGCAGCACTGCTCCATATTAGACTGTTTTCTTCAAACAACACTGTGCTCTTGGCTGCACTGTGTAGGTTTTTCTTAACATAGTGCATCCAGAGCAAAGTGCTATTTGAAGAGAACAGTCAAATACAGAGTAGTACTGCAAAGCTGCAGTGCATTTATTGTTGACTGGCTCTCACAGATTTTTGAACCCGCCCCTGGCCTTTCCCGGTCTGCAAAGAGGTAACTTTTGAATGTAAGATTTTCTTGTGAGCAATGCACCTTTTTTAATACTACATTTCTACCTTGTGAGGTTAGATCAAGTGAAAAGGAAACAAATTTATTCAAGAGACATTTTTTTGTCAGCAGCTAATTTGCAGTGCAAGTTTCAACTGCATCACTATATTAAAAAACTTGAAAAAAACCTACAAACAAATTAGAGGAAATTCTTCCTGATAGCTAGGCCCGTAATGATTGAATTCATACCATATACATAAATTCAACAAGGTGGATGTGGTTCTAATGGCAAACTGAAGGTCTGGTCTACTCCTCCCCCTACCCCTTCCTTCTTAGCTCCCCCTCTCCATCTACCCTCTCCCTTACTATCCTCCTCCCTTAGGTGCCTCACCCTCCTTTCCGGTGGGTATAATATACATAACAATACGGAGCAGGTTATAACTTGATAACTGTGAATTTTAGTTAACATTTTTGGTTGACTGTTTAAATTTTTTTATCAAAAATAATGTAAAAATGAGAAAATCCTTATTTTACCAAAATGTCATTATTACTATTACTTGGAATGATTAACATTATGTGTGATATGACACTCGCTTTGTAACTATGTAACAATTGATTTCCTGAATAAATAAATAAAAAAAACTTGAAAAACTTTTTACATTTTAAAAATTTAAAATGTAATTTTATTTCAAAAATACCTGCAGAAAAGTTTTCACTAAAAAAAATGTAATTGCAGAAAGTGAAGAAAAGTTCTGCCTCTGGAAATATGGAGATATACACAGAGCGAGGAAGTGGGATTTAGCACACTGCACTGTACATAGGTATTTAAAGGACCGGTAAATTCAGTAGATTTGCACAATCAGCATGATAAAAAGACAATGCAATAGCACTTAGGGGCCAAATTATCATTGTGCAAGCAGACATGATCCGATATTAAGGATCATGTCCGCCGCATTTCGATAAATGCTGACAGCATACGCTCTCCGCATTTATCATTGCACCAGCAGTTCTGGTGAACTGCTGGTGCAACACCGCCACCTGCAGATTTGCGGCCAATCGGACGCTAGCAGGGGGTGATTTCTGTCAATTTCTGTCCGCCGCCCCAGAGCAGGCAGACAGATTATGGAGCAGCTTCATAACTTAAATATAAATATGCCCTGTAGTGTAAACTTCAAATGAGTAGTAGATTTTTTTTCTGACAAATTTCAAAGTTATCTCAATTTCCACTCCCCCTGTATCATGTGACAGCCATCAGCCAATCACAAATTCATATACGTATATTCTGTGAATTGTTGCACATGCTCATTAGGAACTGGTGACAAAAAGTGTAAATATAAAAAGACTGCACATTTTGTTAATGGAAGTTAATTGGAAAGCTGTTTAAAAATGCATGTTCGATCTGTATCATGAAAGTTTAATTTTGACTTGAGTGTCGCTTTAAACATGTATTTTGCACAGTTTGTTTGTCTGATGAAGGGAACGTTTGAAAAATCCTGTGAGGGCTTCCCTTGCTTGATACATTTATTTATTGTTAGCATCCAGGTGGTTGTAACATGAGGACCCTAAAACTGTCAGATATTTATATATATGTATATACAGTACTGTGCAAAAGTCTTAGGCCACCAGTAGATTTGTTTTTTTTAGCAATGGTATTATGAACATATATAATTATTTCTCATGCACTGGAATTCTGCATCGAAATTGTTGTGAGATTGATCCGCCGTAGTTATCAAAGCATCAAGATCGTCAAATGTTGAAATTTGTGACATAAAATACGATCCAGCGATCTCAATTCGATGCAGATCGTTGTGAGTTGAAAACCGTGGTATTCGAGCGGAATTGTGTTCATTCACCCTCCTATTCAACACTATATATATATATATTTTTATATATATATATATATATATATATATATATATATATATATATATACAGTATATACAGTCGCATGCAAAAGCTTAGGCACCCCTGACCATTTCCATGATTTTCATTTATAAATAATTGGGTGTTTCGATCAGCAATTTAATTTTGATCTATCAAATAACTGAAGGACACAGTGATATTTCAGTAGTGAAATGAAATTGATTAGATTAACAGAAAATGTGCAATATGCATCCAAACTAAATTAGACAGGTGCATAAATTTGGGCACCCTTGTCATTTTGTTGATTTGAATACCTGTAACTACCTAGCACTGATTAATTGGAATACACAATTGGTTTGGTGAGCCCATTAAGCATTGAACTTCATAGACAGGTGCATCCAATCATGAGAAAAGGTATTTAAGATGGCCAATTGCAAGTTGTTGTTCTCTTCGACTCTCCTCTGAAGAGTGGCAACATGGGGGCCTCAAAACAACTCTCAAATGACCTGAAAACAAAGATTGTTTAACATTATGGTTTAGGGGAAGGCTACTAAAAATCTATCACAGATATTTAAGCTGTCAATGTCCACTGTGAGGAACATGGTGAGGAAATGGAAGACCACAGGCAAGGTTATTGTTAAGGCCAGAAGTGGCAGGCCAAGTAAAACATCAGAGAGGCAAAGGCAAAGGATGGTGAGAACGGTCAAAAACAGCCCACATACCACCTCCAAAGACCTACAAAATCATCTTGCTGCAGATGGTGTCACTGTGCATCATTCAACAATTCAGTGCACTTTGCACAAGGAGAAGCTTTATGGGAGAGTGATGCAGAAAAAGCACATTTGGACAAGCCAGCTTCATTTTGGAAGAAGGTGCTGCATGGCAGCAAAAAAACATAGCATTCCAAGACAAACACTTCCTACCCACGGTAAAATTTGGTGGATGTTCCATCATGCTGTGGGGCTGTGTGGCCAGTGATGGTACTAGGAATCTTGTTAAAGTAGAGGGTCCCATGGATTCCACTCAATATCAGAAGATACTTGAGAATAATGTTGAGGAATCAGTCACAAAGTTGAAGTTACGCCAGGGCTGGATATTTCAACTGGACACCGACCCAAAACACTGCTCAAAATCTACTGTGGCATTTATGCAGAGGAACAAGTACAATGTTCTGGAATGGTCATCCCAGTCCCCAGACCTGAAAATCTGTGGGGTAATTTGAAGCAGGCTGTCCATGTTCAGCAACTTTCAAACCTTACTGGAGATGTTTTGCAAGGAGGAATGGTCCAAAATACCTTCATCCATAATCCATACACTCATTACAGGTAGGGATGGGCGAATGTTTCGCAACATTCGAAAAACGGCACAAATTTTAACACATTCGTTCGCTCGAATCGAATTTCGAATGTTTACATAACATTCTAACATTCGATTTTCGAATGTTCGGTTTCGAATTTTACGATTACATTCGAAAATATTTGAATTTGAAAAATTCGAATTTAGATTGTAATAGTATTTCTAATGCTTTTTCTTTAAATGTAATATTCGAATTATGCAATATTCGAATTCGAAAATTCGAATTTAGATTGTAATAGTATTTCTAATGCTTTTTCTTTAAATGTAATATTCGAATTATGCAATATTCGAATTCGAAAAATTCGAATTTAGATTGTAATAGTATTTCTAATGTTTTTTCTTTAAATGTAATATTCGAATTATGCAATATTCGAATTCGAAAAATTTGAATTTAGATTGTAATAGTATTTCTAATGCTTTTTCTTTAAATGTAATATTCAAATTATGCAATACGTGTATTCGAATTCGAAAAATTCGAATTTAGATTGTAATAGTATTTCTAATGCTTTTTCTTTAAATGTAATATTCGAATTATGCAATACGTGTATTCGAATTCGAAAAATTCGAATTTAGATTGTAAATAGTATTTCTAATGCTTTTTCTTTAAATGTAATATTCGAATTATGCAATACGTGTATTCGAATTCGAAAAATTCGAATTTAGATTGTAATAGTATTTCTAATGCTTTTTCTTTAAATGTTATATTCGAATTATGCAATATTCAAATTCGAAAAATTTGAATTTAGATTGTAATAGTATTTCTAATGCTTTTTCTTTAAATGTAATATTCGAATTATGCAATACGTGTATTCGAATTCGAAAAATTTGAATTTAGATTGTAATAGTATTTCTAATGCTTTTTCTTTAAATGTAATATTCAAATTATGCAATACGTGTATTCGAATTCGAAAAATTCGAATTTAGATTGTAATAGTATTTCTAATGCTTTTTCTTTAAATGTAATATTCGAATTATGCAATATTTGAATTCGAAAAATTCGAATTTAGATTGTAATAGTATTTCTAATGCTTTTTCTTTAAATGTAATATTCGAATTATGCAATACGTGTATTCGAATTCGAAAAATTTGAATTTAGATTGTAATAGTATTTCTAATGCTTTTTCTTTAAATGTAATATTCGAATTATGCAATACGTGTATTCGAATTCGAAAAATTCGAATTTAGATTGTAATAGTATTTCTAATGCTTTTAAATGTAATATTCGAATTATGCAATATTCAAATTCGAAAAATTCGAATTTATATTCGAATTTGAAAAATTCGAATTTCGAATGTAGACATTCGATATAATTATAAACATTCGAATTCGAAAGTGACATTCGAAAACTGTAAATAACATTCGATTTTCGAATTTTTAAGAATATTCGTTCTTATCGACATTCGAATTTAGAATTCGAATTTCGGTAATAACATTTGTTCTACATTCGAAATTCGAAAATTTGCACATTCGCCCATCTCTAATTACAGGCTATTGGAAGCATCTAGAGGCTGTTATGTTTGCTAAAGGAGGCTATACTAAATATTGATGCAATATTTCTGTTTTTATAGAAGCAGTATAGGATCACCTGGACAGAAAATAAATACAAGACAACCTAAATCTAAAGAAGAACACTGGGAAGTGCTGAAAGATGCCTGGTATAATATACCAGAAGATTACTTTAGTCTCCCTAAAAGAGTTTAATATATGCTTAGTGCCAAGGGTGGTAACACTAAATAATGATGTTTGCCTGAAGAAGCCATTTTGTTTTGAAAATAGTGTTTATTTTCATTCTGTGTACATATTTCAAGTATTTTCTGTTTGCATCTTAAGGAAGAGACTGAAAAATAAATAAGTTTTGGAAAGCTTGAGAAATGACTGCTATTATGGATAGATTTGTCTTAAAATCTAGTTTGATGTTCATTTAAGTTATCGTAATCAACAAACACAATCTGTTTTAACTAGTAACACAAATTATTGTATTGATCTTGTAAATATTGAATATATCATTCAAAGGTATGTGAAACCCTAGGCTAATGACTTCAACAAAAGCTAATTAGATTCAGAAATTGGCAATCTTTTTGTCCAATTAATGAAAAGAGGTTGGAGGTGTGAGTTAGAGTTAGAGTTACTTTTACTTATAAAAAGCACTCAAAGTTCTTGCATTTGCTTTTCACAATATGAATCTGTTTATGTGAACCATACTTCACAAAAAAAGAGCTCTGTGATCAAGAATTGTTGCATTGAATAAAGCTGGAAAGGGTTACAAAGTAATCTCAAAGAGCTTAGATATTCAGCTGTCCACTGTTAGATAAATTGTCTATAAATGGAGATTATTTAGTACTGTGGCTACTCTTTCTAGAAGTGGCCATCCAGCCAAGATTACTCAAAGGACACACCTCATAATTCTCAATGAGGTAAAAAAAAAACCTAATGTGACAGCTGAAAACCTGAAGAAATTATTGAAACTGGTTAACATCTCTGTTCATGAATCTACTATACATAAAACATTAAACAGGCAAGGTGTTGATACTTTCCACCAAAAAAATTCTGCATGCCTAAAGTTTGCCAAAGACAACCTTAACACTCCACAATGCTACTGGGAAAATATTTGGTAGACTGATGAAACTATGTTTGAGTTCTTTAGGATGAACACGCAACACTATGTATGGTGTAAAATGGGCACTGGATATAAACATGAAAACATTATCCAAGATTAAGTACGGCAGAGGGAGCATCATGATTTGAGGCTGCTTTGCTGCGTATAGGCCTGGACCACTTGCTATCATTGAGGGAAAAATGAATTCCCAAGTTTATCAAGATATACTACAGGATAATATAAGGGTGGCTGTGTGCCAGCTAAAGCTCAGTAGAAGTTGTGTGATGCAGCAGGACAATGATCCTAAAAACTGAAGTAAATTCACTACAGAATGACTTAAACAAAAAACAAATATGCCTTTTGGAGTTCACCAGTCAGAGACCAGACCTTAACCCCATAGAGATGCTGTGGAATGACCCCAAGAGAACTATTCACACCAGACATCCTAAGAAAATGGTTGAGCTGAAGCAGTTCTGTATGGAAGAGTGGTCTAATATTCCTCCTGAAAGTTGTGCAGTTCTAATCAGCAGCTACTGGAAATGCTTGGTTGAGGTTATTACTGTCAAAGGAAGATCAGCTAGCTATTAAATCCAAGTGTTCACTTACTTTTTCCACAGCACTGTGAATGTGTAATGGAATGGGAAGACATGAAAGATTATAATTTTTTATGTTTTAAGCTTAAAGTGTCAGTAAACCATAAAAAAAAATGTTATATAATTCTGCACATAGTGCAGAATTATATAACATTATAATAGTGCAAACATTGTAAAACCAAATTTCCCCTTTGAATTTAAAAAAATAACTGCTGTTTTACAGACCCGCTCTCTGTGATCTTCTGAGCGGGTCTGTTTTTTTCAAACAGCGCATCGGGCCAGCTGTATAGTCACAGCCCGGCCCGACCACGCCATAGCACTAAGTGCAGCTCGCTCCTGCTGTCTGACAGAGCAGGAGCGAGCTGCACTTAGTGCTATGGCCGCGGTCGGGCGGGCTGTAACGATACAGCTCGCCCGATGCGCTGTTTGAAAAAACAGACCCGCTCAGAAGATCACAGAGAGCGGGTCTGTAAAACAGCAGTTATTTTTTAAATTCAAAGGGGAAATTTGGTTTTACAATGTTTGCGTTATTATAATGTTATATAATTCTGCACTATGTGCAGAATTATATAACATTTTTTTTTATGGTTTACTGTCCCTTTAAGCATTTTCAGGTAGATTAGAGTTGTGTGCTATAGAGGGTAGTTAACGAACGCAACAAAAGTTGCGCTATTTCACCCTCCTTAGCGTTGCCATTACGAGTTTTGAAAAAGCCACCTTGTGCGTGCAGTATGGTTGCGTTGAGCTCCATACCGCACAAAATACAAGCGCTGCTTTGAAATGCTCCTGCACGCTTTTCCCATAGACATTAATGGGGAGAGAGTGTTAACACCTGCGATTGTGGAATGAAAAGCTCCGTAACGCAACCCCATTGATGTCTATGGGGAAAAAAAAAGTTAAGTTTAAACCTAATATCCTAACATAAACCCCACGTCTAAACACCCCTAATCTGCTGCCCCCGACATCGCTGACACCTACATAATGTTATTAACCCCTAATCTGCCGTTCCCAATATTGCCGCCACCAAATTAAATCTATTTACCCCTAATCTGCCGCTTCTGATATCGCCGCCACTATACTAAAGTTATTAACCCCTATTTCCCTGCACCCCAACATCTCCACACTATAATAAATCTATTAACCCCTATTCCGCTGCTCCCCTACATCACCGCCACTAAATAAAGTTATTAACCCCTAAACATCTGGCCTCCCACATCACTACCACTAAATAAACCAATTTACCCAAAAAGAAGGATGGGCAGCACTCGGGAGGCACTTTGAAAAATAAAAACACTGTTTATTGAAACATTTAAAACCAAGCAAAGAACAACAGGTAACTCCTTATGCGTTTCATGCTGCAAATGGGCACTTAATCATAGAAATAGGTAATGTGATTTGACACCCCCTTCATAAAGGTAGAAGTGACTAATCAAAAACCTGAAAAACAAATTAAAACAATACACTATAAAAGACATGAAAATAGGACATGATATTGTGTTACAAATAGTAACAGATAAGGAACTAACAATATGTTTGTGTGAAAATTCATTATTAGGTTATATCTCTGTGACCAAATATAAACATTTGATATCGTAATAGAAAGTTAAGCTGATAATACCAAACATTGGTATATCACTCTCTAATACTGTTGAAACTCAACCAGTTTGATGGAATATAAAATATAATAAACAGTCACAAAAAGAAAATGATATAAATATATACAAGTGCAAAAAAAAAGGCTTAATGTACATATATTTAACAATATAAATCGGAACAAAATTAATTTATTACTATACACTAGAGACTAAAAGTATTATATATCAATCAGGAACCTAGTTCGTCTGCATATGTTCCATGTTACTCCATAAATTTATGAATGTATTTAATCCATTCAACATGATAAAAAATGCAAAACATAGTTCCTGGATAAAATTGTAAAACAGCCATTTACAATAACATTTGAAAGGGTGATGCCAGGGAATCATGGACGATATGTTCTTAATAACAAAAGAAAATGGTTTTGATTCCTGTCTAACCTATATACATTGTGATTTTTCCATTGTATGATTCCTAAAACTTAGTACTGCCCACATTTGGGGATGGACAAAATCCAGAATGTTAAGTGTGGGTACTGTCCAACTTTGTGGGGCACAATGATTAGTTGCTAAACAATAACCTGGACAGAAAAGGGTATAAAGATTAAGTATTGGTAAACCCTATTCTACAAACAGACTCATGTCCCATTCCTTATTGATACCACCCGGAGTGATAGTTTTTAACTTATATATCCAAAACATTTCTTGTTTTAACAATAACTTATTTCTGTCCCCCACCTCTAATTGGTCTTCCTCACTATGTCAATGACTTTTACTCCCATATTAAACTTATTAGTTATGTGCATCGAAAAGTGGTATCTAGCAATAGCTGAATCTTTTTAAAGTTTTTTGTATCATTAATATGCTCTCTTATTCGGGATCTGAGCTGCCTTGATGTTTGTCCGGTATACTGCATTTTGCAAAGATTACACTCCAAAAGGTATACCACATACTCACTTCTACAGTTTGCATAACATTTAATCTCAAACTGTTCTTGGGTGATAGAACTGGTGAATGTGTTCCCTGTGCTAATGGTGTCACAAGTCAGACATGGGCCTGTCCCACATCTAAATGTGCCCTTTCTCTGTAACCAATTCCTTCTTTCATATTTTTTAGAACAAACCATACTGGGAGAGAGTTTATTCGACAGTGTAGGTGCTTTTCTGGGAACACATTTACACTTATCAGCTACTTTACAGAGTATCTATCCTCTCTTAAAATATGCATATTTCTTTTCAGGATACCACAAACTTTATTAAATTGTGAATACAACCACTGAGTCATTAAATTCATTATTCTTCTTTGCAGTCTTAGATACCAAACTCTGTTGTGTGTAACTGCCTACCTCTTTAAGGCTATCATTTAGAAGTTTTTCTCCATAGCCTCTTTCTTCTAATCTGTCTTTTAGGGCTGATGCTTGTTTATAAAAATGTTCATCTAAATTTGTGTTTCTCCTAAGGCGTAAAAATTGTCCCCTAGGGATTGATCTTTTCAAATGTGGGGGATGACAGGACCTGGCATGTAAGATTGTATTGCCGGCAGTTAACTTACGAAAGGTATCGGTTATGATATTACCTGAATTAGCATCACCTTCTAGTGCAAGATCTAAAAAGTTAATTTTATCAGACTTACATTCTCCAACAAACTTCAAATTTAAGCTATTGTTATTCAAATACTCCATAAAGGTATCAAAAATTAATGGAATAATCCACTACAAAAATCAAATCGTCAATGTATCTCATGTACATGATGACGGACTCTACAAATGGGTTTGCGTTGTTATAGATCACATGATTCTCCCACCAACCTACGTATAAGTTGGTGAAAGAGGGGGCAAATTTTGTCCCATCACAGTTCCACAGACCTGAAGGTAGAATTCATTATCAAACATGCAGAAATTATGCTGTAACAGGAACTCTATAATTTCACAAAGTAATAATTTCGTCTCCTCTGCAAAATTGGTATCCAGATCCAAAAAATACCTAATAGCTCTAATACCCATTGAATGGGATATACATGAATACGAGGATGTCACATCAGCTACTATCCAACAATACCCCTTCTTCCATGTTACTTTCTGTAATATTTTGATTAAATGTGTGGAATCTCTCAGGTAACAACTTAGTTACCATTGATTGTAAAATTGAGTCAATCCAATTGGACAGAGGCTCAAACAATGAGCCTATGCCCAAAATGATTGGTCGTCCAGGCGGAGAGATAATACTCTTATGGGTTTTGGGCAAATGGTGAAAAATAGGTATCATTGTGTAATTGGGGACTAAAATGCTGATCTCTTTCTTTGTAAGTATCCCTAATGCTATTGCTTGGTCTAATAATCCTAACATCTTTATTTTGAACTCACATGTAGGATTTTTGGGAAGCCTTCTGTAAGTGCTAGTATCATTTAGTTGTCTTTTCGCTTCTAACAAGTAATCACTTTTGTTTAAAATAACATTTCCTTCTTTATCACTAGACCTGATTGTGATGTCATCATTCTGTTTTAAAGATTTTAGTGCTTCCTTCTCATCTTTCATTAAATTTTGTTTTGCATGTATGGATTTATACTGTTCTTCTAGTTCTAAAATCTCCCTTTCAACTTGCTTATGAAAGTAATTTAATGCCCTACCTCTAAAATGTACAGGATCAAAATTTGAGGATTTTTTCAAAGGCATTACAATGTCTTGATCACTAGGGCTTACACTTATACTCTCAAAGTCTCTCATTGTGCCCACAAAGTTGGACAGTACCCACACTTAACATTCTGATTTTGTCCATCCCCAACTGTGGCAGTACTAAGTTTTAGGAATCATACAATGGAAAAATCACAATGAATATAGGTTAGACAGGAATCAAAACCATTTTCTTTTGTTATTAAGAACATATCGTCCATGATTCCCTGTCATCACCCTTTCAAATGTTATTGTAAATGCCTGTTTTACAATTTTATCCAGGAACTATGTTTTGCATTTTTATCATGTTGAATGGCTTAACTACATTCATAAATTTATGGAGTAACATGGAACATATGCAGACGAACTAGGTTCCTAATTGATATATAATACTTTTAGTCTCTAATGTATAGTAATAAATAAATTTTGTTCCACTTTATATTGTTAAATATATGTACAGTTAAGCCTTTTTTTTTGCACTTGTATATATTTATATAATTTTCTTTTTGTGACCGTTTATTATATTTTATATTCCATCAAACTGGTTGAGTTTCAAAAGTATTATAGAGTGGTATACCAATGTTTGTTATTATCAGCTTAACTTTCTATTACGATATCAAATGTTTATATTTGGTCACAGAGATATAACCTAATAATGAATTTTCACACAAACATATTGTTAGTTCCTTATCTGTTACTATTTGTATCACAATATCATGTTCTATTTGGCATGTCTTATATAGTGTATTGTTTTAATTTGTTTTTCAAGTTTTTGATTGGTCACTCCTACCTTTATGAATGGGGTGTCAAAATCCCATTACCTATTTCTATGATTAAGTGCCCATTTGCGGCATGAAACGCGTAAGGAGTTACCTGGTTGTTCTGTGCCTGGTTTTAAATGTTTCAATAAACAGTGTTTCTTTATTTTTCAATGTGCCTCCCAAGTGCTGCCCATCCTTCTTTTTGGCATATCCTTTGTGGTCTCCGCTTGACCACGCTCGGCTTGCACCTCTCGGGACCTGTGGTGTGACCCCTCCTACAGTCTTTTGCGGCGTCCGGCTTTACTTCACATGAGGATCCGCAGCGGCCTTGTTTTGTTTGTTTCTTGAAAACCTATTTACCCCTAAACCACCAGCCCCCCACATGGCAACAACCTAAATTAAACTATATTATGCCCTAAACTTAACCATAACCCTAACCCTAAACCTAACACCCCCTAACTTTAATATAATTAAAATAGAGCTGAATTAAAATTACAATTATTAACTAAATAATACCTATTTAAAACTAAATACAAACTTACCTGTGAAATAAAATCTAAGCTAGCTACAACATAACTAAAAGTTATATTGTAGCTAGCTTAGGTTTTATTTTTATTTCACAGGTAATTTGTATTTATTTTAACTAGGTAGACTAGTTAGTAAATATTTATTAAACTATTTACTATCTACCTAGTTAAAATAAATACAAACTTACCTGTGAAATAAAAACCTAAGCTGCCTTAAACTAAAACCTAACGTTAAAAAAATAAAAAACCTACCATTACAAAAAATAAATAACACTAAAATTACAAACAATAAAAAAAACAACCATTACAAAAAATAACAAACAAAATTATCCAAAACAATAAAAATTATTCCTATTCCAGTACCCTGTTTAAAAAAATAAATAAAAAGTACCCCAAAATAAAAATAACACTAATCTATAAAAAACGGACCAAGGGCCCTTAAAAGAAATCAGCCTATTTTTCTACAAAAGAAAAACAAACACCCCCTAACAGAATATAAACCCCCACCCCCCCCCAACCCACAAAATTAAAATAAAGTAAAACCTAAACTACCCATTGCCCTGAAAAGGGCATTTTGTATGGGCCAATAGCCAATAGAATTTCAGTAGCTCTCATCCTATTGGCTGATTTAATGTTTCAGCTTATATGAATGCAATGGTACCCCCCAGTATAAAAAGGGGTACCTTGCATTTGAATCATTAGTGTGTGGCAGACGATTGCATGAAGAGGACCGCCATGTCGGATCAATGGACCTTCGCCTGGACCTCTGCCTTCGCGCATCAACTGCTCCACCTCCGCAGGGATGAAGAAGATGCCGGCCCCGCGATGGATGAAGATGGAGCCGCCGGATGAAGAATGTTCAAGCGGGACTTCAGCAACTGTGAGTACCTAAAGAGGGGTTAGTGGTTTTTTTAAGGTTTTTTGAGGTGTTTTTTTTTTTTTAGATTAGGGTTTGGGCATTTCTTAAAAGAGCTGAATGCCCTTTTAAGGGCAGGAAAAAGAACTTATTTTTTTGGAGGGGGGCTTTTTTTATTTTTATAGGACTATTAGATTAGGTGTAATTGTTTTTATATTGGATAATTTTGTTTGTTCTTTTTTGTAATTTAGTGGGGGGGGGGTTGTACTTTAGAATTTTGTTTTTTGTAATTTAGTATTTTTTTATTTTTTGGAATTGTAGATTTAATTTTTTTAGTAGGATTAGGTTTTTTTTTTTTTTTTCAATCAAAAGTTTTTATTGAGACAAAATTATTACAGAACAATAGTGCCTAAAAATACAGAAGAGTTAGGCTGTACATATGTAAAACTGGAATACATAGATACACAAAAGGATATGGTATAACTGAGCAGTTATGTAACGTGTGTAATATTATAAGGAAGGTGGGCTTAGGCAAGAATAGGGTCTCTTTTCTGAAGGAGATATGGTCTGAATCTACAGATATATACTGTATCAGAGGGTTAGGATGTGATAGTGTTGACACATAAATTTTGTTAAAGTTTGTAGGGGTAAAGCTTATAGATAATGAGTGCGATAAGAGGTTTAGGGAGGAATAAAAGGGGGAAGGAGGAAGAAGAGAGAGAAGAAAGAGAAAAAAAAAAAAAAAAAAAAAAGGGTGGGGGAAGGGGGGGGGGGGGGAGAGGAAAAAGGGGGGGAGATGGAAGGCAAGGAAGGAGTCTGGGATGGTAATCTAAGAGTTTGACGACCAGTTTGGAAATTTCGCCATCCATGGGAACCAAATTTCGTGGAAAGAGTCAGTCTTGTCCAGTACTTTGTATGAGTATTGCTCCATTTGGCCTATATAGTGGTACAGTGGAAATTACTTGGGATAGGGTCGGAGGCTTCTACCGTTTTCCATGCCCTTGCTAGGGGTTAATTTTGTGGCCATGAGAACATAGATTGTGAGAGCTTCTCTAGAGGGGGGAGAATTTGGTATCTGCATGTGTAGAAGGGCAGCTTCCGGGGTGAATGGAGGGGTGAGGCCGAGGGATTGGATAAGTGTGTAAACTTTTTTCCATAAGGGCTGGATGACAGGGCAAGACCACCAGATGTGGAGTTGGGTGCCCATGCAGTTTGCATTTTCTCCAGCACTCAGGCGATTGTGATGGGTATATTGTGTGTAAAGTAGTTGGGACCAAGGTGCCAACGGACTAGGATCTTGTAGTGAAGCTCCCACAATGTGGCACAGTGAAGGAGCTTTTTGGTGATCTTGATTCTGTCATACCATATATCTAAAGCGACAGTGAAACCTATTTCCCTCTCCCAGGCCTGATGTTGAGCTATTTTATGGGGGGGGTTTGGATTAGTGAGTAGATTGTAATGGGAAGATAAAAGGTGTCTAAGGTTATGAGGCCCCGTGCCACATCTTTTCCCAGGCTGTGATTGGGCGCAAAGTTTGTTTGGGATAGCCCCATGTACGAAGGCTAGTGCTTAAGCGGAATCCTTCAGAAATGTAGTTTGGGTGGTAGTTTGAGTTTAGCGGCACATTGCAGGGTGGGGGAGGCCAGTTATCTCCCTCATAGAGATCTGAAATCCGAAGTGTTTTTAAACTGTGGCCATAGGTCAAAGTGAGAATCAGGTAGGCAGTATAGAGCAGCAGAAATTGTCAGGATAGGAGAAGGATGGGGAGAAATGTCTAAATTATGTCTAATCTGGTCCCAGAATCGCAGTGCGTGTTTAAAGACCGGATGTAAATTGTCAATAGCTCGTCGGTGATGAGTGGGGATCCAGAGAATGTCAGGAAGGGTTACGCCCGAAGGCAGCAGTGAGGACTCTAAAGGGTACCAGTTTAGTTGTCTATCAGGGTCATTCCACAACGAAGGATGTGTGATAGTCTAGCGGCGTTGTAATACGAAATTATATTTGGGAGAGCTAAGCCTCCTGATATAATCGGTTTTTCAAGTGTGCGACCTGACGTTCTGGGGCGACGGTCTTTCCAGACATAGGTAGTAATCAAGCTTTGGAATCTATTGAGAAGTGTTCTAGGAATATTATATGGGATAGATCTTAGGAGGTAAGTGAGTTTGGGGAGGAAAGACATCTTTATCGCAGAAATGCGACCTGTCCAGGAGATTTCCCGAAAACTCCCAGGATTCCAGGAGCCTCCTGAACTCCGGTAGTCTGTCAGTATAGTATCGGCAGGATCTGGGCTGAGACGGACTCCCAGGATCTTGAGGGAGGTAGATTTCCATTGGAAATGGTATTTCGACCGGAGGGAGGTTAGGGCTACCATGGAAAGATTTATGGGGAGGGCTTCTGTTTTAGTCACATTCAGCTTATAAAAGCTCAAGGTGCCGAATTTCTCTAGGATAGTGAAAACTGCCGGTAGAGAATTTTCGGGTGATGTCAGAAAGAGAGTGATGTCGTCCGCGTAGAGGGAAATTTTATGGACACAAGGTCCAATGGGGAGTCCTATAGTCTGGGGATCATTTCTGATGGATTGGGCAAGGGGTTCAATGGTCAAGGCAAACAATAGTGGGGAGAGGGGGCACCCCTGTCTGGTGCCATTTGTTATAGTGAATTTGGGGGATTGAAATCCCACTCCTCTGATAGTGGCCGTTGGTTGGTTATAGAGAGTTTTGACTGCCCTAATGAATGAATCGGGAAAACCGAAAGTATCCATGGTTTGCCATAGGAAATCCCACCTGACCCTGTCAAACGCCTTCTCAGCGTCCAATGACAGGGCCAGGAAGGGAGTGTCCCCACGGTCTGCCGATGTGGAGGATATCCAATATCCGCCTGGTCGCATCTACCCCTTCTCTGTTTGGGATAAACCCAACTTGGTCCCCTGCTATAAGGGAGGAAATGACCTTTGTAACTCTATTAGCTAGGAGTTTGGCATATATTTTTGTATCCAGATTAATTAATGAAATGGGACGGTAGCTGCTACATAAGTCAGGGGGTTTGCCCGGTTTTAGAATCGTGACTATCACAGCTTCCAAGAATTCCGCAGTAAAAGATGCTCCCGCGAATATTTCCTGAAAGAATTTGCAAAGAATAGGGGCAATCTGAGGGTGAAAAGGTTTTATAAAACCTGGCTGTGAAGCCATCTGGGCCAGGGTGCTTTCCCTAGCTTCAAATTACAGATGATTTTTGAAATTTCCTGTACTGTGATCGGGGTCGTAAGGGAGGAAGCGTCCTCCGGGGTTAGGGAGGGGAGAGCGAGGGATTTGAGGTACTCAGATATCTGCTCTATAGAGCAAGCCGGAGATTCCAGGCCGGCCTCAATGTTGTATAGGTTTAAGTAATATTGTCTAAAAGCACCTCCTATATCAGCAGGGGCGTAGACGTGTGCTCCCATTGTGGTTTTGTATGGACCTGATTCTAGCTTGGGCTGTTCGGTTCTTAAGTTTATTAGCTAGAAGAGAGGAAGCTTTATTACCAAAATGGTAATAGATCCTTCTGAATTTTTCTAACATGGTTTGAGTTTTTTTAAGTTCAAGGGCTTGGATTTGTTTCATTGTGTCAATTATCTTGTCATTTGTGGAGGGGGAATACAGATGAGAGAGATCTAACTTTAGTTGGCGGACGGAGTTGGGTGTTCAGAGAAGATAAGGTAAGCTTACTTCTTGAACGTGCCTCCGGTTTCGTACTGCATAAGATGTCCCCCTCACCACTGTCTTCAGAGCAGCCCATAGAGTTTGGGCGAGGTAGTCTGGTCATTATCGTTTAGGGCGATATAGTCTAGGATCGTGTTCTGAAGGGAGGTCTTGAGGTATGGGTCTGTGAGGGTCCAGTCCTGTAGGCGCCAAGTAAGGGGGGGTGGGCGGGACGGTGTGGGCCTATAGATAGGTGGAATTGAATAGTGATCGGCCAGGATATGGGGGAGATAGATACAGAGTGGACATAATCCAGGAATTTTGCACGTAACAAAGAAGTAATCTATGCGAGTGTGTGGACTTGTGCGGGGATGAATAAAAAGTGAATTCTCTATCCTGTGGATGCAGGGCGCGCCATATGTCGTATAACTCGAATTGTGCCATTAGTGATTGAAAGGCTGTCGATAGTGAATGAGTTGCCCTGTCGTTGGCTAGAAAGAGGAGGTCCCCTTCTGTCGACCCGTGTGTCCCAGACTAAGTTAAAGTCACCCCACTACTATTAGGTCGCCTCTTGCATGATTGTTGTTACGGAATGAGAAGGGTTCTAAGGAATTTAATTGTTTTGTATTTGGAAGCATATATGTTGACGAGGGTAACCAGGTGAGTGTTTACCTTTGCATACAGCTATGATGAAGCGTGCTTGAGTGTCATACTCAACATAAATATAAATATATAGATAGCGGTTCCCCTGGATTTCGAAGGGAATGTGGCCTCAAGGAGTATGGGGTAGTGTTTGGAAGTGTGGCGAGTGTCCTGCGTTGGGGTCCAGTGGGTCTCCTGGATGAAGGCTATGTCAATATGGTTTTTTGCGTAGGAGATTTAATAAGAGACTGCGTTTGGTGGGAGAGTTTAGTCCCTGGACATTGAAGGTTAGGAAGTGTAATCCCTTCATGGCCGTACTGGGGTGTATGCTAGGAGTGGATAAGGGAAGTGGGGGCAGGGGAGAAGGAAAGAGAAAGAGAGAGAGTAGGGGAAAAAAAAAAAAAAAAAGGGGAGAGATAAGAGTTGGTGTCAATAGCATGTAATGGGTGTTGATTAAAGGCACATCTGATTAGAGGATGTTTGACTTTCTGGAGATTATTTTTCGGGGAGGGGGGAAAGCGCGGCCAAAGCCGCTTGGATTAAAAAAATAAGAGGGAGTGAGGGTGGGGGAGGGGAAGGAAGCAGGCGTGGGAATTGGATGTGAGGAATGACAGTGAATGTAGGGGTAAGGGGAAGGGGGGGTGGGGAAAAGGGGGAGGGGGGGCGGAAGCCTTAAGAGCTAAGTCAATGGAAGTGAATAAATGGGAGGGTGTTGGAGCTAGTCAGGGGTATGAAGGAAAAGGGGTACCGATATAGTGCAGAGCTAGTGGTGATGGAGGAGAGAGGAAGGTGGAAAACAGAGAGAGAGGGGGGCTATGATTAGGTCAGAGTAGACGGTAAGATGTATATATGTGGGGTTTTGGGGAATGAAGGGTGTAGATTTAGAGAAAGAAAGAGGTAGCGGGGGCAGTAGCGCCCCCCAATTTGGGTTGGAAAGGCATATGAGGAGGGATAGCAATGTGCGAGAATATGTGGGGAGGGTACTCTGGTATGATAGTGAGGATATCGTGAGGGAAGGTGTTTAAATGTAGACATCAAGTGGTGTTGTCAGCAGGGTGAATGTAAAATGTGGGTACATTTCTGACCAAACATTTGACATATCAGGTATAGCAATAACAAAGGAGGTCTTGGTGTAGGGAACCTGAAATAAAAAGGTACAATGCATTGATAGTAGATGGGGTGAACCTGAGTGAGATAATCTATGTTTTTCAACAAAAATAAACCTTTTTTTTTCTTCCAAAACATAGGGTGAACTCAAAGGCAGTAACCTATCTAGGCATTTATAAATGAGGTTCCTTTAACATCAGTGTACATAAAATATATTTAGTCTTAAAGGTAGAGTCCATTTAGCTTAGGTGGTATTTCAAAGTAAAAAAGAACAGAACCTATCAACTTAGGTAGCATTTCAAAGTAGAAAGATAGAACCCTTCTACAGTATCTTGTAAACAGCAAACATATTAAATATAAACAGTTAGAACAAAAGTTTGAGATAAGGGAGAGCCATGAGCTGAAGTAGAGTAAGATAAGTACCCGTATGTGAGCTCAGGGCTTACCTGTCCAGGAGATGTCCTTGTAGGAAGTCTTGTTGAGAGAGGCCGAGGATGGGAAAGTGAAAAGGAGTAAGATGTGTACCCGTGAGTGCACTCCCATCCTCAGCATGGACTTCTATATGAAAAAACAGGTATACTTCCCAGGGGGGAGAGTGTCCCTGTTAGGCCAGAGGGCAAGCTTTGGGATAAGCTAGGGGTGCAAGAGGTGACATCAGGATGGTTCTGGTTCCTGTTGTATAGAAGTGGGGTTGTGGAGTTGCCACTCTGGGGCTGAGACGTTGAGGTCGCCTGTTTTCCCTTTTTTCCTGGGGGGAAGGTCAGGGGGTGCAGCAAGATCCTAAAGTGGCTAAGAGTCTCATGCCTTGGTCTAGAGATGAGGACTGTGTAGGAGCGGTCTTGATGTTGTACATATAGCTTCACAGGGAATCCCCACCTGTATTTGATCTTATGCCGTCTCAGGGCTAGCGTGAACTGATGGAAGGTTCTCCTCTTTGCTAGCGTATGCGGGGAGAGATCAGGGAAGATCTGTAAGTTATGGTAGGGTTCCTTTGAGAGGCCTGTTAGTGAAGGAGGCTCTCATAATCCTTTCTTTGGTAGTGTAGTAGTGCAAGCGTACAATGACGTCCTCGAGGAGTGTCAGGTATAGAGTTGCGAGGGCGTGTGGACCTGTGTGCCCTGTCCATTAGAAGATCTTGATCATTCGTGGAATTTAGGAGATCTTTTGAATAAAGTAGTCAGGTATTTCTGGAGTCCAGGTGAGGGGATATCCTCCGGGATACCGCGAATCCTAAGATTGTTACGGCGGGATCTGTCCTCTTTATCTGCTAGCTTAGATTCCAAATCTGAAATCTGTTCTGCCAAGGAGCTGGGCATAGGCTAAGAGATTGGCAATGGTCAGTTGCAAGGTCTTCATGCTTTCTTTCAATAATCTCAGTTCTCTCTCCTAAGGCGGATATTTCACGTTTCAATTCGCCAACTGATTGGCGAAGCTCTTGCCTCAGGGACGAGTAGTGAGTGTCCATTTTATCGGTCAGGATTTTAATAGATTCCAGAAAGGTGGACTGAGATAGTGTTGTTTTATCTTTACGTGATGTCTCCGATTTGGGATGATCAAGTGGTGGGACTGCTGAGTCTCTAGAGTCTTCACCTGAGAGATCTGGGTCAGAGAAATTTTTGCTGTGAAAGTGGTCTGTGAGGGTCCTCTTAGGATTGTCCTGATGCTTTGGCTTTCTTTTGATAGATTGTGCCATGATGGAGATAAAAAAAGATAAAAAAAAACACAGAGAAAAAAAAAAGCGACTGCTATCCAGATAGAATTGATAATTGGGGGGAGCACCCGCCCCGCTCCTCTTAGAGCATGATGCCCTAGCCCTTCATTCTCTTTGTTATATGCAGAGGAAGAAAAACCTTAAACCTGCTTCTAGATTAGGGTATGGATGAATGAATGTCTTCCCCTCTCCAGGAAATATACCACCTCTGGGGTGAGACCGGTAAAAGGGATTTGGATATGACCCCGCGCCTATGGATGGGCGCGGGAAAGGTGGGAGAGGGGGATATTCTTTAGAGGTATCTAGCGCAGTCTATGTGGTATCAGTGTAAGAGTTCTGCACTGTTCTGCACTGTGGTATCCCTATGAAGGGTTAGCCTTATAATCTGGAGTAAGAATGTAGGTATTAGATGAGCACTGCAGAAGAAAATATAAGGGTAATGAGATTATTTGCAGAGGCTCAGTTATAGGTCCCACTGTACTGCCAGTAATGTGAGAGCAAGAGGCCTGCTAGATGAAAATCAGACGGTCTGGAGAGAAGTCTCAGGCCTCATGCATGCAGGGATGTCACATACCAGTAATTGTTTCAATTCTGCTGAAAGGGGGGGATTATGCCGATGAGCAGTATAATTAACAGGCACTGAGATGAATAATTCTACCCCCATGTAACCATAGTTAAACATGTACTCACTCCGGTGTAATGACAGGAAAAGCCGGTATGATGATGGCAGCGAATGTATCTGCAGATCTGTCAGCGTCTGTTCAGATCTGTAGTTTTGCAGGGCTGTGTGCGATCCGGAATGCCTGTCAGGGCTGTGAGAGGGAGCGGGTCTCAGTTGCAAAGTGTCCAGCGTGTGAGGCCGGCAAAGGTGAGGGTGAGTGCTCACAGAGTGGTAATGAGCTCCGTGGTCCCGTGCGGCAGTGAATACACAGGGGAGCCTGAACAAGATGGCCGCCGTTCGCGGGCTTTTCTGTGGAGCCGCCTCAGCTGTTTTAGATAGCGGCAGACAGGCAGAATGCTGTGGGGTGGTCAAATCACCTTCGGGGTGGTCTCGGAGGAGCTGGTAGGGTAGCGATGAGCGAGGAGTTATCTCCGGTGTCCGGTAAGGGTATTATATGAGGATGCAGGTGTAGGGGAACAGAGGAGAAGGTCTTAGGAAGTATAGAAATCGTCCGGAGCAGATGAGTGACCCAGGGATAGGGTGTAAGAGTAAGTGGGGAAATTAATGCCAATTAAGGGGGATTTGGGGAGCTTACTAGTTGTTTTAGATGAGTTTTGGGTGATGATATCAGGAGAGCTCCAGCTCTGCACGTCCTGACAGCTCCGTAGTTGGCTCCGCCCCCCCAGGATTAGGTTTTTTTTAATTTGTAATTTAGTTTATTTAATTTGTAGTTAGCTTCATTTTAGTCTAATAGTTATGTTAGTTTTATTTATAGTTTAAATTTAGTTTTTTTTTTATTTCACAGGTGGGTTTTTATTTATTTTAACAAATACATCCCATCTCTTCCCTCACATTTCCCTCATTCGAAACTCACATGATTTGCTTCTTCTCCCCTCTCTCTGTACGTGTTGCAGTCATATACCGACCCCCTGGCTCCTCAACTCAATTTCTAGATCACTTGGCTGCCTGGCTATGTTATTTCCTTTCCTCAGAAACCCCCTGCCCTCATTCTTGGGGACTTCAACATCCCTCTTTAACAATCCCACTGCCTCATCTACAAAACAACTTCTGCAACTCAATTCCTCTTTCGGTCTGTCACAATGGACTGATTCTCCCACTCACAAAGACGGTCACTCTCTTGACCTGATCTTTAGCTATCGAAGCACTTTCTCAAACTTCACAAACTCACCCTTTCCTCTTTCTGACCACCATCTCCTTATTTGCAACATATCATCCCTTCCTACAACTCTCCCGCCTTCTACTCCTCCACACCAAACTTCACAGAAGCATTATGTCATTAGATCAGCAACAGCTTGCTAATTCCCTCAAACCTCTCCTCTCATCCTTCTCCTCCTTTTCCTGCCCTGAACAATCTATCTGCCACTATAATTCCACCCTTATAATCTCGCCCCTCTTACCATAGCTCAGAAATCACACACTCATCCTCAGCCCTGGCATACTCCTCTGACACGGTACCTACGCAGATGTTCTTGTACTGCTGAGCGGCACTGGAGAAAATCTCGGAGTTCAGCTGATTTTCTTCATTACAAATTCATCTTGAACTCCTACTTTTCTGCCCTTAATCTCCATAAGCAACACTACTTCTCTACTCTTATCTCTAATCTTTCTTGAAACCCAAAATGTCTGTTCTCCACTTTCAATACTCTCCTCCGCCCTCCCCCACCTTCTAATATAACTTCTCTGTCAGCTCAAGACTTTGCCAGCCACTTCAATAACAAAATAGACTACATCAGAAATTAAATCAGCTCTCAACATAATTCCATTCTCTCCCCCCCTCAAATGCTCTCACTCAACCACAACCCACATAACCTTAAACTTAGCTCATTCTCCCCTGTTACTGAGGAAGAAGTTTTGGCACTTATAATGGGCTCTCACCTCACTACCTGTCCCCTTAACCCTATCCCCTCACAGCTACTCCCCTCCCTCTCTGCTACCCTTACCCATTTACTAACACACATTTTCAACCTCTCCCTCAGCACCAGAATATTTCCCTCATCGCTGAAACATGCACTGGTCACACCTATCTTTAAAAAACCTTCCGTTGATCCTACCTCCCCATCCAACTACCATCCTATTTCCCTCCTCCCTCTTGCCTCAAAGCTTCTCGAAAAACTAGTATATGCACGTCTATCCCATTTCCTTCATTAAACTCCCTTCTTGACCCACTGCAATCTGGATTTCATTCCCATCACTCCACAGAGACAGCTATTGTAAAGGTTAGCAACAACCTACTTACAGCAAAATAAAAAGGCCACTTCTCTCTGCTTATCCTCCTTGATCTGTCTGCAGCCTTTGACACTGTTGACCACCCTTTTTTGCTCCACACCCTCCAATCCTTTGGCATCTGTGACTCAGTCCTTTTTGTCGCTCTCTTCCTACCTGTCAAGCCATACCTTTAGTTTAGCCTTCTCTGGGGCCTCCTCTGCCCCGTCTGTCGGAGTACCACAAGGGTCTGTCCTAGGTCCTCTTCTCTTCTCAATCTACACGTCATCACTAGGTCCCCTAATAAAGTCCGACGGTTTCCAATATCATTTGTATGCCGATGACACCCAAATCTACTTCTCTGTACCAGACCTATCTCCTTCCTTGCTAACCCGTGTCACTAACTGTCTTTCTCACATCTCTTCCTGGATGTCCTCTCACTACCTCAAGCTAAATCTCTCCAAAACTGAGCTCCTTATTTTCCCCCCTTCTTCCAAAATCTCCACCCCCAATCTCTCTATAACTGTTGACAACTCCATCATTACCCCTACCCCGCATGCCTTGGGGTCACATTTGACTCAGATCTTTCTTTCACTCCTCACATTCAGTCCTTGGCTAAAGCCTGCCGCTTCCACCTTAAAAATATGTCTAAAATTAGACATTTCCTTATACAAAACACAACTAAGATTTTAATCCACTCTCTCATTCTCTCCCGCCTCGATTACTGCAACTCTGTCCTCTCTGGTCTCCCCACCTGCCGCCTAGCTCCTTTACAATCCATAATTATTGCCTCTGCCAGATTCATCTTCCTTACACGTCACTCTTCATCTGCCAATCCCTTCACTGGCTTCCTCTTGCCTCTAGGATCAAACACAAAATTATCACTCTGACATACAAAACCCTCAACTGCACTGCTCCCCCCTATATCTCAGACCTTGTCTCCAGATACTCTCCCTCCCATCCCCTTCACTCTGCTCATGACCAACTACTCTCCTCCTCTCTGGTTACCTCATTGCTCTCCCGTTTACAGGACTTCTACAGACTGGCTCCCATCTTGTGGAACTCTCTGCCTCGCTCCACAAGACTCTCCCCTAGTTTTGAATGCTTCAAACACTCCCTAAAGACTCTACTGTTCAGGGATGCATACAACCTATGCTAACCTTACTTTATAACAGTTCCTCTCCTCCATTGCTATCCCCTGAACCCCCTTAGCATGTAAGCCTAAGAGTCCAGGTGTTTGTAGATCACCTTCTTAAGAACTCTTGGCAGGGCCCTATACCCATTTGATCCCTATAATTGTTTTGTTGTACTCCCCCTTTGTTTATAGCACTGCAGAATCTGTTGGCGCTCTACAAATAACTAATAATAATAATAATAAAAATAATTTTAAGATAGGGATATTGTAATTTTAATATAAAGTTAGGGGGGTGTTAGGTTTAAGGGATAATCGTTTAATTTAGTTTTTGGCGATGTGGGGGGCTGGCGGTTTAGGAGTTTATAGGTTGATTTAGTGGCAGTGATGTGGGAGGCCAGAGATTTAGAGGTTAATAAATGTATTTAGTTGCGGCGATGTCGGGGAGCGGCAGAATAGGGATTGATATCTTTATTATAGTGTGGGCGATGTGTGAGCAGTGGTGGAATAGGGGGTTAATAACTTAAAAATAGTGTTTGCTATGCCAGAGGGCCTCAGTTTAGGGGTTAATAGGTAGTTTATGGGTGTTAGTGTACTTTGTCTAAAAGGCTTGCAGAATAATTTAGTTAATTGTAGTTATTTTATTTAGATTTATTTAAATTATATTTAAGTTAGGGGGTGTTAGGGTTAGGGTTAGATTTAGGTTTAGGGGTTAATAACTTTAATATAGTGGCGGCGACATTGGGGCAGCAGATTAAGGGTTAATAAGTGTAGGTAGGTGGCGGCGACATTGGGGGCGGCAGATTAGGGGTTAATACATATAATATAGGTGTTGGCGATGTTGGGGGCAGCAGATTAGGAGTTCATAAGTATAATGTAGGTGGCGGCGGTGTCCGGAGTGGCAGATTAGGGGTTAATAATATAATGTAGGTGTCGGCGATGTTGGGGGCGGCAGATTAGGAGTTAATAAGTGTAGGATTAGGGGTGTTTAGACTCGGGGTTCATGTTAGGGTGTTAGGTGTAGACATAAATGTATTTTCCCCATAGGAATCAATGGGGCTGCGTTAGGAGCTTTACGCTGCTTTTTTGCAGGTGTTTTTTTTTTTCAGCCAGCTCTCCCCCATTGATTCTTATGGGGAAATTGTGCACGAGCACGTTTTGCCAGCTCACCGCTACCGTAAGCAGTTCTGGTATTGAGGTGAGATGTGGAACTAAATTTTGCTCTCCGCTCACTTTTCTGCAGCTAACGCAGGGTTTGTAAAAACCTGCAAGTGAGCGTTGAGGGAAAACTGCTCATTAGCACTGCACCCCTGTTACGGCAAAACTCGTAATCTAGGTGAGGGTTTCTCTTTGCCGCATTTCTATAACTTCTACAAGACTGATTGGCTAATATTTAACTCCCAATTATGATAAGGTGATTGCAGAGAGAAACCTGTTCTAAAAGATAAAAATACTGTACTTTACAATCCAAATAATTTGAGTATGAAATAAAAAACAAACAGCTAGATTATGAGTTTTGCGTTATGAGGGGTGCAGTGCTAACTTGCACGTTATTGTCACCGCTCATTTCCCTACAGCGCTGGTATTACAGGTTTTTATGAAACCGGCATTAAAAGAAGAAGAAGTGAGCGTAGAGCAGCTGTACCAACAAGACTCGTAATAGCAGCGGTAGTGAAAAAGCAGCGTTATGAGCCTTAATGGTGCTTTTTTACTCATAATGCAAAACTTGTAATCTAGCCGTAAGTTATTGAATGTGATTGCTAAAAGCCATTTGTCAATGTTACAGGACTATACAATAGTGCTAAATTTAGGTTTAATGCATTTAGACCATATATTCATTAATACATCTAAAATGATATCTGTGGACATTTCAGAGTATATTGCCCATGCACAAGATAATAAGAATTATTCCATATAATTTTGTAGCACCCATTTTGTTGCTAAATTAAGTGGATTGTGATCACAAAAGCCATTTCTGTCCATTCATCGTATGGGAGATTTTCTCTCAATCTGCGCAGATCCGATCTTAACTTTTCCAAATATGGAAATGTTATTATATATTGTATTGTGAACATTCAGATGTTAAAGGGACAGTATAGTCAAAATTAAACGTTCTTGATTCAGATAGGGCATGCAATTATAAAACAAAAAAAAAACTTTCCAATTTACTTTGATCAAATTTGCTTTGTTCTCTTGGTATTCTTAGTTGAAAGCAAAACCTAGGTAGGCTCATATGTTAATTTCTAAGATCCTGAAGGCTGCCTCTTATCTGAATGCATTTGACAGTTTTTCACAGCTAGAGGGCGTTCTTTCATGGGTATCCATATGAACAAAGTAGGTAGGAGCACCGGATCAATAAATGTCAAATTATTTATTTGTAGACAAAGTTAAAACCTCATAAATACTTTCAGCATACAGTAAGGAGGGAACAGAACAGAGTCCTCCTTGCTAGACAGAAAAAAAAAACCGACTGACGCGTGTCGGCTTTATGCCGTACTCCAAGCCATGTAAAAAACACTGCAAGAGTGCCCTTTTAAAACCATACTCTAGATCACTGATTGGTCACAATTCCAACCATACAGATACCACTATTATTTAACTATTACCTTTCCATAGTGTAAACTCACTCCCTAGCAAACTAATACCTATGTATGGGTTATATTTCTCTATATGTTTCTGGGGCCATCATCCTATTTTTATTTGTTGTATTGTGCTAGGTAAGATCCTATTGACCTAACTTATAGTATTCAATTGGTCTCAATATTAAATTAGTTTGATCCTACAATTTACTGAAACGGACACTTTGGAAACATTTAAACTACGATACAGCACAGAATGATACCAAACAATATTTATGCTTTCCTTTAGATGTAAATAGACTCACTTGTTCTCTGTATATATACAAATATATTAATGTCATCCTTATCCATAGTAACTAGCCTCTTTTTAATCAAACTGGGGGACCTTCATCTAGATTGAAACAGTATAATTTTATATGCTGTTCAAGGGGAAGCTTTTACCAAGAACTGATACTAATCATTACAAAAAGAATAACTATTCTAAGTTGTAATAAATCTTTAAGTAAATAGATAAAGCAAAACAAAAACAAAAAACACACACAAAAACAAATTAATGGTCTTCATATAGATAACATTGTGCTCACGCCTGTGGAGTTACTTATGAGAGTGAACCGATTGGCTAAAGTGCAATGAACTGAAATAAGGGGGCAGTCTGCATAGGCTTAGGTACAAGGTAATCACATAGGTAAAAAGTATATTAATATAACTGTGTTAGTTATGCAAAACTGGGGAATGAGTAATAAAGGGATTATCTATCTTTTTAAACAATAAAATTCTGGAGTAGACTGTCCCTTTAAAAAAATGGTCCGTTAAACGAAATCGGAAAGAACAATACTAAAATTCTCTAACGCATAACAGTACTTTTACGCTCCCTTAGAAACGCTAAAGTGTATGTTGTACAATAATTGTTTTGTGAAAAAGTAATGGTAAAGTAAGAGAAGAATTTAAGCTAAGATATGTATTGTAACCTTTTACTTTCATGTGCATTACAAGTTTACTTTCAGCGGTATTAGCACTTAAAAGTGCTCCACTGGTAATCTGGCACACACACACACATATATATATATATATATATATATATATATATATATATTTACAGTATATATATATATATATATATATATATATATATATATATTTATAGATGATAGATAGATAGATAGATAGATAGATAGATAGATAGATTTATATATATGCACTTAGGTGTGAATCTCACAACAAAATTACAGCTCAGTGACTCAGAATACAAATTTCTCTCTGAGGCTTATAGAAAATATTTTGTGAACACAGAGATCAGTATGTGACAAAAATATCAGCAGGTGTACAAATCTTGCGCACCACTGTTTTTGTTCTAAATGTAAAGTTATTACTTAAAAATGCCTCTTGAGCTGACACTGAAGAGTACTGCTGCTTCACAGTATGACACATAGCCTCAACTAGTAGTTACTCATCCAGAAATTAGTAGTGTTACAGTAAAATGCTGAGAAACTTCAAGTTCTAAATAGTAAAATACAGAGATCAGCGGCTCTGAAACCTAAAATACACCCTTTTAATGTAAATGAAGCACATGCCATGGTTCACAAACTAGGATATTTTATCATCAGTATTTACAGACTAAATCCTATGCTATAATTTATATTATAACATTTATCTTTATTTTATCAACTGGGCCACACTTACATTTGACTATATGTGGTTCACTAAAGGGTCAATTTATCAAAGGCTTCGCAATCCTTTCGACCCACTTGGCTGCAGGTTCTCACAAGAGAACCTGCATGCTCTATTTAACAAGCATCGGTTATCAGACCGCTGATTCCCTAATCTTTCACCACTTCTAAAGTGTCGAAAATTCAATCTCTACGGTCTAGTCCGACTGGGAAAATTGACAGCTCCTGCCCGCTCGTGATTGACTGTGCGAGAGCAGGGGGCGGTATTGCACGCAAGCGCAAAATAGCGCTAGTGTGCAATGCTGAAATATGCCAGGGAAATTCAGCCCGCCAGAGGCAAGCTGCGGTGGACAAGGGCACGTATGTGCGTCCCTGTCCGCTTCAGCTTGATAAATCAAAGTAGTTTCTAATTTCTATGACCATCAGCTGAGTGGTTTCTGAACCCAAATATTACAAAACTGGTGCCTATATTTTATAGGTCCTAGTGGTTTAGCCTGTTAACCCAAATCTCCCCTTACCCTATCTCTCCACCAGAATTGACCTTAATGTCACCGTCCCTAACCTCCACACTAAAATGTACCCTCTCTATTACATCCACCAAGAGCAATAGTGTTATGTGCCTTCCATATACCACACCTGGAAATTATTTCTAACTGTAAACTGACCATTGTCACAAATAATTTAAATTGCTGATGATGACCTGCTGGCCTACTATCTTATCTGCAATCTCCCCCCATTACAAATCTCACCTTAAAGGGAAAAGAAACATTTTATGATACTGATAGACCACACAATTTTAAACAACTTTACAATTTTCTTCTATCTAATTTTAAACAACTTTACAATTTATTTGTAATATCTAATTAGCTTTGTTCTCTTGGTATTCTTTTGCAAAAATCATACATAGGAAGGTTTAGGAACAGAAATGCACTTCTGGGTACTACCTGGGGAATGGTGGCTGCACATTTGTATCAGATTGAGATGATTTTAGTCCACCACCTTAAAGGTGGCAGAGAAGTTAAGGAGCAGTGGTCTTATGACCGCTGCTTCTTAACTTCTATTTCTGGCAGACCAGAAACAATGGGGTGTTGATGCAGCATCCGCTGTTTAATAAATCGACCCCAATGTGTTCAGCTAACTTTCAGTAGAGCATTGCTGATCTTTCAAAAAGGTATATTAGGACAATGAAGCACATTTGATAAGCTAAATAAATTGGAAAGTTGTATAAAATTGTATGCTCTAACTGAATCATGAAAGAAACATTTTGGGCTTCATGTCCCTTTCAAGCTAAACATCTCCCTACACAATTTCTCTCACTTGTGACCCCTTACTAACTGTAAATCAACTTAACATATTAGAGTCTAAGAAAACATCTACTGCATAAATCAGTAAATCCCCATTGCATAATCCCATCCCTCAGTGCAAATATCACCTACTTTTTCCAGTCTCCGTGCATTTTCCCATTGGTTACACCTACAGTATACTATGTAATTCTCGCATCCTTCACACATAATCTTGTTAAAGATCATTTATCCAAATTACACAAAATAATAATAAATAAATAACAAGAAGACACCTTTTCTGAAGTTTTAATGAAGCTTTTTTAATCTTTAGCTTCCTTCAACTAGATGCAACAGGTACTTTTTAAGTATTGCTACAATCTGGTTATTCCAAGAGCTTCCCTGCTCAGGTGTACCAATTAAGAGTTTAGATAGATCAGCTAACCTGGTAAATGTTAATATGATTAATCAATTAGAAGATTGGATAACCCACTCAGTAGGTGCTGGTATTAGAGTGGTGGATAGAAATTAATTCTTGAATAGGGTAATATGTTACTGCTAGGTCCACTAGGCTTAGAGCAGCTCAAATACAATGTTTTAGGGTTCTGCTTCAAGGGCTAATGAAAGTGAAATTAATGCAAAGATATAGGGGTCAATTTATGAAGCAGCGGATGCTGCTTCCGACGCACTCTGCTTCAGTTCCGCCTGAAGTGGAAGTTAAGAAGCAGCGGTCCTAGACCGTTGCTCCTTAACTCATTTTGCCACCTCTGAGGTGGCCGACAGCAGTCAGCCCGATCAAATACGATTGGGGCTGATTGACACCCCCCTGCTAGCGGCCATTTGGCCGCAAATCTGCAGGGGGCTGTATTGCACCAGCAGTTCACAAGAACTACTGGTGCAATGATAAATGCCGACAGTGTATGCTGTCTGCATTTATCGATGTGCGGCAGACAAGATTTGCTATAGCGGATCATGTATGTCTGCACCATGATAAATGTAAACCCATTGGCTTAACTTTCTGAGACCTCCTTACTCTTCAGTAAGGTGCTGAAGGAGGATTTGGATCCAATATCTAAGTATTATGATGCCGGGTTGCCATGATGTGGTTACTATGATGTGGCTACTCCTTTCTGACGCAGTCTGTCTCTCGTCATCTCTAACAACTCGTGTTGTGTTTTCGATCGTCCTGTCATTTTTGATGCATAGATCTGACCTTAATCTTTGCTGCTCTTTTCCCCTTAATATTCCTTCCTGATTCACTGTCTCATTGCGCCTAGTATTGAGTCTATCTTTTTGGTATGCCTTATTACTTTTTGGATTATGAATTCTGGTTTGTGACTCGGATCTCCCTTGGCCATTCTTCTGCCTGCTAATTTCACTCTGTTTGTTGTCTGATTGGTTTTGAACAATCAGACAGGCGTTTGGACTTTGATTCTGTTTTCCAGTTACCCCATCTGGTTTGACCCCCTGGCTTGTAGACTTTTGCCTTGACCAATCTGGTCATTTCCTGGTACTTAGCTCCTAGTTATTTTTCCTTGTGCTCAGTCATCTTCCTCCTGGGTCCTATTGAGCTTGCA
The DNA here is from genome assembly GCF_027579735.1 of Bombina bombina. Lineage (NCBI taxonomy): Eukaryota > Metazoa > Chordata > Amphibia > Anura > Bombinatoridae > Bombina > Bombina bombina. Next base: position 435,347,652 of record NC_069501.1, on the reverse strand, counting down.
ATCTATTGGCTGATTGGATCACCCAATAGGATGAAATCTCAATCCTATTGGCTGAGATGCAACAGCCAATTAGGATTTTTTTCAACCTTAATTCCGAATTGGCTGATAGAAATCTATCAGCCAATTGAAATCTAAGGGATGCCAATCTTGGATGATGTAATTTGAAGGGAAACTTCATTCCTAAGAAGACGTTGATTGAAGAGGATGCTCCGCGCCGATGCCTTGAAGATGGAGCCGCTCCGCGCTGGATGGATGAAGATAGAAGATGCCCGTCTGGATGAAGACTTCTGCGGCTTTGGCTGAAGACTTCGGGCCCGGCATTGGATGAAGACTTCTGCCGGCTTTGATGAGGAATTCTGCCGCTTCATTGAGGATGGATGTCCGGTCTTCAAAACTGTAAGTGGATCTTCGGGGGTTAGTGTTAGGGTTTTTTTTTAAGGGGTTTATTGGTGGGTTTTAATTTTAGATTAGGGGGTTTGGGCTGAAAAATAACTAAATGCCCTTTTAAGTGCAATGCTCATCCAAATGCCCTTTTCAGGGCAATGAGGAGCTTAGGTTTTTTAGATTAGTTTTTTTGGGGGGGGGGGGTGGGGGTTGGTTGTGTGGGTGGGTGGGTTTTACTGTTGGGGGTTATTTGTATTTTTTTACAGGTAAAAGAGCTGATTTATTTGGGGAAATGCCCCGCAAAAGGCCCTTTTAAGGGGCCATTGGTAGTTTATTGTAGGCTAGGTTTTTTTTTATTTTTGGGGTGCTTTTTTATTTTCATAGGGCTCTTAGATTAGGTGTAATTAGTTTAAATATTTGATAATTTATTTTTTATTTGTGTAATTTAGTGTTGATGTTTTTTGTGTAACTTAGTTGTTAGTTTTTTGTAACTTTGTAATTTTAATAGTAGATTTAAATAACTTGAAGTAGGGTTAGGTTTTTAAATATATAATATATTTAATTTAATTTGTAGTTTAATGTATTTTAGTTATAACAGTTAGGTATAGATTAATTATTAGTTTAATATAGTTTAATGTAATTTTAGTATAATAGTTAGGGTAAGTTAATTAGTAGTTTAATATAGTTTAATTTAAATCTAAAGGTAAGTTTAAATTTATTATAAGATAGTGATGATGTAATTTTAATTGTACAGGTTAGCGGGTTGTTAGGTTTAGTGGTTTAAAGCTTAATTTAGTTTATGGCGATGTGGGGGGCTGGCGGGTTTAGGGGTTAATAGGTTTAGTAAGTGGTAGTGATGTGGGAGGCCAGGGGTTTAGGGGGTTAATACATTTATTTAGTTGCGGAGAGGTCTGGGAGCGGCGGGATAGGGGTTAATATATTTATTTAGGTTGCGGCGGGATGGGGTTAATAACTTTATTTCTGTTGCAGCGGGGTCTGGGAGCGGGCTTGGATAGGGGTTTATAACATTATGTAGGTGGCGGCAATGTAGGGGGCCGCAGGTTAGGGGTGTTTAGACTCGGGGGTATATATTAGGGTGTTAGGTGTAAACATAACTTTATTCTCCCATAGGAAATCAATGGGATATCGGGCAGCAGCGAACATAAGCTTTCGGTGCTTTCAGACTTTGATTCCTATGGCATCCGCGGCCTGCAGGGCAGCGGATTGAAAAGCAGGTACGCTGGGCCGGAATAGTGGCAAGCATACCTGTTAGGAGTTTGATAACTAGCAAAAGTAGTCAGAAAGTGCCAAATTTGTATTCGGAACATCTGTAATGACGTAAGCATCGATCTGTGTCCGACTGAGACCGGCTTGATTGTATGTTACGTCACAGATTTCAACTTTTGCCGGTCCTGTAGGCTTTGATAAATAAGGCGAATCAGGCTCGCCACAATTATGCTGCAGAATTTCCAGCATATTAGCGCGGTTTCATGGCTTGATAAAAAGGCCTCATGGTTTTGCCATTATGTACTCTAGGCACCAACAGATGCTCTATATGACCTGCAAAGACTTTTCTCTGTGAAAAAAATGTCATGTGCATGTTTTACAGCATTCTCTGTTTGCAGTAATAACCACCTATCCTGTAATATTCTTTTTACTAGAGATTTGTATTTGGGATTTGGACAAATGTAATTTTGTCTGAATTTTACTGATTAATCAAGTCATTTTATACACAGACAGACGAATACATTAGCGAACAAAATAGACGACAAAACAAATAACTGTTTGACAAAATTGATAGGTTCATTCGTTCATGCTATTTGGTGCCAATAATTGGGCAAGAATAGGGGGAAGGAGTTATATTGTTTGGTTAATAAGCTCCTTTGTTTGTAATGATGAGCCCCCTGACCATTTATTTATTCATCGTTCCCTATCCAATCCTGCTATATTATTACCAATGACTGATGTTACCGATAGCCGGTCAGGCACTAAATGCTGGATTTTAGATGTACAGGAGTCGTTTGTTCTTTTAACATTGAAAAATATGTTATTTTAATTGTTTGAATCCTACAATGTAAGTTTGTTGTTTATATTAATTATCTATATTAGCTGTTCCCATGGGAAGTAATGGTAACAAATACAAATCCAATATTTGTCCAAACCCAAATGCCTGAATGGACAAACCAAACATTTTAAAAAATCTGAAATTTATCTTTTGGACAAAATTAATATTTCACCCGTGCATATGTCCATTCTTAATTTCCTGTTGGAATAAAAGTAGATAAAAAAAATGACTTACGTACAAACCCTATCGCGTTTAATCAAGTGCGCTAGCCGACATGAAATATGAATATTTCACAATCCAATGTTTCTCTATATATCTGATGGTTTCTAGGTAAAATATATTTTTGTTTAGTTTAAAACTAAATGAAAAATGAATAGCGCAGGGAACGAATATTGGGGGAAGCTAATTTCCTTGAGTATTCGTTATGAAAATTTAGTCTGAAACAATTTTCTTCCCCTGCACATCACTACAGAGCAGCACATATAATATTACTATTATTTACTAATGAGTTACCTTTTAGGGGTTCAAACATTTTTTTTTTTCACCTGGGCCATCTGTTGAGTAGGTTCGCTAATGATTCTTAGCATTGCCCTTTAATATTAATAGCGCACCCTGCTACTGAAGGTTTGTCTTAAAGAAAAATTAAAATAAATTAAAAAAAGGTGTTCAGCTTAAAGGGACACTGAACCCCAATTTTTTTCTTTTGTGATTCAGAGCATGCAATTTTAAGCAACTTTCTAATTTACTCCTATTATCAAATGTTCTTCATTCTCTTGGTATCTTTATTTGAAAAGCAAGATTGTAAGTTTAGATGCCGGTCCATTTTTGGTGAACAACCTGGGTTGTTGTTGCTGATCAGTGGATTAATTTAACCGACCAATAAACAAGTACTGTCCACGCCTGAACCAAAAAATAGCTTAGATGCCATCTTTTCAAATAAAGATAGCAAATGAACAAAGAAAATTGATAATAGGAGTAAATTAGAAAGTTGCTTAAAATTCCATGCTCTATCAGAATCACAAAAGAAAAAAATTGGGTTCAGTGTCCCATTAATATTTCAAAACCAATATCTCTCACAGATATTATATTATGACTGCTGTTTTCAGAAGCAGCCTTATTTTGTTAATATTGCTTTAGCATCAACATACACAAGGTATATAAAATAACTAGATGTTCAATATGAATTGATGCATTAAAAAATACATCAATTGTTCACAATGTGGTAGTGAGCTTATTACAAATATAAAACACCCAGTAAGTATCATTTTAAAGAACAATTCATTTTCTCTTATGTATGATTGTAGTGAGGCTCTTTCTAACTAAAGATTATTGTAATCTTATCACATTCTCGGCTGATCAATATGGCAAGCAGAAAGAAAATTAGTTTTGTATGTTAAGCAAACTCAGACAAGCGAATGAAAACAAATCAATTTTTTTCCTCTCTTCCAAATTTGCTGAAGTTAGATGCAATATAGAGCTGCAGAGATCATATCTAGTTTCATTTAGATTTCTTTCTGTTTTTAGAAGCAGTTTATTTAATTGGCCACCCAAGAAAATTATTATTCTCTGATTTAAAATGATATAAAACCTCTTTAACATATTATAAGATTATAGCAATATTTGTGCCCAAAGGCCTATATTCACTAAAATTAATTATTTTTCACCAGGGACAAAATATGTCAAATCCCTAGATTATTCTATGAAGCTTTTATTTGGAGGATTAAAGGGACATAAAATGTTAATTTATATAGGTATTGCATTTGTATAGACACAGTGCGCAAATAGAAACTGAAGATGTTTTTGAAAAGCTGCATTTCAGTATTTTTATATAAAAAGGGACAGTGCACTTAAAAATTGGTTCCCCCTTAAAGGGATACTAAACCCACATTTTTCTTTATTGATTTTGATAAAGCATTCAATTTTAAGCAACTAGAAAATTTACTTCTCTTATCAATTTTTCATTTTTCTCTTGCTATCTTTATGTAAAGCTTATGAGACGGCCCATTTTTGTTTCAGAACCTGGGTCATGCTTGCTTATTGGTGGCTAAATGTAGCCACCAATAAGCTAGCAATATCCAGGGAGCTGAACCTAAAATGGGCCATCACCTAAGCTTTACATTCCTGCATTTTAAATAAAGATAGCAAGCGAACAAAGAAAATTTGATAATAGGAGTAAATTAGAACGTTGCTTAAAATTTGCATGCTGTATCTGAATTATGAAAAAAATTGGGCTTAGTATCCCTTTAATGTGTTTCTATTGATTTGTAATACCAGCTGAAGAGTTTACAATGTATATCAAATTACTCACGTTTAGGTTTATATTTGTATAGAAATTATCTGTATGTATTAATTGAAACCCCAGCACAAAATAATGGTTTAGATTGCTTGAAGAGTAGAACTCATTACCCCCCTCTCTAAATACCTTCTTGTTTACATATCTTTTCTATAACCAGTACATATGTACTGAAATTTTGAATATAGGTAGGGATAAAACAGGTACAAACACATATTTAAAATAACAAAATAAAGGTAAATGAGCTATTTATGTATAATTCATTCAATACACTCCAGTAGATAAGATGGATCATTGGGAACAAATTAAAGGGAAAAAACACAGTACACTATTCCTTTAACTCCTTTCAGCTTGTAATACGCATGCTAACCTGTCTGCGTTAAAAAGCTTATTTCTAGCGAAGTTTGAGTGGTAGCGGAAATAAATAATTAGAGCGGCACTTGTAATCTGGCCCAAAATCACCTAGGGCATGATTACAAGTGGCGCTGCAAATCATTTGCGAAAATACCACATGCATTATGGCTTTTTCACATTTGGGGTTGCACAGCTATTAAAAGTAGCAAAATAACTTTTTTGTGTGCGGGCTAAGCCGCGTAATCCAAACAGTCAAATTGCGTGTGTGTTCACGTATTCCCCATAGATGTCAATGGAGAATACAAATAGAAAAAACAAAACACTAAAACCCTAATTTGTTGTGTGAAGCCCAGGGATAGGCACAGACAAAGGCTCTGGCGGACATTTTCCAAAGTACAGACCTTAGTGAAGGACACCAAGGTACATTTGAAATTAAAAACCATGCTGATTTTGGTCCTCTAAATTGTTTGTCTTTATGTAAGTCATAATTCTTTCTTTTAAGAGGCTTTCCATTAATTTCCCTACTACTGAAGTTAAACTAACTGGCCTGTAGTTGCCAGATTCTTCTCTACTGCCCTTTTTATGAAGAGGTATTACATTTGCTATTCTCTAATCATCTGGGACAGCTCCTGTTAATAGTGACTGATTAAACAGATCAGTTAATGGGACAGTTAGCACTGATCGAAGTTCTTTTAAAACCCTTGGATGAATATTATCAGGACCCACTGCCTTTTTAACATTTATTTTTGATAATGCTAACAAAACCTCATCCTCTGTAAAAAGATTACTGTTAAGCTTGTTTCTATTTTTCGTAGCATCCCTTAATGTAGACATTGTATCTTCACAATCTTTTGTGAAAACAGAACAGAAGTAATCATTGAGACAGTCTGCAATCTGTTTATCTCCTTCTATTATTCTACCATCAACTGATTTCAATTTTACTATTCCTACCTTATTTTTTCTTCTTTCACTGATATATCTAAAGAATGTTTTGTCCCCATGTTTTACTGACTGTGCTATCTTCTCTTCTGCATGAGCTTTAACCTTCCTAATTAACTGCTTAGTCTTTTTTTGTTGGAGTCTCCATATTTTCATATCATCATCTGCTTGTGTGTGTCTGTAATTTTTATAAGCTATCTTTTTTGTCTTTATAGCATGTGCTACTTCTTTGGAAAACCAAATTGGTTTCCGCTTTCTTTTACTTTTACAGACATGTCTAATACAGTGTGCGGTTGCATCTAAAATGGCACCTTTCACAAATTCCCACTGTTCTTGAACCCCTGTAATAAGAGTTTTCCCCTTTAAATAGTTTTTTAGGTATTCTCCCATTAATGAAAAATCTGCCGTCCTAAAGTCTAAAACTTTTGTTTTAGTCTGGGTGGACCGTTCCTGCACATGAATACTAAACCAAACAGATTGATGATCACTGGATCCTAAGTTCTCACCTACAGACACATCTGAAACTGTATCACTGTTTGTAAGTATTAGATCTAATATAGCTTCCTTACGAGTTGGTTCCTTGACTAATTGCTCAAGTGATTCCCCTAGCAGAGATTCAAGAATATACCTGCTTCTAGCCGATCTAGCAGAAGGAATCTTCCAGTCTATATCTGGCAAATTAAAGTCCCCCAGTACTATAGCCTTACCCTTCATGGTCATTTTGGTTATTTCTTCTAATAACAGATTGTCCAGTTTTTCATCCTGCAATGGAGGCCTATATACAACCCCTATTCTAAAAACATTTTTATCTCCAATTTCCAAAGTCACCCAAATACTTTCCACCTCATCATTTGTTCCTACAATTTCAGTAACCTTTATATTTTCATTTACATACAAAGCAACTCCTCCACCTTTCTTTCCTACTCTGTTCTTTTTAAATAACCTGTATCCAGGTATGACTATGTCCCAGTCATGCAAATCATTGTACCATGTTTCTGTTATAGCTACTAAATCCAAGTTGTCCCTAGTCATTATTGAAATGAGTTCAGGTAATTTATTTCCTAAGCTGCGAGCATTTGTGCTCATGGCACGAAGAATTTTTCTACTAGAATTTCTAGAATTGTTACTTGGACTAACAGTTTTGGCATGCTGTGGGGGGCAGGTGGATATATTAATGCTACCCCCCTTTATTAGTTTAAATGATTTCTAATAAAGTATTTGAACTCCTCTCCCAGATACTCTGTTCCTTTACCATCCAAATGCAAGCCACCTCTCCTAAATAACCTAGTATCTTGCCAAACAGAGCTATAATGGCCAATAAACCCAAATCCTTGTTCCCTGCACCACTTATCTAACCAAGAATTAAATGTTGTTATCAGCTCCATCTTTCCTGCTTCCTGGCCATACACAGGTAAAATAGCAGAAAATTATAGAGTTGATGCCAAAACTCTTTCTGAACAGCAGCAACATGATTACTAGCCAGATCATTTGTTCCTAAATGAACAATCAGATCTAACTCACTTCCCTTTCCTGCTGCCTTAACAATTAATTTGGAGCTTGTAAACTGGAAAGTCATCATTGAATGTTCCATTGTAGGTATGGTAATATTGTTGCCACCCAGCCGGTATTTTACCGATATAGCCAGTATTTTTAAGGTTAAGGTCAAAGTTGAAAATAAAGATTAAATAACCAAATAGATATGCTATTGTGGTCAAATTTATTCTACGTGTATCATAATCTTATAATATACAATTTATCATTTAAAATCAGTCCTTGCAGCTTTAGTTCCTGAATAATGCTGTATAATTCTTTATGCAAATTTACTCTAATGAGCATGGTCAGTATTTTGTTCCAGAAAGGTGACAACCCTAGTTGTAGGATCAGGATTTTGAAGTCTGCAGGGAAATAAATAATCTGCAAGGAAATAAATAATGAATGTGTATTGCAAAGATTTTTTTCTATGCATCATTAAACTTTTGATGTGGAAATACTGTAAATGCTGAGCATAATCATATTTTATGTAACCACAATTTAGGGCCAGATTACAAGGGGAGCGCTAAATATCGCTTTCGCGATTAGCTTGCGCTGGTATTACAAGGTGACAGAAATGCGAATGCAAGCTCATGTTAGCATTGCTGGGAAGCATTGCGCTCATGACAAAACGCTTCCAAAGGATCCAATAGGAGCCTCGTTCTGATGCCGTCAGTGACGGCACAGAACCTAAGCGCAGCGAAAGTGGTAAGTAGAGCAGCGATGACAGAAAATATAAATATATATGTATATGATTAAATACATATTTGTTTATGCCATAATATGTTTATATACACATATTAACACATAAACATATATGTATATAAGCATATATATATATATTTTCTGGGAACACACAGTTCCCCTAGACCACAATGTAAAGACAGTTTTTAGTGCCGTTCTTTTTCTAACTCACTATTCCCGCCAACTTTAACTCCAAAATACTGCCTAGTACAGTTATTTTATTAAAAAATAAAAATGCCACAATTTTTATTTTTTAATAATATACACTACACTGTATTTTGGGGGCATTTGGGGCACATTTATAAAATTAAGCAAAGACCGGATCCCTGGTTAATTTTATAAGCGATAATGGGCCAGCTCCTAAGCTTAGATTTTTGCTTTTTCAAATAAAGATACCAGGAGAACAAATAAAATTGATAATAGGAGATAATAGGGGTAAATTAGAATGCTTAAAATTGCATGCTCTATATAAATCATAAAGGTTTAATTCTGATTAGACTATCCCTTTTACATATTACATTTAACTTGTAATATGAACAAAAATAAAATAGCTATTGATTTAACTTGAGCAGTGTAAGTGCACAATATCTCTAATATTTTTTTGCTCCATTTGTAATCTAGGCCTCGACAGGAAAATTCGGAACCATCTCAGATTTAAAACTATAATACATTTAAAAATATAAATAGTTTGCAACTGACAATTTTATAAAACAATCAGAAAACATTTTTTTTTTTTTACTGAAGCTTGTTATTCTAAGGTTAACAACTGCTACAAATCCTGAAATCATAAAGCAAATAATTTTTTTATAAAACAGCAAAAAAATGCTTTTTTCCCAGTTTGCAAAACTGTCACCTATGCTGCACCGAAATCATCTTAAATGTTTTTCATCTCTCATGAAGGTTAAAGTTAATAGGTAAGGTATTATGATTTAGCCCTGACTAGTTATTTAAAGATGGAAAAATTGTATCAAAATTTCAGCTAGATTACGAGTTTTGAGCGCTATAGGGATTTTAAAGACCGCCACAAAAGCGGCGTTATTTCACCTCCCTATAGTGCTGGTATTACGAGTTTTAAAAAAGCAGGCTTGTGCGGGCAATATGGTTGCGTTGAGCTCCCTACCACACCGAAATCAAGCGCTGCTTTGACGTGCTTGTGCATGAATTCCCCATAGACATTAATGGGGAGAGCTGGCAAATAAAAAGCCTAACAGCTGCAATCGCAGAATGAAAAGCTCTGTAACGCAGCCCCCATTGATGTGTATGGGGAAATAAAAAGTTATGTTTAAACACCCTAACATAAACCCAGAGTCTAAACACCCCTAATCTGCGGCCCCTGACATCGCCGCCACCTACATACAGTTATTTAACCTTAATCTGCCCTCCCCGATACCGCTGCCACCTACATACAGTTATTAACCCCTAATCTGCCGTCCCTGATATCGCCGCCACCTACATATAGTTTTAACCCATAATCTGCTGCCCCGATATCGCTGCCACCTACATATAGTTATTAACCCCTAATCTGCCACCCCCAACATCGCCGCCACTTACATTAAACTATTAACCCATAATCTTCTGCTCCCGATGTCGCCACCACTATACTAAAGTTATTAACCCCTAAACATCTGGCCTCCTACATCACTACCACTAAATAAATCCATTAACCCCTAAACCTAACCCTAACCCTAATGTAACCCTAAGCCTAACACCTCCTAACTTTAACATAATTAAAATACAGCTAAACTAAAGTTACAATTATTAACTAAATAATAACTATTTAAAACTAAATACAAACTTACCTGTCAAATAAAACTTAACCTGCCTTACACTAAAACCTAACATTACAAAAAAAATAAAACACTAAAATTACTAAAAATAAAAATAACTAAATTACATAAAAGAAACAAACACAAAATTACAAAAAATAAGAAACAAATTATCAAAAATAAAAAAGAATTACACCTTATCTAATAGCCCTATCATAATAAAAACCCTAACTACCAATGGCCCTTAAAAGGGCCTTTTGTGAGGCATTGCCCCAAAGATATCAGCATTTCCCCAAAGATAACAGCTCTTTTCCTGTAAAAAAAAAAATACAAACACCCCCCCAACAGTAAAACCCACCACCCTCCCAACCAACCAACCCCCCCCCCCCAAAATAAACCTTGATTGGAACAGCCAATAGGATTTTAGCAGCTCTAATCCTATTGACTGATTGAAAACTTTCAGCCAATAGGAATGCAAGGGATGCCATGTTGAATGGCGTCACTTGCATTGAAGTTCCAGTTTACGGCAGTGACTGTATGAAGAGGATACTCTGCGCCGGATGTCTTCAGAATGGACCCGCTCCGCGCCTGATGGATGAAGATAGAAGATGCCAATGTAAGCAAGGTAAATAGTACTGAATAGAAGATACCAAACTACACTCTAACAACTATCTCCTGAAGTGGATAGTTAAAAACTTAAACTAAAAAATCTTATAGAGTTGAGCGCTAATAAATATCAGCTAAACGTAAATATGGAATAATTGACACAATCAATACTTGCTAAATTCAACGTTTACAACAGTATTTAATTGGTTCTTTTAAAACCTATTTGTTAAAAAAGGCAGTATTTAAAACAAGTTATTTTATCTTATAAAAATACAATCATAAAATCACAATTCATATAGGATAACAATATAGAGTGCGCACTCTTATAAACATGTAAAACTAAAACAACTAGAAAAGGGGGGTCTTCCCTCTCTGGTTTAAATTAAGTGGGGCTATAGCCACAACTAAGTAATGTTCCTTAATGGAGGATCGCAAAAAGATATGGCTTGCACCTTCTGCTCTGAAGGCTCACTGAAATGCCACTTTTATTATGTGTTTATACTTGCACTGTGTTTTAACATCCAACACTTTAAACTCTCCTGTATGCAGCTTGTTGTCTGTGTTTTCTGTTACCTCTTTCCCCAGGTTCCTTTATGCAGTCAGAAGATAGAAGATGCCGTCTGGATGAAGACTTCTTGCCGCCTGGATGAGGACTTCTCCGGCTGGATGGATCCTTCAAGCGGGACTTCAAGAACTGTAAGTGGATCGTCGGGGGTTTAGTGTTAGGTTTTTTTAAGGGTTTTTTGGGTGGGTTTTATTTTTAGATTAGGGTCTGGGCATGTAAAAGAGCTAAATGTCCTTTTAAGGGCAATGCCCATACAAATGCCCTTTTCAGGGCAATGTGGAGCTTAGTTTTTTTTTAGATAGTTATTTTATTTTGGGAGGTTGGTTGTGGGGGTGGTGGGTTTTACTGTTGGGGGGGGTTTGTATTTTTTTTACAGGTAAAAGAGCTGTTATCTTTGGGGAAATGCCCCACAAAAGTCCCTTTTAAGGGCCATTGGTAGTTTATTGTAGGCTAGGGTTTTTTTTATTTGGGAGGGGGGTTTATTTTGATAGGGCTATTAGATTAGGTGTAATTCTTTTTTAGTTTTGATAATTTTTTCTTATTTTTCGTAATTAGTGTTTGTTTCTTTTGTAATTTAGTTGTTTTTTTTGTAATTAGATACTTTTTGAAATTTTTAGAGTAGTGTTAGGATTTTTTAATGTGTAGTTTAGTTTAATTGTAGTTTAATAATTATCTTAGTTTAATTGTTAGTTTAAAATTAATTTATTTAATTTGACTGGTAAGTTTTAGTTTAATTTAAGATAGGGAAATTGTAATTTTAATATAAAGTTAGGGGGCTTTCGGTTTGGGGTTAATAGTTTATTTAAGTATATTTCGTTGTGGGGGGCTTACGGTTTAGGGGTTAATAGTCTATTTAAGTATGTTTCGTTGTGGGGGGCTTGCGGTTTAGAGATTAATAGGTTTATTATAGCGACGGTGTGGGCAGACGGCAGATTAGGGGTTAATTATATTTAAATAGTGTTTGTGATGCGGGAGGGCAGTGGTTTAGGGGTTAATAGGTTTATTATAGTGGCGGCGATGTCGGGGAGCGACGGAATAGGGGTTAATATATTTTAATAATGGTGGCAATGTCCGGAGCGGCAGATTGGGGTTAATAAATTTATTATAGTGTTTGCGATGCGGGAGGGCCTTGGTTTAGTGGTTAATAGGTAGTTTATGGGTGTTAGTGTACTTTTTAACACTTTAGTTATGAGTTTCATGGTACAGCTTTGTAACGTAAAACTCATAACAAATGACTTTAGATGGCGTTATGACTCACTTTTTTGGCTTCCCAGGCAAACTCATAATACCGGCGCTATGGGAGTCCCATTGAAAAAGGACTTGTAATAGCAGCGTTAGGGAAAATGAAGCGTTATGGGCCATAATGCTGATTTTTCACTCATTATGCCAAACTCGCAATCTAGCTGTTTGTAAGCTGAATCAATGTAGGTGTTTCTTAAAAAAGGTAGAATTAGATAATAAAACCAACTACTTATTTAATCTGTGTAACAATAGTTAGGTGCCATAATTATTTCTGAAGACCTCCTGTTTATATAGGGTATGGGTGTTTGCAAAAGTATGAAAGAGGCCTTTGTAGGCAGGTTTTCCAGCAGGGTGCGAGAGCTTGGAGGAAAAAGTGCTGCAGCTAAGGATAGCCTTAGGATGGGGTGCTGTAAAAAAGTGTAGTAAATGGTGGGAGACAGCTTGCAGCAGATAACAGCATGACACAGGCTGAGACAGGATCCTCAGTGTGATTTATAGGTGGTGGACCTTCCAAAGTGTTAAGTTGCAGACTTTACCTGTAAGGATTTAGGTAGGTAACTAACTAATACATAGATACATATGCATACATATATATATATATATATATATATATATATATATATATATATATATTTACATACAAACACATATTTAGACATGTGTATGTATGTATGTTAAAGCCATTTGCAGCCCTTTATCTTTCTAACACCTGAGATCTCATATCTTTGCGCCTTTATAACTTTTGTGTGGAATATATATTTTTTTATTTTATTAGATGGTGTTATTATGAGTGTGTTTGTGATGTATTTGTGATGTGTTTTGTGACACTTTTTTGTTTTGCAAAACAATTAACCATAGCACTGAGATCAAGGTTTTCATTCTAGCATAAATTGTGATTGCGCTCACTGCGTGTCACTTTTACTTGTAAATGAGCGCATTTTAACTTGCGTGCAAACAAGCGCAAAACCCCAATATCACTTGCGTGCAAACAATAGTGCTTCACTCATTATCTGGCCCTAAGATGGGTGATGATGGAGAATATTAGTTATAATTGGGTTTTTAATAGGTATATGATCTTAAAAATATTGGCATTAATTATGCAACGTGCCTCCTTTTCCTAAGTGATTAATGCTTATTGTGTTCACTAACCTACCCATAAAATTAACTAGAACTTTATAAGAGACAGAAAATTAGAGGTATTAAGACTCGTGGGTCGTACTTATCACCCAACAACAGATTTTGATTTATGTCCTAACTTACCCATGCTAAGATAGTCATCTATCTGCCTACCATGGCTTATCAGGAAGATGCAAACACATAGGCGCTCTTCATTATGGAACCAAGAGAAGAGAAAACAATACTGTCCTAGTACTTACACGGCCAGAATCAACTAACTCTCATCAGAGCCCCAGAGCCATTAAGGACTCTATCAAGAAGCCTCAATTGAATGCCACCCCTTTAACCATAGCAGGGAGGGGGATTGGGGAAGCCCCATAAATCCAGAGGAAGAAGAGGCAGCTGAACTTGAGACTTCTCCTATAAGGTAAAGAACCCCCCCCCCCCTGCCTTGCAACACACTCACTCATTCAGATCCAAGGGCATTAACCCTAATGTGCACTCCAGGCTAGGAGGTCCTATCTTTTTCTTTATATGGTGTCTAGGGTAAATGGAAGTAAACATTTGAGAATGACATTCTGGGATCTAATTTCCCTTCGTCAAAATAAACTTACATGTCTACAAATAACAAACTAAAATACATTTAGATTGTTTTGCAATGTGTGTATAATAAGTATTATCTGCTGCACTATAAGTGCTTATCTTGTTACATAGATTTAATCCAATACATTTGGACCCATACATTTTAAACTTAAGCCTTGATTGGATAGTAGGAGATCATCTTAAATTCATACTGTTCATGTAAATTACCCAATATGATTGAACGGGTAGCGTAGTGAGTGGTTAAACATTTTCCTTTGTGTAAACAAATCCAAAATGTTAGCAATATTTTAGGATGGAGTTTGATTCATTAGTTGTAATGAAAATGCCCTTTAACTTACTTTTTTTAATGTACACTGAAATTCAAATACTCCCCCACACCCCACGTACACTGTTCATAAGTAAGTTTGTTGTGAGCTAAAGGTTTGAACTATTCTCCAATCGCTACTATAGCTGCACAAATAAATTGTGTGAGATGCCGTTTGGCTAGAGTGGATGATTGGAGAACAGTTCAAACTGCTCACAAAATAATTACTTTGAAGTGGGCGGGCCAGAGAGCGGGGTATTTGAATTTCTAGTTAAAATGTATCTTCATTACAGACTGATGGAATTAAACTCCATCTAAAATATGTCTAACATTATGGATCTGTTTAAGGGGAAAGTTTACTGTCATTTTAACTCATAACGAAATCTCTTTTTCTTTCAGTGTAATGGCAAGAGTCCATGAGCTAGTGACGTATGGGATATACAATCCTACCAGGAGGGGAAAAAGCTTCCCAAACCTCAAAATGCCTATAAATACACCCCTCACCACACCCACAATTCAGTTTTACAAACTTTGCCTCCTATGGAGGTGGATAGGGGGTTTGTTCTGCAAGTTCCTTGAAGGGACAAATCTCTGCTCTTTTTGTTTTATTTCAAAGAAAAGATTGCTATTCTTCCTGATATTCACGTGTTTTGTACAGGGCTTTAGTTCGTATTAAGCCCTGTTATTAAATCAATTCTCCTCCTTGGAGTCTTTTTTTTAAAATTTGGTTTTGAAGGCGTTACAGGCTCCTCCTTTGTGAGCTATGCATTCTTTGGATATTAAACTACTTTTCTTTGGAAAGTGTTGTTCCTTTTGGCTATCTCTTCTGCTAGAAGAGTTTTCTGAGCTATCTGCTCTTTCTTGTGAATCTCCTTTCTGATTTTTCATCAGGATAAGGCGGTTTTGCGGGACCTTCATTTTAATTTTTACCTAAGGTTGTGAATTCTTTTTTTTTTTTTTTTTTTTTAAATGCTTTATTGTAAATAACATAAAAGGTATAACATACAAAGCTACCAATCAATCCGTTTGCAAACACAGTGATCAGAGATTGATTGTTTCATATAAATTTTGGTTATAAAACATATAAATTCTTACAAGTTCTTGTATCCAGGATGTATATAAAAAAAAGATAAATCAGTTAGATCAAGAGGTAAACATCTATAACAGGCTTGTACATATACACAAAGGTAATGAGTTATCCTCAGTGTATCGTGTTAACATTGCATCGGGAGCAGGTATGCCCCTTAGTAGAAATATGGAAGATATCAGAAAGTGTTAGCCAGTGGCCGACACGCCCGGGGGTGGTTATGAGGGGGTGGATGGGATGCTATGGTTTTTGGGAAGAAGGGGGTAGGGGGGAGGGGAAACTTTGTCACCAAGTGCGAATGTGGGGGGGGGTCCTGAGAGGTTTAAGTCTTAGCAGCGTTCCATCTCAGTGAGCATGAGTTCGTATCTATCTATCCTGCCTGTTTTGTAAAAGTGATATCTTTCTAGTTCTAACATCTCCTCACTTGTTCCTTCCACTTAGCTAGTGTTGGGGGTTTCCTGTTTTTCCACTTTTGTGGGATCAATATTTAAGCGCTATTGATCATGATGTATAGTAGTGCAGTTTTTGTATCATCCTTAAGATTTGGGATTTTGTGGAATAGCAAGATATCTGGGGACACAGGCAGCTGGGGAGGACAGCACTTTAGTTTATATGTGATACCAACCTCTTCCCAAAGTGAGTCCTAGTTTGGGGCAAAGCCACCAGATGTGTATCAGATCTGCCACCGTCATTACAGTCTCGCCAGCACTTCTCGCTAGCGTGTTTATATATTTTTTTAAGTCTCAATGGGGTTAGGATACCAACGGGAGAGGAACTTATAGTTCATCTCCTGGACTCTGGCTGAGAATCGATGCTTTTTTGTGTGCCTAAATATTTTTTGCCATTCTTTGTCAGTGATGACTGACCCTAAATCGGACTGCCATTTGCGCAGTAAGAAGGGAGAGGTTCAGGGTCTGCATCCATCAACAACTCATAGACTATTGAGATAGTGTTGCCTAGGAGGTATGGGGGTTTACATAATGTCTCCAGTTTTGTAAGGGTCTCATGATATGCGTTTTAGGGTCTGTGTCTATCTAAATAGTGTATAGTTGCATGTGTGTAAGCCAGTTAATTGTAGGGCCTTCCTCACTCTCCTGGATCTGTCGGGGCGTGAGGATCTTTCCTTGGTCTGTTATGTTATTCCAGGTGTGCTTGGTGAGCTTAGGGGCGTAGCTAGGGGTAAATTTTAGGGAAGGGAGATGTGCTATTTCTGGATTATTTCGGAATGGTGTAAGAGGGGAGGGTCTAGTGGATATCTGCGTGCTAGTAGCTAACAGTTTGTCCCACTGGGAAAGAAATTCGTTAATTAGCGGGTAGCTTTGAAGGTTGTGAATTCTAACAACATTAGTAGAGAAATTGTTGTCCCTTCCTTATGTCCTAATCCTAAGAATCTTTTGAAAAATCCTTACATTCTTTGGATGTGGTAAGAGCTTTGAAGTATCATGTTGAAGCTACTAAAGATTTCAGGAAGACTTCTAGTCTATTTGTTATATTTTCTGGTCCTAGGAAAGGTCAGGAGGCTTCTGCTATTTCCTTGGCCTCTTGGTTAAAGCTTTTGATTCTTCAAGCTTATTTGGAGTCGGGTCAAGCCCCGCCTCAGAGAATTACAGCTCATTCTACTAGATCATTCTCCACTTTGTAGGCTTTTTAGAATGAAGCTTCAGTTGATCATGATTTGCAAAGCAGGGGACTTGGTCCTCTTTGCATACATTTACTAAATTCTATCGTTTTTATGTATTTGCTTCTTCTGAAGGCAGTTTTTGGGTAGAAAAGTTCTTCAGGCAGCTGTTTCAGTTTGATTCTTCTGCTGCTGTTTTAAGTTTTTCTTTTCTTCATAAGAATAAACTTATATTTGGGTTGTGGATTATTTTTTCATCATTTTGGCTGTTGTTTATTTTTTATCCCTCCCTCTCTAGTGACTCTTGCGTGGAGTTCCACATCTTGGGTATTTGATATCCCATACGTCACTAGCTCATGGACTCTTGCCAATTACATGAAAGAAAACATAATTTATGTAAGAACTTACCTGATAAATTAATTTCTTTCATATTGGCAAGAGTCCATGAGGCCCACCATTTTTATGGTGATTAGATTTTTTGTATAAAGCACAATTATTCCAATTCCTTTGTTGACGCTTTTTACTCCTTTCTTTATCACCCCCACTACTTGGCTATTCATTAAACTGAATTGTGGGTGTGGTGAGGGGGTGTATTTATAGGCATTTTGAGGTTTGGGAAACTTTGCTCCTTCCTGGTAGGATTGTATATCCCATATGTCACTAGCTCTTGGACTCTTGCCAATATGAAAGAAATTAATTTATCAGGTAAGTTCTTACATAAATTATGTTTTATCTGTCTGTTTCAACTGACTTTGTTTGAAATATATAAGTGAAAAAGGTCTTTAAAACATTTTTTATTGAAAGGGACTGTCAAGTCAAAATTAAA
Organism: Bombina bombina; assembly: GCF_027579735.1. Lineage (NCBI taxonomy): Eukaryota > Metazoa > Chordata > Amphibia > Anura > Bombinatoridae > Bombina > Bombina bombina. The sequence continues at coordinate 435,329,610 of NC_069501.1, read as the reverse complement.
CTTTCAATGATCCAGATAGAGCAGGCAATTTTTAAGCAACTTTCCTAATTTATTCCTGTTATCAAACTTTCTTCGATCTCTTGGTATATTTATTTGAAAAAGCAAGAATGTAAGCATAGGAGCAGGCCCAATTTTGGTTCAGTACCTAGGTAGCACTTTCTGATTGGTGTCTAAATGTAGCCACCAATTAGCAAGGGATAAACAGGTGCCTAATCAAAAATGGGCCGACTCCTAAGCTTACATTGAAATAAAGAGACCAAGAGAATGAAGAAAAAATAATAGGAGTAAAGTAGAAAGTTGCTTAAAATTGCATGCTCTATCTGAATCATGAAAGTTCAGTTTTGACTATACTATCCCTTTAAGCAACCACTGCTTGTTTGTTCACAAACAAAGAAAGAAAATAATATACTAGAGTGGACATCACAATCTATCTGCATAACAAATGTCCAAAAGATTGGTGTAGTGATTTTTGCCATAGGTTTGACTAATCATTTTAAATGTTAAGCGATATTGAAAAGCACATTTTCAACAATTAATAACTCAAAAAATACTTAAAGGGACATTAAACCTAAAAAATTATTTCATGAATCAGATAGAGCAATACAATTTTTAAACAACTTTCCAATAATTTCTATTATCTATTTTTTTCATTTTCTTGCATCTTTGTTGATTTAAAACAGCAATGCATGTGCGTGAGCCAGTAACATGGGGCCTAAATGTGCAGCCCCCAATGAGAAGCACCTGAGCCTACCTAGGTATGCTTTCAACAAGAGATACCAAGAGAACAAACACATTAGATAATAGAAGTCAATTAGATAGTTATTTAAAATTGTATGCTCTAATCTGAGTCATGAAAGAAAAAAATTGAGTTTCATGTCCCTTTAATCAATACTTTCTAGCATATCCAGCCACTAGAAGAAAGTTGGTTACAAAATCCAAAGTTAAAAGCAACTAAAAATCAGAGTTTAACACTGAATAGTTCCACTAATTTAAAATATAGCTGCACTACTTACTGTATATTACTTATATTATAGTCAATCCAACATGTAATAAAAGTAGAAACTGATTTTTACAATGAGCTCCCTTCAGGCTAATAGCCATTTTTAATTTTTTTTTATTTGAGATAAATAAAATAAAATGAATAAATAAAAACAAATTCAATAGAACAAGTACCCAAACATTAAATCACTTGAAATTGATGCAGCAGGTCTGTATACAGCTGATTATAAATAATCACCTAAACATCCCTATCTAAAAAAAATAAGACATTTTATTTTACAACTTCCTCAGTGGTCACATGCTATTATAAAGGGACTTTACAGAGACACGCAATCAAAATTAACGCCTAGATTTAGAGTTTTGCGTTAGCCGTCAAAACCAGCGTTAGGAGCTACTAACGCTGGTTTTAGGCTACTGCTGGTATTTAGAGTCGTGTAGGTAAGGGTCTAACGCTCACTTTCCAGCCGTGACTTTTCCATACCGCAGATCCCCTTACGTCAATTGCGTATCCTATCTTTTCAATGGGATCTTTCTAACTCCGGTATTTAGAGTCTTGGCTGGAGTGAGAGTTAGAACTCTAACGGACCAAAACTCCAGCCACAGATAAAAGTCAGGGAGGGTTTAAGAGCTTTTTTGGGCTAACGCCGGTTCATAAAGCTCTTAAACTACTGTGCTCTAAAGTACACTAACACCCATAAACTACCTATGTACCCCTAAACCGAGGCCCCCCCCCATCGCCGCCCCTCTAATAAATTTTTTTTAACCCCTAATCTGCCGGACCGCCACACATGCCAGCCACCTACGTTATCCCTATGTACCCCTAATCTGCTGCCCCTAACACCGCTGACACCCTATATTATATTTATTTAACCCCTAATCTGCCGCCGACCAACGTCGTCGCCCGCCAACCTACCTACAATTATTAACCCCTAATCTGCCGACCGGACACCTCACCGCTACTATAATAAAATGTATTAACGCCTAATCCGCCTTACCTCCCGCCTCAATAACCCTATAATAAATATTATTAACCCCTAATCTGCCATCCCTAACATCGCTGACACATAACTTCAAGTATTAACCCCTAATCTGCCGACCGGACCTCGCCGCTACTCTAATAAATGTATTAACCCCTAAAGCTAAGTCTAACCCTAACACTAACACCCCCCCTAAAATAAATATAATTTTTATCTAACAAAATTAATTATTTCTTATTAAATAAATTATTCCTATTTAAAGCTAAATACTTACCTGTAAAATAAACCCTAATATAGCTACAATATAACAAATAATTATATTGTAGCTATTTTAGGATTTATATTTATTTTACAGGCAAATTTGTATTTATTTTAACCAGGTACAATAGCTATTAAATAGTTAATAACTATTTAATAGCTACCTAGTTAAAGTAATTACAAAATTACCTGTAAAATAAATCCTAACCTAATTTACAATTAAACCTAACACTACACTATCAATAAATTAATTAAATAAACTACCTACAATTATCTACAATTAAACCTAACACTACACTATCAATAAATTAATTACATAAAATACCTACAAATAAATACAATTAAATAAACTAACTAAAGTACAAAAAATAAAAAAAAGAACTGTTACAAAAAATAAAAAAATAATTTACAAACATTAGAAAAATATTACAACAATTTTAATCTAATTACACCTACTCTAAGCCCCCTAATAAAATAACAAAGTCCCCCAAAATAAAAAAATGCCCTACCCTATTCTAAAATAAAAATAGAAATAGAAATTTACCTTACCAGCCCTTAAAAGGGCCTTTTGCGGAGCATGTAAAAAAAAACATACAATACCCACAACAACACTACAACCCACCACCCACATACCCCTAATCAAACCCAAACCCCCCGTAAATAAACCTAACACTAAGCCCCTGAAGATCATCCTACCTTATCTTCACCACGCCGGGTATCACCGATCAGTCCAGAGGAAGCTCCGAAATCTTCATCCAAGCCCAAGCGGGGGCTGAAGACATCCATCATCCGGCTGAATAGGTCCATCATCGGGCTGAAGTCTTGATCCAAGCAGGCGCTGAAGAGGTCCATCATCGGGCTGACGTCTTCTATCAAGCGGCATCTTCAATCTTCTTTCTTCCGGATCCATCTTCATCCCACCGACGCGGAACATCCATCCTGGCCGACGACTTCCCGACGAATGACGGTTCCTTTAAATGACGTCATCCAAGATGGCGTCCCTTGAATTCCGATTGGCTGATAGGATTCTATCAGCCAATCGGAATTAAGGTAGGAAAATTCTGATTGGCTGATGGAATCAGCAAATCAGATTCAAGTTCAATCCGATTGGCTGATTGGATGAGCCAATCGGATTGAACTTGAATCTGATTGGCTGATTCCATCAGCCAATCAGAATTTTCCTACCTTAATTCTGATTGGCTGATAGAATCCTATCAGCCAATCGGAATTCGAGGGACGCCATCTTGGATGACGTCCCTTAAAGGAACCGTCATTCGTCGGGAAGTCGTCGGCCAGGATGGATGTTCCTCGTCGGCGGGATGAAGATGGATCTGTAAGAAAGAAGATTGAAGATGCCACTTGATAGAAGACTTCAGCCCGATGATGGACCTCTTCAGCGCCCGCTTGGATCAAGACTTCAGCCCGATGATGGACCTCTTCAGCCGGATGATGGATGTCTTCAGCCCCCGCTTGGGCTTGGATCAAGACTTCAGCCCAATGATGGACCTCTTCAGCCAGATGATGGATGTCTTCAGCCCCCGCTTGGGCTTGGATGAAGATTTCGGAGACTCTTCTGGACTGATCGGTGATACCCGGCGTGGTGAAGATAAGGTAGGATGATCTTCAGGGCTTAGTGTTAGGTTTATTTAAGGGGGGTTTGGGTTAGATTAGGGGTATGTGGGTGGTGGGTTGTAATGTTGGGGGAGGTATTGTATGTTTTTTTTTTTACAGGCAAAAGAGAAGAATTCTTTGGAGCATGCCCCGCAAAAGGCCCTTTTAAGGGCTGGTAAGGTAAAAGAGCTTTTCTATTTTTATTTTAGAATAGGGTAGGGCATTTTTTTATTTTGGGGGGCTTTGTTATTTTATTAGGGGGCTTAGAGTAGGTGTAATTAGCTTAAAATTGTTGTAATATTTTTCTAATGTTTGTAAATTATTTTTTTATTTTTTGTAACTTAGTTCTTTTTTTATTTTTTGTACTTTAGTTAGTTTATTTAATTGTATTTATTTGTAGGTATTTTATGTAATTAATTTATTGATAGTGTAGTGTTAGGTTTAATTGTAGATAATTGTAGGTAGTTTATATAATTAATTTATTGATAGTGTAGTGTTAGGTTTAATTGTAACTTAGGTTAGGATCAGTGATGTGCAGTAATAGGAGGCAAGGGAGGCAGTGCCTCCCCTGTCCAATCAGAAAAATAAGTTTTTATTTATGATTTTAAAAAAATAAAAAAATAGTTGTGTTTTTTGTTTATTTTTTTTTAACACGCCCCTCCACAACCCCCTCCCCCCACCACCAGCGCTGCAGATGCAATCCCATCCATTTTTCCCTTCACCACCTATCCATGTTGCGCAATTAAGAGGCAGTGAGCCGTTCCGCTGCCCTCCATTAATTGCGCAACAGGGATCTGATATACTGTTCTTAGCTCACTATGAGCTAGCGCCACCCAGTGGTGTCTCATCGGGCCCATACAACTCTCAAATAGAGGCGGTTCTCAAAACCGCCTCTATGAGATAAGCTGACCACACAGCCAATCATCATCAGCGCTGCTGGAGAGGTGTGGCGTCATTGGCTGCTGGCGAGAACTTAGAAGAGGGAAGTGAAGTCTCACAGCGTGAGCCAGGTATCACTGTGTTGTTGTGTGAGGGAGCTGCCAAGGAGAGGAGAAGAAGAGGGACTTGAAGAAGAAGAAAGGCTGCTGCTAACTGATTGCTGTGTGGCTGGGAGAACAGAACACTACTACAGACCTGCTGATTTAATGGTAAGTAATAATAAGTTTATTGTTTTGGGCATCGAGTTCTATCCCCCCCCCCCCATGCTATGCACTCACATACCCTGCCAGCCAGCAGAGAACATACTCTACAGTGCCCACCGGCTGCAATATACTTTATTTCGGATCATCTCTCCTCCTGCACACTCCGGTGTTGTTAAGCAAGTTTTTACTGCAGCACTATGACTATGTGATGATCGCAACATGAAGTTAATTTTTTCCTGATCTAAGGGACTGAAGATTCAGAATAATTAGCAATCATTAGCATTTCCCAATGGGAAACACTAATTATTCTGAATCTTCAGTCCCTTAGATCAGGAAAAAATTAACTTCATGTTGCGATCATCACATAGTCATAGTGCTGCAGTAAAAACTTGCTTAACAACACCGGAGTGTGCAGGAGGAGAGATGATCCAAAATAAAGTATATTGCAGCCGGTGGGCAGTGGGCACTCATACTGTGACGTGTTTGGATATTGTGAGGTCAGTAGGGGCCTCCTGCACTTCCATCTGCTGAAAACGTTCCCTTATTGTTTTAAGGCATTTCTACCATGCTGGAAATACGTAGCACCAGTCTTTTATTTGATAATCTCACACGGGGACCTGGCAATTAAAGTGTGCACCTTGATTCTGTGCAAATGCAGAAGTAAACACTTATGGGACTCTGTGCTGCACAGAATCCATGTGCACACTTTAATTGCCAGATACCTGTGGCAGCCTGTATCTGTAAAAAAAAGAGCTTTTTTCATCTCAGGGAGAATTGCTGTCCCTGACTTCCCCTGCCGAACGCTGTATGCTGCTGACAGCCACACCAGAGATTTAGCACACAGCTCAGTGCTCACTAAACTGATGTCTAATTTACTACTTCCCTCACTATACTGGTCAGATAGCCCCATCCTGTTGAGTAACTTGAGTTCAAAAAGTTACATTCTGTGAGGAAAGGTCACTGGGAGTGAGCCACTTAAATCACTGACTGCTACGTATGTGATTAATGTTCAGAGCAGTCCATCCATGCTGCATGTTCCCAGTGAGTACCGTTCTGCTGCATGGGTGTTAAATGATTTGTACTCATTTTTATTCAGGTCAGCACTTTTGTCAGCTTGAACATACTTCAGTTGGCAAGGCAATGTAAAGTTTGGGTCCTGTCAGTGTTATTTATAATGTTTGTGCATTCCAGAGCAGAGGCAGGGTTAAATAAACTGCATACCTAAATGTTAGTGCAAGTTGACAGCATGTGTTTTTATTGTGCTCTAGATTTCTTTGCTGCATGAAATTTAATATATAGCAAAATGTACATGTATGTATGTGTTTGTATGTATACATGTTTTGTGTGTGCCTGTCTATATGTGTATGCCTTTGTGTCTATGTGTGAATGTTACTTTCTATATGTATATGTCTGTATATATTCATATGTGCCTGTGTGTGTATGTGCCTTAATGTATGTGTAGTGTGTGTGTGTATTTCCATGTATATATCTTTGTGAATATATTTGTGTGTGTTGTCTATGTGTGTATGTGTAGTGTGTGTCTGTGGTTTTGTGTACAGTATGTAGTGCAGTATGTTTGTGCAACCTGGATCTCTGTGAGGGAAGGCTGCCTGTATACCAGAGATGCATTCTGCAGTGGGTACAAGCTGGGGACATTTAAAATGACACTGCAGGGATCCAGAAAGTAAAAAAAAATAGCAGCATGAAAGACATATTTCAGCTAAAGTGTGTTTTTAATGATTATATATACAAATATATATATATTTGTATGTAATATATATATATATATATATATAAATATATATATATAAATGTATGTCTATATATATATATATATATATATATATATATATATATATATATACGTGTGTGTGTATATATATATATATATATATGTGTGTATGTATATATATATATATATAAATATATATATGTGCGTATGTATATATATATATATATATATATATATATATATATACGTGTTTCTCGGGAATATCTTAGCCAGTGCCTCACCCGCCTCTGATATCACCGCACGTCACTGGTTTGAGGTGTGTTTCCCTCCATGTTGTAGAAAGGGTTACTTTCTCAGTTCTACTCAGGGGTTCTTTAATAGTCTCTATGTTTCTTTCTTTAGTTGAAATATACGCAAACCACTTTTCTAAAAGGTATTCTAAGTTATTTCTTCCTTCCTTATCTATAATTAAGCTATACCATGGCCAAATAGAAGAAATCCCTGCCTTAACTAATTTTATTAAAGGGTTAATTATTTCCCAGCCCCAATCATAGCCATTACTGTTAGATTTTAAATTCTTGTTTCACCACATCAAAGGTTTTGATATTTTTCTCATCTACATTCAACAATTGATGAATATATCTCAAACCTTTGATATTCCAATTACCAAAAACAGCAGAGTTAAAAGCTTCCGGAAAATCCGGATTTTTTGAAAGGATATAAATTTAGACATCCCAGGTTTAATTTTTAATTTCTCTCATATCTTTTGCCACGCTTTAATTGGACAAAAGAGTGTTTTACTTTGTTTAATTTCAGCTGGAAGCTTGTTCCATGTAATGTGGAGGAGCTTTTGAGGCCTATAAGGATAGGTTAGATTTTCCTCCAACTCTGGAACTGTATAATAAGTATTACCTGCTAACCATTCTACTATGACCTTTCCCAATGCAATCCAGTTATAAAACTCTAGATTAGGGAGGGCCAAACCTCCCATTGCCTTAGGGTAGCATAATTTTTTAAACGCTATTCTAGGTTTTTTGTTATTCCATATAAATTGTAAAATTACTTTATTTACTGTTTTTATATCCCTCTTTAACATAGGGGTTGGAATATTTTGCATCAAATATAAAATTTTAGGAAAGATAATCATTTTAACAAGATTTATTCTTCCAGTAAGTGAAATTGGTAATTTAATCCATTTTTTAAAATCTTCTTTCACTTTAGTTATTATTGGAGGAAAATTCAACCTATACCAATTCTTTTCTGATAACGAGATTTGAATCCCTAGTTATTTTATATATTCATGTGAATCATCAAAGACCTTCTTCCTTTCATCTGTTTTACTTAATTTATGTAGCCACAGCATTTGTGATTTAGTACTATTAATTCTATATCCAGAAAATGAGCTATATTTTGTTATGATATCTACAATTATCGGAATATTTTTCTCTGAATCACTAATAAACAATAGTAGATCATCTGCATAGAGAGATACTTTAAGCTCAAACTTACCTATATTTATCCCTTGAATTCTTTCTCTAAGAATATTTGCTAGTGGTTCAATTGCTAAGTCAAAAAGGAGTGGAGAGAGTGGGCAACCCTGTCTCGTTCCCCTTTCTAGCCTAATATTTTTGGATAATTGTCCATTTATTAACAAAGCAGTCGGGAAATTATAAAGTTCTTTAAGAAAACTAATCTCTCTTTTGTGCTCTCTCTCTCTCCCCCCTCTCTTTTGCTATCTCCCCCCTCTCTTTTGCGCTCTCCCCCCCTTCTTTTGCGCTCTCTTTACCCCTCTTTTTTGCGCTCTCCCCCTCTCTATTGTGCTCTCTTTCTCTCCCCCCCTTTTGCGCTCTTTCTCTCCCCCCTCTCTTTTGCGCTCTTTCTCCCCCCCTCTATTTTGGGCTCTCTCTCCCCCCTCTCTTTTGCGCTCTCTCTCCCCCTCTCTTTTGTGCACTCTCCCCCTCTCTTTTGCTGTCTCTCTCCCTCTCTTTATCCCCCCTCTTCTGCTCTCTCTTTCCCCCTCTCTTTTGAGCTCTCTTTCCCCCCTCTCTTTTGCACTCTCTCTCTCCCCCTCTCTTTTGCGCTCTCTCTCTCCCCCTCTCTTTTGTGCTCTCGTCCCCCTCTCTTTTGCGCTCTCTCTCTCCCCCCTTACTTTTGCGCTCTCTCTCCACCTTTCTTTTGCGCTCTCTCTCCCCCTCTCTTTTGCGCTCTCTCCCCCCTCTTTTGCGCTCTCTCCCCCCTCTTTTGCACTCTCCCCCCCCTCTCTTTTGCGCTCTCTCTCTCCCCCCTTACTTTTGCGCTCTCTCTCTCCACCTTTCTTTTGCGCTCTCTCTCCCCCTCTCTTTTGCGCTCTCTCCCCCTCTCTTTTGCGCTCTCTCTCCCCCTCTCTTTTATGCTCTCTCCCACCCTCTCTTTTGTGTTCTCTCTCTCCCCCCTCTCTTTTGTGCTCTCTCTCTCCCCCCTCTCTTTTGCTCTCTCTCCCCCCTCTCTCTCTCTCCCCATCTCTCTCTCTCTCTCTCTCCCCGACTCTCTCTCTCTCCCCCCTCTCTCTCTCCCCCCCCTCTCTCCCTCCCTCTCTCTCTCTCCCCCACTTTCTCTCCCCCCCTCTCTCCCCCCTCTCTCTCCCCCCCTCTCTCTCTCCCCCCCCCTCTCTCTCTCTCTCTCTCTCTCTCCCCCCCTCTCTCTCTCTCTCCCCCCTCTCTCTCTCTCTCCCGCCCTCTCTCTCTCCCCCCTCTCTTTTTATCTCTCCCCCCTCTCTATCTCTCTCCCCTTTATCTTGCGAGCGACCATGCCTGGCAATGCCCCCTTCAGGCAAGGCCATGCCCCCTTCATGGCCCTTCACGCCCGACCATGCCCCCTTCACGTCCGGTCACGCCCCCGATTATGCCCGGCCACGCCCACCTCTGCAGCAGATCAGGTAGGGATCTCAAAGGCCAGGTGTGTTTGTCCTCGGGCTGTCTCTACTGCGCATGACATCTTCGGACAAACACACTTGGCCTTTTATATAATAGGATTTTATCTGTAATGAACCACATAAATTATTTTCAGTCTTTTATTCAGTTATTATTTGTTAAATGTTTAAAACACACATTTTGGAGCTCAAAAATATTAGCATTATTGTGCGTTATCTTTGCTCAAGGGTTTTATAGCTCGAGCAATAGCCTGGGGCACACTAACACCTGCATGACAAATAGTGCAGGCGCACTAAATCCTTCACTTCTATGGGGGCGCTCAGTAAAAGTAATGTTGGATAAACGCAAAGGGGTCAATTTATTATTGGTCGAATTGGGCCAATTCACGCCTTTAGGCTCGCCAGAAACAGGAGTTAAGAAGCAGCGGTCTGTATTGCACAAGCAGTTCACTAGAACTGCTCATGCTTTGCTGAATATGGACAGCGCATACTGTCCGCATTCAGCGATGTCTGGCGGACATGATACGCTACAGACATTTAATACAAGTGCAATGAGTGCACTAATAGTGCACCCTGCACCATCTATTAAATAAATAGAGTGTGTTAAATAAGTTGTGGGCAGTATTAAGATACTTTGGTTAAAATCTGTAATCATCCACTTATAATTCAAGATTGTACATTATTCTTAGAGCAAGTCGAAGCAGAAGATAACACACTCTGAACTATTGATCATACTCCACTTATAATTAGGCCCTTTATGTTTTCAAATTTGGCATCATTTCATCTTTGCAAAAGCACCAAAAATGTGATTTCTATGCCTATGTTATTCAAGAAGAATGACTAATTGAAACCTAGATAATGCAATGCATTTTGTCTTGCAAACTATGTACAAAATGAGTAGAATTTAAATATATAACCTTAACAATATCACATACATTTTTAAATACATAAAAACCTTACAGCAAAAGAATGACATAGCACATTTACAATTTATGTAGGATTAAACACCTGTACAACTTTATTTAGTGCAGTAAATAAATGAATATAAATATTTAAAAAAAAACAAAACCAGACAAAATACCCCCACCAAAAACATTTCTATATATAATTCCACAAAATCCCATCTATTTTTACATTGACCAAGTTCTTTCATTTATTTGCAATACCTGCATGTTTTATTAGCTCAGAGATACAAGGATCTATGAGCCCTGTTAAAAATGATAGAACTCATGTTTTGTAGATGATCCATTTATACAGCCCATCTGTGTGTGCTTTTGTAACAATGTATAGTTTTGCTTATTTTTTATTACCATCGTGCTGATTTTCACACTCCTAACCAAGCCCCATATTTTCAGATTTATACTGATGTCTACAGATTCCTGCGAATCCTGTTTATGTTATTATTATTGAACTTTATTTATGAAGCGCCATCATATTCTGCAGCGCTGTCCATGGATACAGTTCATTTAAATAAAACAATAATATAAAACTTTGAAGAGACAGGACAAAATTTACAAACACATACAGGAGGAATTGAGGGCCCTATTCCCGTGGGAATTTACAATCTAGAAGGGTAGGAGGTTGAGAAACAGGCGGTGAGGACTGCAAGATTGAGAAAGATGTTAATGCAGAGTTAGATGAGGGAAATGTTGTTAGGTAAGAGAAATATTATTGAAATGGGTGGTAGGCTTCTCTGAACAGAAAAGTCTTCAAGAGCATTTAAAGGAAAGATAGGGCAAAGCCTGACAGCCACGAGGGAGAGTGATCCAGAGGGTAGGTGCTGCACGACAGAAGTCCTGCAGTCTAGCATGAGAAGAGGTGATAGTCCGCAGATGCAGGAGCATGTCATTGTTGGATCTTAGTGGGTGGGCTGGAGTATACTTGTTGATTAGAGAGGATTGGTAGAGGGGAGCGGTGTTGGTGAGCGCCTTTTATGCAAGGTTCAGAATTTTTAATTTAATTCTGCTGTGAATGGGGAGCCAATGAAGGGAATCGAAGAGAGGTGCAACAGATACAGAGCAACGGGAAAGGTGGATCAGTCTCGCAGAGTCATTTAGGATGGATTGAAGGGGGAGAGGTGGGAAGGAGTAAGGCCAGTATGTAGGTTATTGCAGTAGTCAAGTCGGGAAATAACAAGTGAGTGGATTATTTGCTTTGCGGTGTTAGTGCATAGAAAAGGTTGAATCTTGGAAATATTGCGTAGATGGTTGCAGCAGGATGTAGAAAGTGATTGGATATGGGGGACGAAGGATAGATTTGAGTCAAGTGTAACTCTGAGGCAGCGGACTTGGGGAGATGGGGAAATGGTGATGGCGTCAACAGGGATAGAGAAGTCAGAAGTTATCTGTCTTTTCATATGCAGGGGGGGGGGTCTGCTTCCAGCCCATTTCACTTGGTGTTCCATTTAATCTCATTAACAGTGCTAAACATGGAGCTTTTAAGTAAGTTTACAAAGGTTTTATACTGGATTTTAAGATCTGTATCTGTGCATATTCTTCTTTATAGTAGTGCCTATTACATGCAGTTATATGAAAGCTGGGGTATACTGTCCCTTTAACAAGGCTAGCAGTTGTAGCTAAGGTTATTGTTATTACTAGGACAATCACAAAACATGTATAAGGACATGTACCCCCTTATTTGAATAACGTGCCATCTCTTTCAAATGAGGGGCCTGTTAAAAATATTTTATGTTGAGGTGCTAATTAGGGCCTCTTTATAGGACCAATGTTTTTAGGAATTTGGAATTCTAATGATAATCACAGGGCCATTTATTTAGTGTTTGCTGCTTTAAAATAAGTCTCATGCCCGTCTATATATTTTGGGGGGCAACAAAGTGAACACTTATTTTGCACCAGAGAGAGCACAGAGTGTACTTATAAGTGCTGAAAAAAGCAGAAAAAGATCACTTTTTATTGAAAGCGTATATTAAAACAAATTAATGAGTATACACTAGGCCATACTTTGAGTACTTAATGGTTCATTAGTTGTTAAAGATGGCATACAGAGGCAGGAAGACAGATCACTGTAATCACAGACAGAAGTTAATGCACCTTATCAGGCAACAAAACACTTTGTGGAAGATGTTTCAGCACAATCTGTTCTCAACAGCTGCTTGTTTCAATTCTTTTTTTCTGCTTGGAAGCAGCTCTGTTTACAAATCTAGCAGGCTCAGTTAAAGTGAATGTAAATTTGAATGAATAAGTGCCCATTTTTTAAAAATACTATTAAAAACTTATAGGTGTGTGGCCCCAGGTTACTTGACCTATTGTTGTGTTTATATGGCCTGGAGTCTAGAGCACTCTAGTTGTCACCTAGTAGAGAGGTGGTTTCAATTCATATGGCAGTCACCTCTGACTATTGTGTGTTTGTGGTATGCTGTCTTTAAGGGATAAAGGTTCTCTGAGATCCACTACCCCATTACAGAAAAAACCTTAGATAAATGACAAAAGCTTATGTGCATACTACTTACTACCAGTGGTTCCGATACGTTATATAATTAGCTCACAGTTAGGCTGACCATATTGCCGCTTTTAAAAGGGACAGATATGAAAAATACAGATGTCAGGGCTGTCAGGGGGGGGGGGGGATGTCTGCTATTCTTGTTTTCCAAGCCCCTGTCAGTGAATGTTACAGCCTAACCTTATCAACAGTGCTAAACTGGGAGTTTCTAAGACTTTTTAAAAGGTTTTATACTGTATTTTAGATCAGTATCTGTGCATATTCTTCTTTATAGTAGAGTCTATTACATGCAGTTATGTAAAAATTGGTGTACACTGTCCCTTTAACCTCTTGGTTTGGACTATAGTGTTTTATTTTAGCTTGCTTTGAACTATGCATTGTTTAATAATTCTGTACTGTATGGATAGCGAGACTAAACTTTTACAAAGTTATGTTTTCCTTTGTTAATGCTGCAGACACGTGCACACTCCTGAGCTTAACGTTCTGCTTTTCAAGAAAGGATAACAAGAAAACAAAGAACATTTGTTAAAATTGGAAAGTTGTTTACTATTGTATGCTCTATCTGAACGAATCATTTTGGGTTTTATGTCTCTTTAATTCCGGTTATTAATGTTTAAAATTCTCCCTTTGTAATCTAGCCCTAAAAAGGTACATTTTAATGCAAAATAAATTGCTCTAATCTGTTATACCATGCAATTTATGAAGCTAAGTATGAGTTTTACCCCTCGAAGGTGTTAAGCACATAAGTAAAGTCACACTTAATAGCCGCAAACAATGCAGCTTCCTAGTTCTGATAATTTACAGTTTGTGAGCTGCAATGCTTCTCCTGAGTTTAACTTAAAGGGACATTCTACACCAGAATTTTTATTGTTTTAAAAGATAGATAATCCCTTTATTACCCATTTCCCAGTTTTGCTTAACCAACACAGTTATAATAATATAATTTTAACCTCTGTGATTATCTTGTATCTAAGCCTCTGCAAACTGCCCCTTTTTTCAGTTCTTTTGACGGACTTGCAGTCTAGCCAATCAGTGCCTGCTCCCAGATAACTTCTCATGCACGAGCACAGTGTTATCTATATGAAATACGTGAACTAACACCCTCTAGAGGTGAAAAACTGTTAAAATGCAATCTGAAAGAGGTGGGCTTCAAGGTCTAAGAAATTAGCATATGAACCTCCTAGGTTAAGCTTTTAACTAAGAATACCAAGAGAACAAAGAAAAATTGGTGATAAAAGTAAATTGGAAAATTGTTTAAAATTACATGCTCTATCTGAATCATGAAAGTTTATTTTGGCCTAGACTGTCCCTTTAAAATGCATGTTTAACTTTTTTGTGGCACTGCATTAGAATAGCCCTTTAACTCCACATTAACAAAACTTTTATAAGATAAGGATAAAATCTACTTGCATCCAAGTGTTAAAGTGGCCAACATATTGATCACATCTAAATATATATTTTGAAGACAGTGATATAACTGCAAGATGATTCCATTATTTCTAACAAAAGGTTAATTGTGTTAACACAAACTTAAAGGACAGAGCCTTAAATACCATAGAAAATTATATCATTAACTTATTAAATTCCTCTCTAAATAAGCCCTCAGCACCATCCCTAGCCTTTTTCTTTCTGACCTACAGAGAGGAATAAAAAAAAAAAATGCATTGACGTTAACACATGATCAGTTGGGCTATTATGCTCATTAAATGAAACAAACAATGAGTGCTGGATCTTAAGTATTTTCTTTCTGTAATTACAGGACCACTCAAATATTTTTGTTCCGGGAAGAAAGGCTGGGCCAGTGATGCGAAGGGGAGGTAGAAAAGGAACATAAAAGCAAATGGACATTTCTGATGCCCTGCAATTTAATCAAGTGCTGCATCTAAATCCATTATCCTCTCCATGTGGCCTGCTTTGCTTTTACACACACATTTAATTTGTAAATATTGCGTTAACATTTTGCTGGTAATGGGAATTGAAATGGAACAGCACTTAAAGGGACACTAAACCCAAACATTGTCTTTCATGATTCAGATAGAGAATACAATTTTAAACAACATTACAATTTACTTCTATTATATATTTTGCTTCATTTTTTAGATATCCTTTGTTGAAGGAATAACAATGCACATGGGTGAGCCAATTACATGAGGCATCTATGCAAAGCATATCAAGAAAATAAAACAAATTAGATAATAGAAGTAAATTAGAAAGTTGTTTAAAATTGCATTATCTTTCTAAACGATGAAAAAGAAAAAAAAAATGGGTTTCATGTCCATTTAATATAACCATGTTGGCTGTGCAAAAAAAGGGAGATTTAATGATTTGATCAATGGGAATGAATGCTTTTAACTTTTTGAAACAAACAGCACTTTTCTTCCTCTGTTTGCCTATTTTGGTCACTCGGGTCATACAAAATGAGCGTGATGTCATGTACATCCACCAAACAACTGCTTAAAGGGACATGAAACCCATTTTTTTTTCTTTCATCGTTTAGAAAGATAATGCAATTTTAAACAACTTTCTAATTTACTTCTATTATCTAATTTGTTTTATTTTCTTGATATGCTTTGCTGAAAAGCATATCTAGATAGGCTCAGTAGCTGCTGATTTGTTGCTGCACATAGATGGCTCGTGTGATTGACTCACCCATGTGCATTGTTATTCCTTCAACAAAGGATATCTAAAAAATGAAGCAAAATATATAATAGAAGTAAATTGTAATGTTGTTTAAAATTGTATTCTCTATCTGAATCATGAAAGACAATGTTTGGGTTTAGTGTCCCTTTAATATACTTTTAACCTCTGTGATCACCTTTATCAAAGCCACTGCCCCTTATTTATATTGACAGACTTGCATTTTAGCCAGTAAGTTCTGACTCGTAAATAACACCATGGGAGTGAGCACAATGTTGTTATTTGGCACACATGAACTAGCACTGTCTAGCTGTGAAAAACTGTCAAATGCACTGATATAAGATGCAGCCTTCAACATCTTAAAGAAATTGGCATGTAAGCTTACCTAGGTTTAGTTTCAACAAAGAATACCAAGAGAAAAAAGCAAATTTGATGATAAAAGTAAATTGGAAATTGTTTTAAAATTGCATGCCCTATTTAAGTTATGAAAGTTTAATTTTGACTTGACTTTCCCTTTAAAATTTGTACTGTGCATAATATGAAATAATACTTTCTCATGTTATAATTTTTAAAACCTGGTATTAGTATTAGTGATTTTCACATAGGTATGGAGAAATGATCAAAACATCAACTAATATAAGTGTCCATCAGTATCACTCCTAACCTTAGACTGACCATAATGGTATCCTGTTGGTGCCAATGTGCTGTTCCTAGGAAGACACCAGTTTGACATATGGGTTTGCAACCAGTAAGGACTTAATGTTCATTTTTTGTTTTTGTAAGGCGTTTCATAGCTTGTCTCTTGATGTTTTGCCAGATATTGTAACCTTCTTAGCTCTTAATACCGCAGACACTACATTTCACTTTTAATGTCTTTCTCACTTTTTGTACCTACATTTTTATCTTGCTTACAATAACCTGCCTATTGTTCCTTCTATCCATAACCTACCTATTATTCCGGCTGGCCATAACCTACCTATTATTTCTGCTAGCCATAACCTACCTATTCTTCCTGCTAGCCATAACCTAACTATTGCTCTTGCTGACATAATGTGCCCATTTGTTTTATCTGGCCATTACCTGCCTATTATTTCTTCTGGGTGTAACCTGCTTACTCATCATAATGGCTATAGCATTCCTATTGTACCTACTGGCCATAATCTGTCAATTATACCTGCTGCCCAAAAAATAATCTATTTTACCTGCAAAACATAATCTAATCTATTATACTTGCTTGTAATAAACTGCCTATTTTTCCTGCTAATAAAAAACTGCCTATTCTTCATGATGGTCACAAACTTCCTTGGGTACCCACTGGTCATAACCATCCTATTGTACCTGCTGGCCATAACCCATCTACAGTTCCTACTAGCCATCTTTTGTCTATTGCACCTGTCGGCCATTACTCGCCTATTTTTCCAGACAGTCATAATCTGCCTCTAATGGGCTAGATTACAAGTGCCGTGCTATCATTAGCTCGAGGAGCACAAATGCTATTGCAAGATTGCGTTTTTTAGAGCAAGAATCCAAATTACAAGTTGTGTCATGTTTAAATTAAAGCAAATTACCCATATGCTATGTACAGCTAATGGAGGCAGTTGTAGTCCATCTTCATCCCAGCAGTGGTACTCCATCTTCATCCATCATCTGCCGCCGCTCCGGTGGGAAAGTCTTCATCCATCTTCCACCCAATGTGACTTCTTTTCTTCTCATCTTCTGATCTTCCTTCCCAGACGTCCTCTTCATGCGGTAATCTGCCACACACTTAATTTTGAACGCAAGGTACCCCCTTATATAGGCGTGTTCTTGCATTTCTATTGGCTGATTTTCTATAGCAAATTTAAATCAGCCAATAGAATAAAAGCTTTTTCTATTTTCTGATTTGAATTTATGTTTGCACCACAAGGAACTGATGCATAGATGCCGACAAATGCAAAAATAACTGGAGCTCTCTTAACCCAACTGTGGTGTGGCACCTTCTTTCTCTGCACTGGCAGTGAAAGCTACAGGGGAGGAAGTGAAGAGAAGGATGAGGTCATTGTCCCATGTGCCTGTGTAGGAAAGGCAAAGTTGGGAGTAGGGCTGTGATATGTTTCAGCTTCACTGCTGATTTGGAGTGGCACCACACTTGTGTACAGGGGGAGGGAGATCCATGAAGGCAAAAGTGCCTGATGCAGTTGGGAGGTCTGATACAATAAGAAGGGTAAGAAATAGAAAATGTGTGATGAGAGAGATCCTGTATAAATGTTTTTCTGTATAACTAAAACAACCCAGGAAAACCATTGCACAGGGTTATAAGACCCAAGCGGTTGTGGGTAAAGCTCAATGTAATATAATTCCCCCATCTAAACAAATTTTTCTTCAGCCACCACTTGAACCCCACAACCGCACACTTTAACCCGAAAAACTTATTTGTGTGGTTATTTATTTATTTTTTAAATATGCTAATATTTTTAATTTTATTAAATGCACTACACACTTTATCTTTGGAACAATTGGTGGACATGTTAAAAAATTATCCAAAGTTTGCGTTAGCATTAACCAGCCACTTGTAATGGCTGGTTATTTATCGTGCGCCCATAAACGGGTGAATTTGTCCGTTTAGGGTCACTCCATAAATTAGTGCTCCACTTATAGTCTAGCCCATGGTGAAAGAAAAAACAGTGGTGTATATCTAGATAAAAGATGGCTCTTTATATTGTTCAAATAGCAGTATTTTAGGACGTAAAATGTAAATATGCATGTCAAAAATACTGGGATATATCAAGTCACGAAATTACATAAAGTGCACTGAAACCTCAATCTATTTTAAATATAGAGCTCAAGCACACAAAAAATATTTTGCTTTTAGAGCTAAATATCTCAGCTGCAATGCATGTTCTCAAAGAGTGGTGCAATAGGTTACTCTATTTCACTGCTTAATTGTATGAGACTGAATTAGGCTTTATAACAAAGACTATTAAACCCATGTACTTTTCGAGCAAATCCTGATCTATATCAGGACACCCAATATTAGCTTAGCTATTCGGCAATTGAATTTCACGATTAAGAACAATATGAGTAACCAGGTTTCTGTGGTAAAATGCATTAGAATTCATACTGTGCAGCTGTAATTTAAAATAAATAAATAAATACAAATTACACATTCCCACAGAATTTGAAGTGGAAAAAAATATCTTGCTAAAGCTCAAGAAAATGTAATTATCTTAGTAGCATCATACATTTTTACCATCATTTTTTATCAACAATGCCATCACTGAATACATTACATATGACATCACAAATCATATCACGCACAATATAACAATTTGTGCCCCTTGACTACAGATGACGCAATCAAGGGATTAGCGGCTGAGCAACTTTTGTTTGTACAAATAAAACACATTTCAATAATATTCTCAGCACTCCTATTTTACAGAGGTTAATATATGCTACTGATATTTGATACAGGATTGATACTTTAATATTTGTTACATACAGAGAGAAACGTACTCACAGGAACTAAAAAAACAGCTCAATACCATTGTTAGCCTGTTCGGCAATTTACCAACTGGGTGCAGCTTCTTTTTAGCCCAGTATTGCTTTTCACAGAGAAGAACTTTCCTGTAGCATATCAGTCTGATCCCGCCTATTACGGTCAGTCCAGCGCCAAAATACCAGGCAATTCCTCTCTGAACAAGGAACACAGCAACCCCAGATGATCATGTTGGCCTTCATTGGGCCTCATCAGTGAGGAGTAATATTTGGCTTCAAAGCTTTTTTTTAAACTTGATGCCAACTGGCAATATAGCCAATCAAAGGCTGTGCTACTTTTTGCATTGAGAAATTACAGAGTGAGCTTTTGCTTAAGCTTCTATGTAATTGAAAAGACAAGCCATGTATAGCAGCCCAAAGGTTATCATTTTCATGGAGTTTTTATTGTAATTCACCTAAAAAGTATTCCAATCTCTGTGAAACCATCATGCTTTATATTTTAATTCATTAGGCCGACCAACATACATAAAAGGTATTTCCAGAACATCTGGATTTCCTACGTTCAGGTTAGTTAAAACATGAATATTTATATGCAGCAGCTGTTTTCATGGGTTATTAGGAGACCGATGTGGAAGAAAAAAATAAACAGCCAATCAGAAAGTTTAAAAGTGTGATTTGAGCTATAACTTTAACTTTTATTATTAAACCAGTGTTTGTCTTTTAATATGTAAATTGAGCATATACCGTACAAAAAACATTAACATTTAAAAATAAACTGTGAACAGCAAATATGCTCATCATTCTCTCTAAGTTATGCGCACGTGCACATGCCTTTAAAAAGCGTACACATATGTAATGCACTTTTTGTTCTCTTTAATGTTGGTAGTTTAGACCAGGTGTTAGGATATTGGGGAGCGCTAACTGGCTAGTTTTTTAAAGTGAGAGTTAGATTTAGGAGGTGGGAAATAGCTTCTGAGAGATAAGGTAAGTCAAAGAGGCCGATTTACCAAATGTCTGTCGGACCTGATCCGATAGGGCAGATCAGGTCCGATAGACATCGATGAATGCGGAGAGCAATGCGCTCTCCGTATTCAGCATTGCAACGCCGCCCCCTGCAGACTCGCGCCCAATCGGCCGCAAGCAGGGGGTGTCAATCAACCCGATCGTACTCGATTGGGTTGAATTCCGGCGATTCCTGTCCGCCTGATCAGAGCAGGCGGGCAGGGTTATGGAGCAGCGGTTTTTAGACCGCTGCTCCATAACTTGTGTTTCTGGCGAGTCTGAAGACTCGCCAGAAACACAGGCCCTCATGCTCCATCCGGAGCATTATAAATGGGCCTCAATAAGTAAGTGTAAGCCACCAATGCATTGGTAATCTGATTTTTTTTTTAAATTGTGAAGCTTGTTTTAGGGAAAGATTGAAAGGAAAAAAAAAGTGATCACAAAATATTATTTTTTGGTTGTACATTTTAAACATTTAAGAATGTAAAACTCATTCTTAGCTTGAAGGCTAAATATGGTCAGGTGGCAGGCTTCATATGGTACCGGGCCTCCCATTTAAAGGGACTGTCAACTTGAAATGTTGTATTATTTAAAGAGATAGATAATCTCTTTATTACTCATTCCCCAGTTTTGCATAACCAAAACTGCTCTGTGATTAGCTCAGATTGACTAATCTCAGTTCTTTTGAGAGACTTGCATATTAGCCGATCAGTGGCTCCATGGAAGTGAGCACAATGCTATCTATAGGGCACAAATGAACTAGCAATGTCTAACTTTGAAAAACTGTCAAAATGCACAGCGATAAGAGGCGGCCTTCAGCGGCTAAGAAATCAGATTGAACCTACCTAGGTTTAGCTTTCAAAAAAGAATACCAAGAAAATAAAGCAAATTTGATGATGTAAGTTAAATGGAAAGTTGTTTAAAATTGCATGCCTTATCTGAATCATGAAAGTTTTATTTTGACTTGACTGTCCCGTTAACAAAGCTTGGGCTTCCACAAAACTGTGTGCCCGGTATATCGACATGTTTGAAGCAATACACTGTCCGCATTTAACATTGGACAAGCAATGCTAGGCCAATGGCACACAAGTAGGGGCTGTCAACCACCCTAGGAGAACTTTTTCGGGGTGATTTTAAACTACTAGCAAAGAGCTGGCGTACAGGTTATGAAGCAGCAGTCTGATGCAAGCCTCTAGTGAAGGCGCTCCAAAGCTTCATACTCAGCTTGATAAATGGAATCCATAGTCTAAAAATAAGCTAGGTCCCTGTAGCAGTAGTAATTCTATTGGGATGTATCGTGGTACAACACCACCCCAGTCTTCGAGACTTCATTCCCATTAAAGGGACACTGTACCCACATTTTTTCTTTCATGATTCAGATAGAGCATGCAATTTTAAGCATCTTTCTAATTTACTCCTATTGTCAAATTTTCTTTATTCTCTTGGTATCTTTATTTGAAAAGCAAGAATTTAAGTTTAGATGCTGGCCCATTTTTGATGAACAACCTGGGTTGTCCTTGCTGATTGGACAGCATCAATAAACAAGTGCTGTCCGTGGTTCTGAACCACAAATTGGCTGGCTCTTTAGCTTATATGTCTTCTTTTTCAAATAAAGAAAGCAAGAGAATGAAGAAAAATTGATAATAGGAGTAAATTAGAAAGTTGCTTAAAATTGCTTGCTCTGTATGAATCACAAAAGAAAAAATTTGGGTTCAGTGTCCCTTTAAGTAAAAGCTCTTATTGAATTAATATAAATTAATACAAATACTTGCATTATAAAACCTTTTTTTACGTCAAATGCAGGTACATATATTCTTGTGCACATTTTACAGAACATGTAGCAAAGCTAAAGCAATCTTTTTTTTATCATAGCTGAGTAGATGAAATAAACACTAATTGCTAAATTTATTCAAGAACAAACAAAACCAACAAGAAACCGTTTAGCAGAACAGATGTTCTGCAGGTTAGCACAGCAGCAACAAGCACACTTTTCTTTCCATTAAATTTTTCTTATTTACAAGGCGATAAAGATCCATGGTATATGCCAATAAAACAGTATATACAGGTACAAAACCTAACTACATTTCATGTCTGACATTGTCTATGATGAAAGGGATACTAGACCCAATTTTTTTCTTGTGTAAATTGGGTAGAGCATGCAATTTTAAGAAACTTTATAATTTACTCCTATAATCAAATTTTTATTTTGATTATTATTATTTGAAAAGCAAGAATGTAAACTTAGAAGCCGGCCAATTTTTGGTTCAGCACCTGGGTTGCGCTTGCTGATTGGTGGCTAAATGGAACCACCAATCACCAAGCACTATCCAGGGTGCTGAACCAAAAAGGGACGGCTCCTTAGCTTAGATTCCTGCCCATCTGGGTGTGTTTTTGGTGTGTTTTTGTAAAAAAAAATGGTATAGTTTTGCTTATTCTTAAAAAAACATTGTGCTGATTTTCAGACTCCTAACCAAGCCCCAAAGTTTTTGATGCATATTCATGTATACAGACTACAGACTGCTTCTGTTTGTATAATGGGTCTTTTCATATGCAGGGGAGAGGGGAGGGTGGAAGTTCTGCAATCAGTCCCTTTCAGTGGGTATCCTAGGCTAGTCTCATCAACAGTGCTAAATTGGGAGCTTCTAAATAAATTTTTAAATGGTTTTATACTGGATTTTTATATAAGCATCTGTGCATATTATTCTTTATAGTAGTGTCTATTACATACAGATAAATGAAAATTGGTGTATACTGCCGCTTTAAAGTGACATTAAAGCATTTTTTCTATGTAAGCTTCGGACATTATGCACTATACTGCAAGATATCTGCATACAAATAAATAGTTTAAAGGCATTTAAAACTAGTGTGATACTGGATATGTTTTATACTGCTAAAAATGCACAACATTGCCTTATTCTGATGTTAACATCTTGGAAATTTCATGGCAGGTATGTTAGAAAACAAATAACATATTTCAAAATCAACTATGGATATGACTTTTCCAAGATGGCTGACACTTCTTATGTTTGATATGTCTCTCTAATTTAGATTCTGGTTGCTTTGTTGAAAATTTGTATTGCCGAGGACGAGTCAACTATTTTGTGCTCTTTTGGCTATTTATTACATGGATGCATCTTTATGGTGTCCATTTGTGAACTCTGTAAATGGGTGAACTCTAGTTGTTTCTGTGTGACCTTAGCCTGTCTTGTGCCTACTCTTTTGCTTTTAATTTCTCCTAATATTCCTGCTTGGTTTTACCTTTTGCGTATTTGGGGGCCGATTTATCAATGTCTGTCTGACATGATAAGCTGTAGCGTATCATGTCCGACAGAGATCGCTGAATGCCGACAGCATACGCTGTCGGCATTTAACATTGCACAAGCAGATCGTATAGGATTGGACGGATTGCAGACCGCAGCCTCAGGGGCAGCAGTCCAGTTAAGGAGCAGTGGTCTTAAGACCGCTGCATCATAACTGCGGTTTCCAGTGAGCCTGAATGCTCGCGCGGAAACAGGGGCATCAGGGACTATTTGGCCCTTGATAAATCGCCCCCTTGGAGTGAACCTGCACGTAATTTGGACTGCACAATTTGGAGACTGGTGATCTCTGTTTGCGTATGACCTCAGGTTGCCTGACTACGCCTACCAGTTGCAGTTTAGTTACTACAGACTCTCTACTTACAAATCCATCAGTAATGGGCCCTATACAAGCATAATTTTTTGCTGCACAGTGTTTTTTTATAATCATTATTTTTCCATAGGGACCTTCCTGTACTGACATTTGAATGATACCCCTAGAATGAAGAAATACCATGTGGCATTATTGTATATGAGTAGCATAACTTCTATCTTGTGGTGGCCTTTTGAGAATATTTATTATGGTGAGATTATCATGCAGTTCTACAGCATGCATATTAAAGAATTCAGAGAAGAATTATTATGAACACTTATTATTATTAAGAACACTTATTATGTTAAAAAAATGAAAATGTGCGGGATCTGCCTTCGTTATAAGCTGCGTTTTCTTATTGGTTGGTATAACCCTCACCTACTCATACATTGGCTGTTTGTTTGCCCTCAATGTATTGCGCTTTCACTTTACAGAAGTTTATTTGTTTATGACGTTCCCTGTTTGATCAGCATTTATATTCCTCGTTATCCCATATCGATATGTATACAGCTAATATGTTTTTACAGCCTGTTTTTACAGCCCAACAGCAGGCCAGTTGCCACAACACCTGCTCGTGATTAGGCTATTCCAATTGGCTAAACGGGTTTGTATACTTTGGTTGCTATGGCTACTGGCCTTTGTTGAGTGGCTGGTGATACGGATGCCGATTCCATTTTGGTGGCTGATGCCATATTTATCTATGCTGACTCAGTACTATACACATTAAAATTATTAAACCATATACAGATTGCTCTTGCTATATGCTTTATGATTTAAATTGTTTCATATATTCTCACTTGTAATTTCATATAGGACCAAAATCCCGCATTGCCCGAGATGGTGACATCATCAAGGGGTGGCGCCCTTCTCGGGAGAGCGTGTGTGATGGTGTTAGCACTTAAATGGGTGTTTGGTGTTGGAGTAAGTTCACTGTCTCTTTTGTATGTCTGAGGAAGGGGTTACACTCCCCGAAAACGTACACATTTGAAGATTAAACTAGTTAAAAGCCCTGGTGAGTGCACTCTTTTTGTTACTCTACTCTACACTATATATATATATATATATATATATATATATATATATATATATATATATATATATATATATATATGACAAGTGCTCTGTAGGTATGGTGTTATTCGGATGGTGAGCTGTATTGGATTTCCTCCAGACAAATAATTTGATGTAGAGGCCAAATAATTAAATTTTAGTCTCATCTGACCATAACACCTTTTTCCATGCAGCCTCAGAATCTCCTAGGTGTGTTATGGCAATGCTCAGTCATGACTGCATGTAGCTTTTCTTGAGGAGTGGCTTTTTTCTTGCATCCCTCCCAAGCAAGCCACATTTGTGGAGAATTCATAATATTGTTGTCACATGCACACAATGACCACTCTTTGTCATAGATTCCTGCAACTGCTTTAGAGTTGCTTTGGGCCTCTTGGTAACCTCTCTGACCAGTTTCCTCCCGGCTCTTTCATCCAGTTTGGAGTGATGTCCTGATCCAGAGAGGGTCTGTGTTGTACCAAATACCTTCCACTTCTTAATAATAGACTTCACTGTGCTTCTAGGCATTGATAAAGCCTTTGATATTTCCTTGTATCCATTTCCTGACTTGTGCCTGTCCACAACATTATCCCAGAGATCTTTTGACAGTGCCTTGCCACCCATAGTTGATTGTTTGCTTCAGTTGCACTACCAGGGACTGAGATGCTCCAGGAAAGCTCTTTTCATGCTGATCTAATCAATATACCCACAGCTGATCACAGTTGAAGATCAAATAGCTTTGTGTGTGCCTTTGAGAAGGTGATTAGCTAAACCTGATTGAGTTTACAAGTAATTTTAGGAGGGGGTGATCCTTTTTGCAACTCAATGATTCTGTTTTTGAATTGTCTTTAGTTTTTCCTGACATGTTGGTGTTATATCTTTCACTTGGATGTTATAAGTTGCACTGAGCAAATATAACTAGATAAACAAAAAGTGTGTCTGTCTTTATTTCTGGCTTCAAAGCAACAAAATGTGATTATTTTCAAGGGGGGTGATTCTTTTCAATACCCACTGTTAGTATATATATATATATATATATATATATATACACACACATATATACCTGTCTGCCCGGCTTTGTGGCAAATGTGCATTTAACATAGCAAAAGCCACTGCTCGGGTGCGATTTAGGATGATTTCACTCCACCACACTTTGGGTCGCGGAGAGACTAAGCAGCTGAGGTCTTTCACAACTTCATAAATGGGGCTCATTCTCTTGAATGTATTTTTATATATATATATATATATAAATGAAAATATAAAGGTTACTGAAATTGTAGGAACAAATGATGAGGTGGAAAGTATTTGGGTGACTTTGGAAATTGGAGATAAAAATGTTTTTAGAATAGGGGTTGTATATAGGCCTCCATTGCAGGATGAAAAACTGGACAATCTGTTATTAGATGAAATAACCAAAATGACCATGAAGGGTAAGGTTATAGTACTGGGGGACTTTAATTTGCCAGATATAGACTGGAAGATTCCTTCTGCCAGATCGGCTAGAAGCAGGTATATTCTTGAATCTCTGCTAGGGGAATCACTTGAACAATTAGTCAAGGAACCAACTCGTAAGGAAGCTATATTAGATCTAATACTTACAAACAGTGATACAGTTTCAGATGTGTCTGTAGGTGAGAACTTAGGATCCAGTGATCATCAATCTGTTTGGTTTAGTATTCATGTTCAGGAACTGTCCACCCAGACTAAAACAAAAGTTTTAGACTTTAGGACGGCAGATTTTTCATTAATGGGAGAATACCTAAAGAACTATTTAAAGGGGAAAACTCTTATTACAGGGGTTCAAGAACAGTGGGAATTTGTGAAAGGTGCCATTTTAGATGCAACCACACACTGTATTAGACATGTCTGTAAAAGTAAAAGAAAGCGGAAACCAATTTGGTTTTCCAAAGAAGTAGCACATGCTGTAAAGACAAAAAAGATAGCTTATAAAAATTACAGACACACACAAGCAGATGATGATATGAAAATATGGAGACTCCAACAAAAAAAGACTAAGCAGTTAATTAGGAAGGTTAAAGCTCATGCAGAAGAGAAGATAGCACAGTCAGTAAAACATGGGGACAAAACATTCTTTAGATATATCAGTGAAAGAAGAAAAAATAAGGTAGGAATAGTAAAATTGAAATCAGTTGATGGTAGAATAATAGAAGGAGATAAGCAGATTGCAGACTGTCTCAATGATTACTTCTGTTCTGTTTTCACTAAAGATTGTGAAGATACAATGTCTACATTAAGGGATGCAACGCAAAATAGAAACAAGCTTAACAGTAATCTTTTTACAGAGGATGAGGTTTTGTTAGCATTATCAAAAATAAATGTTACAAAGGCAGTGGGTCCTGATAATATTCATCCAAGGGTTTTAAAAGAACTTCGATCAGTGCTAACTGTCCCATTAACTGATCTGTTTAATCAGTCACTATTAACAGGAGCTGTCCCAGATGATTGGAGAATAGCAAATGTAATACCCCTTCATAAAAAGGGCAGTAGAGAAGAATCTGGCAACTACAGGCCAGTTAGTTTAACTTCAGTAGTAGGGAAATTAATGGAAAGCCTCTTAAAAGAAAGAATTATGACTTACATAAAGACAAACAATTTAGAGGACCAAAATCAGCATGGTTTTACTTCAGGGAGATCATGTCAGACTAATCTAATTGACTTCTTTGATTATGTAACAAAAGTATTAGACAAGGGAGGAGCAGTTGATATAGCATATCTAGATTTCAGCAAAGCATTTGACACCGTCCCACACAATAAACTTATTCACAAACTATATCTCCTTGGTCTAGATTCAAAAATTGTGAACTGGGTGGAATGCTGGCTTAAGGACAGAAAACAAAGTGTCTTAGTAAATGGAGTTCATTCAGCAGAGGGGGCTGTTACTAGTGGTGTTCCTCAGGGGTCGGTTCTGGGGCCTGTTTTGTTTAACATATTTATCTGCGATATCAGCAAAGGGCTACAGGGGAAAGTATGTCTCTTTGCAGATGATACAAAAATTTGCAACAGAGTGGATGTTCCAGGGGGGGGTAGACAAAATGAGAAGTGATATACAACAATTGGAGGATTGGACAAATGACTGGGGTCTAAAGTTTAACACAGCAAAGTGTAAAATAATGCATTTAGGGAAGAAAAATAAATGTTAATTACAGACTCAATGACACTTTACTGACTGTTACAGACGAGGAACAGGACTTGGGAATTATTATTTCAGATGATTTAAAACTTAGTAAACAATGTAGTAATGCAACGAGTAAGGCTAGTAGATTGCTTGGATGTATTGGTAGAGGTATTTGCAGCAGAAATAGTAAGGTTCTTATGCCACTTTATAGATCATTAGTTAGGCCTCATCTTGAGTATTGTGTGCAGTTCTGGAGACCATATCTTCAGAAGGATATTAACAAACTTGAATCTGTGCAAAGGAGGGCTACCAAAATGGTACATGGTCTAAAAAATAAAACTTACCAGGATAGGCTCAATGACCTAAATATGTATAGCTTAGAGGAGAGAAGGGAAAGAGGTGATATGATAGCAACTTTCAAGTACATTAAAGGGTTTAGTAAAACTGAGGCTGTGGGTATTTTACATAAAATGGAAAATTCAAGAACAAGGGGTCATGAGCTCAAGCTAAAGGGTAGTAGATTCAGAAGTAATTTGAGGAAGCACTTCTTTACAGAAAGAGTGATTGATTTATGGAATAAACTTCCTCAAGAGGTAGTAGCAACAAACACTGTGGGGGACTTTAAAAATGCATGGGACAAGCATAGGGCTATCCTACGAACTAGATAAGTTTATACTGTTAGGTAAGGTCGGGCAGACTTGCTGGGCCTATGGCTCTTATCTGCCGTCAATATCTATGTTTCTATGTTTCTATATATATATATATATATATATATATATATAACATTGTGCAAAAGTTTTAGGCAAGTGTGAAAAATAATTATAACGTAGGAATGCTTTAAAAAATAGAAATGTTAAGAGATTATTTTATTAATTAGCAAAATTCAAAGCGAGTGAACAGAAGAAAAATTTAAATTAAACGGGCAGTCTACTCAATAATTTTTATTGTTTGAAAGGATAGATAATCCCATTTTTTACCCATTCCCCAGTTTTGAATAACCAACACGGTTATATTAATATACTTTTTACCTCTGTGATTACCTTGTATCGAAGCCTCTGCAGATTGCCCCTTTATTCCATTTCTCTTGACAGACTTGCATTTTAGCCAATCAGTGCCCTCTCATAAGTAACTACATGGGCGTGAGCACGTTATCTATATGGCACACATGAACAAATGCCATCTAGCTGTGAAAACTGTCAAAAGCATTGAAATAAAAGGCGGCATTCAAGGGCTTAGAAATTAGCATATGAGCCTACCTAGGTTTAGCTTTCAACTAAGAATTCCAAAAAAACAAAGTAAATGTAATAAAAAAAGTGAAATGTAAAGTTTACCAAAGCTGGTGCAAATACCCTTAAATCAAAACTCTATATACTGTATAGATAAAGTATACTTTTAGCCCTTACAAAAGCTATAACCTTTTGTAAGGGCTAAAAGTAAACTTTTAACTCTTGTCCATCCTTTTGTGTAAATAACAATAATTATTTTCTGTATTTTCTTATTTAGCAGAACTTCTTCCTAGATGGAGTAAACTGAGGATTCTTAATCATCAGCATCATATGTATGAAATGTAATTAACAGACTTGGGGCCCCATCCGATATGCAGCATCGCCCGCAGAAGCCGTCGACGCCAGATTTTGCGCGGGTTTGGTATCACATATACGGCGAAACATAGAAGTTACGCTTGTATATTTGTGCCTTCGCCCGTAGTTTTTAGGCCCATAGACTGATATACAAAACCTGCACAGTTTGGTATCCAATATACAGCGTAAGGAATTACGTTGCGAAAATGGACTCATCTTACTCCATTTTCACCTTGCCACAAAATGCAGGCGTAGCAAGCCTTGCGTTACTCCCTAAACTGCCTGCAAAATAAAACCTAACACCAAACGCATGCACAATGTCTATCTACCTGTCAACCGCAATCCCACACCATAATACCTAATAAAGTGTTTAACCCCTAAATCACCGCTTCCGGAACCTGCCGCCACCTATATTAAATGTATTAACCCCTAATCTGACCCCCCCTACACCGCCGCCACCTATATTAAATGGATTAACCCCTAATCTGACCCCCCTACACTGCCGCCACATATATTAAATGTATTTACCCCTAATCTGACCCCCCTACACCACCGCCACCTATATTAAATATATTACCCCCTAAACCTAAGTCTAACCCTAACACCCCCTAACTTAATTATTATTTAAATAAATCTAAATAATATTAATATTATTTACTAAATTATTCCTATTTAAAACTAAATACTTACCTATACAATAAACCCTAAGCTAGCTACAATATAACTAATAGATACATTGTAGCTTTTTTAGGGTTTATATTTATTTTACAGGCAACTTTGTATTTATTTTAACTAGGTACAATAGCTAATAAATAGTTATTAACTATTTAATAGCTACCTAGTTAAAATAATTACAAAATTACCTGTAAAATAAATCCTAACCTAAGTTACAAATACACCTAACACTACACTATCAATAAATTAATTAAATAAACTACAATTATCTAAACTAAAATACAATTAAATAAACTAAACTATATTACAAGAAAAACAAACACTAAATTACAAAAAAAAAAAAAATATTACAAGAAGTTTAATCTAATTACACCTAATCTAAGCCCCCTAATAAAATAAAAAAGCCCCCCAAAATAATAAAATTTTCCTACCCTAAACTAAATTACAAATAGCCCTTAAAAGGGCCTTTTGCAGGGCATTGCCCCAAAGTAATCAGCTCTATTACCAGCCCTTAAAAGGGCCTTTTGCGGGGCATTGCCCCAAAGTAATCAGCTCTTTTACCTGTAAAAAAAAGAACAATCCCCCCCCCCCCACATTACAACCCACCACCCACACACCCCTACTCTAAAACCCACCTGATCCCCCCTTAAAAAAACCTAAGTCTAACCCCCAAGTGGTCCTTACCTGTCCTGAAGACCGGCGGAGAAGGTCCTGTTCCAGGCGGTGAAGACTTCTTCCAAGCGGCGACCTCTTCTTCTTCCAGGAACCAGCCGGCGCGGAGCGGAGGAGTTGAAGACCGATGACCACAGAGCTGAAGACCGTCGACTCTGGAACTGAAGACCGGCAACACTGGAACTGAAGATCGGCGACGCCGATTGAATAAGAGCTACTGTAATTCTATTGGCTGATTTGAATAGCCAATAGAATGTCAGTAGCTCTTATTCTATTGGCTATTCAAATCAGCCAATAGTATTACAGTAGCTCTCATCCGATTGACTGATTTGAATTTGAAGGCTCAAATCAGCCAATAGGAAATCAAGGGATGCCATTTTTAATTGCATACCTTGAATTCCTATTCAGTGTACGTCGGAGATCGTATGAAGAGGATCCTCGACGCTCCATGGCTCCACGGTCTTCAGTTCCAGCATCGCCGATCTTCAGTTCCAGCATTGCCGGTCTTCAGTTCCAGAGTCGATGTTCTTCAGCTCCGCGGTCATCGGTCTTCAACTCCTCCGCTCCACGCCGGCTGGTTCCTGGAAGAAGAAGAGGTCGCCGCTTGGAAGAAGACTTCACCTCCTGGAACAGAACCTTCTCCGCCGGTCTTCAGGACAGGTAAGGACCACTTGGGGGTTAGACTTAGGTTTTTTTAAGGGGGGATCAGGTGGGTTTTAGAGTAGGGGTGTGTGGGTGGTGGATTGTAATGTGGGGGGATTGTTCTTTTTTTTACAGGTAAAAGAGCTGATTACTTTGGGGCAATGCCCCGCAAAAGGCCCTTTTAAGGGCTATTTGTAATTTATTTTAGGTAGGGAAATGTTATTATTTTGGGGGGCTATTTGGGGGGGCTTTTTTATTTTATTAGGGGGCTTAGATTAGGTGTAATTAGATTAAACTTCTTGTAATATTTTTTTATTTTTTGTAATTTAGTGTTTGTTTTTTTTGGTAATATAGTTTAGTTTATTTAATTGTATTTTAGTTTAGATAATTGTAGTTTATTTAATTAATTTATTGATAGTGTAGTGTTAGGTGTATTTGTAACTTAGGTTAGGATTTATTTTACAGGAAATTTTGTAATTATTTTAACTAGGTAGCTATTAAATAGTTATTAACTATTAGGTGTATTTGTAACTTAGGTTAGGATTTATTTTACAGGAAATTTTGTAATTATTTTAACTAGGTAGCTATTAAATAGTTATTAACTATTTAATAGTTATTGTACCTAGTTAAAATAAATACAAAGTTACCTGTAAAATAAATATAAACCCTAAAATAGCTACAATGTAATTATTAATTATATTGTAGCTATCTTAGGGTTTATTTTATAGGTAAGTATTTCGTTTTAAATAGGAATAATTTAGTTAATAATATTAATATTATTTCAATTTATTTAAACAATAATTAAGTTAGGGGGTGTTAGGGTTAGACTTAGGTTTAGGGGGTAATATATTTTATGTAGGTGGTGGCGGTGTAGGGGGGACAGATTAGGGGGTAATAAATTTAATGTAGGTGGCGGCGGTGTAGGGGGGGTCAGATTAGGGGTTAATATATTTAATATAGGTGGCGGCGGTGTAGGGGGGTCAGATTAGGGGTTAATACATTTAATATAGGTGGCGGCGGTGTAGGGGGGTCAGATTAGGGTTTAATATATTTAGTATAGGTGGCGGCGGTGTAGGGGGGTCAGATTAGGGGGTAATACATATAATATAGGTGGCGGCGGTGTAGGGGGGTCAGATTAGGGGGTAATATATTTAATATAGGTGGCGGCGGTGTAAGGGGGTCAGATTAGGGGTTAATACATTTAATATAGGTGGCGGTGGTGTAGGCGGGTCAGATTAGGGGGTAATATATTTAATATAGGTGGCGGCGGTGTAGGGGGTCAGATTAGGGGGTAATACATATAATATAGGTGGCGGCAGGGTCCGGGAGCGGCGGTTTAGGGGTTAATATATTTATTGTTAGGAGTTAGAGGGGGGATTGCGGATAGAGGGGCATACATGTCGGGCTATTTTTGGGAGGCAGGTTAGACAGTTAAGGGAGATTTTATATTTTAGTAAGTTTTTGTAGGCGCAGGCAGTTTCTAAAGTGCGGTAAGTCACTGGCGACTCCAGAAATTTGTAGTTACGCTTATTTCTGGACATCGCTAGTTTATCCGACTTACGGCACTTTAGCAACTGCCGGCGGGGTATATTGGATACCCCGATGTGCTAGGTGAAACTACGGGCGGCTCGGGTTCCCTCGCTTGCGTGAAAAACTATGCCATATATTGGATTGCGCCCAAGATGTATATGACACAGCTGCTGGTAGAAAACTGCATAGATTATCAAAGCAAAACAGTTTTCTCTCATGTATACAATACCACAATACAACATCCGAATTTTAGTATCTCTTAAACAATTGTTATTGTTTGTTTTGTACTAAATACTGTGCTTCTTGTACACACTTCTTTATATTGTTTAAACCAACAAGAGAGTATATTTTTTTTATTTGGACTATTCCAATTATCAGTTTAATTTACGATTCCTCTCCTAAATATCATATTATATAATAGACATGTGCGTTTTGTTTCGTCCGAATTTCGTTTTCGGATGAATTTTGGCCGAATCAGAAATTTTAATGCATCTGAATTTCCGAATCGGCACTATTACGAAAATGAATAAATCAGTTTCCGAATTTTCAGATTATTATCCATATTCAGAATTTTTCATTCTTCTTATCTAAACCGCAGTTCCCCGACATCGCCGACACTAACTAAATCACTAAATAAAGCTTTTAACCCCTAAACCGCCATTCCCCGACATCGCCAACACTAACTAAACCTATAAACCCCTTAACCACAGTTCCCCCAACATCCCGACCCTAACTAAGCTTATTAACCCCTAAACTGCCATTCCCAAACATCGCTGACACTAACTAAACCAATTAACCCCTAAACCGCAGTTCCCCGTCATCGCCAACACTAACTAAAACACTAAATAAACCTATTAACCCCTAAACCGCCATTCCCAAACATCGCCAACACTAACTAAACCTATTAACCCCTAAACCGCTGGGCCCCACATCGCAACAACCTAAATTAAACTATTAACCCCTAAATCTAACACTCCCTATTTTTAACATAATTAAAATAGACCTAAATTAAAGTTACAATTATCAACTAACTACCTATTTAAAAATAAATACAAACTTACCTGTGAAATAAAAATAAAAGCTAAGCTTACACTAATAAAACCTAACATTACTAAAAATAAAAAACCTAAGATTACTAAAAAATTAAAACTACAATTACAAAAAATAATAAACACTTAAATTGCAAAAAATAAAAACTACCATTACAAAAAATAACATATGAAATTATTCAGAATAATAAAAATTATTCCTATTCTAATACCCCATTTAAAAAAAAAAAAAACACCCCAAAATAAAAAACCCTAATCTATAATAAACTACCAAGGGCCCTTAAAAGGGCCTTTTGTAAGGGCATTGCCGTAAAGTTAACAGCTCTTTTGCAAAAATAAAAAAAAACACCCCCTTACATTACAAGCTTCCACCCCCCCCAAACTACAAAATAAAAATAAAAAAATAAAAAACTAATCTACTGATTGCTCTGAAAAGGTCATTTGTATGGGCATTGCCCTTAAAAGGGCATTCAGCTCTTTTACTGCCATTAAAAGGGTATTCAGCTATTTTTCGGCAATTAAAATAAAAAGCCCTAATCTAAAAAAAAAAAAAAAAAAACTAACACTAACCCCATAATCAATGCTCACAGTTGCTGAAGTCCAGCGAAAGATCTTCATCCCAGCGGCAAAGCATTTTCATTCAGGCAGCTCCATCTGTTTCCATCGTGGGACCGGCGGAGGTCCAGGCAGGGGTCCTTTGGTCCGAAGTGGAGGTCCTCTTCATGCAATCATCCGCTGCACACTGCGGATTTAATGCAAGGTACCCCTTTTATATTGGGGTACCGTTGCATTTCTATTGGCTGAAAATTTTAAATCAGCCAATAGGAATGAGAGCTGCTTAAATCCTATTGGCTGATTTAAACAGCCAATAGGATTTAAGCAGCTCTCATTCCTGTTGGCTGATTTGAAATGCCCTTTTTAGGGCAACGGGTAGATTAGTTTTTTTTTAGTTAGTTTTTTTTTAATTTAGTTTGTTTGTGGGTTTGGGGGGGTGGGGGTATGTAATGTTAGGGGGTGTTTGTTGTATTTTTAGCAGAAGAGCTGTTAACTTTAGGGCAATGCCCTACAAAAGGCCTTTTTAAGGTCCATTGGTAGTTTAGGGTTTTGTTTTGTTTTTTAAACAGGGTATAAAAATAGGAATAATTTTTATTATTTTGGATAATTTTGTTTGCTATTTTTTTTAATTTGTGTTTTTTTTTTTTTTTTAATTAGGCATTTTTAATTTTGAATGGGCTGAAAAAGAGCTGAATGCCCTTTTAAGGGCAATGCCCATACAAATGCCCTTTTTGGGGCAACAATGAGCAGATAAGCTTTATTTTTATTTTGTGGGTTTAAGGGGTGGGGGTTTGTAATGTTTGGGGTGTTTGTTTTTATATTTTGCAAAAGAACTGTTAACTTTAGGGCAATGCCCTACAAAAGGCCCTTTTAAGGGCCCTTTGTAGTTTATTATAGATTAGTTTTTTTTTATTTTGGGGTATTTTTTATTTTTAAAATGGGTATTAGAATAGGAATAATTTAATTTTTTTTGGATAATTTAGTTTATTTTTGGTAATGGTAGTTTTTTTTTTTTGAGTTTTAGTGTTTATTATTTTTTGTATTTGTAGCTTTAATTTTTTAGTAATGTTAGTTTTTTTATTTTTAGTAATGTTAGTTTTTTTATTTTTAGTAATGTTAGGTTTTTTATTTTTAGAAATGTTAGGTTTTATTAGTGTAAGCTTAGGTTTTATTTTTATTTCACAGATAAGTTTGTATTTATTTTAACTAGGTAATTAGTTAATAGTTATAATGTAGCTAGCTTAGGTTTTATTTTTATTTGACAGGAAAGTTTCAATTTATTTTTAAATAGGTAGTTAGTTAATAATTGTAACTTTAATTTAGGTCCATTTTAATTATGTTAAAGTTAGGGGGTGTTAGGTTTAGGGGTTAATATAGTTTAATTTAGGTTGTTGCGATGTGAGGGCTTTTTTAGGGGTCAATAGATTTATTTAGTTCAGTAAAGTATAACTATTTTGTGCTAGATTCCGAGTGGAGCGTTAGTTTGCGATCCCACTTGTGAGTCAACTTCGCTAGACGGAGGCTTTTTGTGAGTGTCATTTAGTTGAGAAGTCCAAATATTTACGTATTGCTTCATAGATGTAAATAGAGTGCGAAAAGTGGAAAAAAATAACACCCTTACTCGAGCGCTAACCTGATCACATTTTCTTAAGTGCGCTAACTAAATATTTATACCACTTGTACTGCATTGTATTTTTTCTATACTCTGTATGTTTAAGAACCTCAATAAAATATACAATTAAAAAAAATTAAAAAAAATATTTTACACATAGAATAACATATTCTATTTATTCATAAATAGCCCCACCTCCGGCAGTACCACACTCCCCGCAGAAACTGGAACAACATCACCCAAGACCAACTGCACCGCACCCTAAACAAATCCTCCCCGCCTACTTCCACAGATGCCAACTCCTCCACCCGCAACCTCCACCGCTGGATCACAGACTGCTTCAACACCCTCGCCCCCCTCAAGAAACCGTCCAGCCGCCAAACCATCAACAAGGCCAGCTGGTTCATCCCAGCCTTCCAGGACTCCAAACGCCACTGCAGATGATTGGAAAGAACCTGGAGAAGCATTCACCACCCACCACCACCTCATACAAACTGCCAAAAAACAGCCATCCAATACAGAATCAACTCTAATGCACACAACAGCACGGAGTTGTTCTCAGTCATCAAGGAATTCTCTAAACCCAACAGTGACACCACTGACATCCCACCCTTCCAGGACCTCTGCGATACCCTTGCTGCACAGTTCCACCACAAGATCCTCGACATCTATGACAGTTTCATGCCTCATAACTCAAGCTCCACCACCCACTCCCCTACACCCACCGACACCCAACCAAAATTCAGCCCCTCACACCCCACACGGACTATCTGGAGTCCCCTCACAACAGAGGACACCCTCAGAATCATGAAGTCCATCCACTCTGGTGCACACCCTCAGACCCATGCCCCCATCACATATTCAACAAAGCAAGCGACACCATCGCCCCTGAACTCTGCTGCACCATCAACTTCTCCATCAAAACCGGCACCTTCCTGGATGTCTGGAAGCACGCAGAACTGAAACCCCTGCTGAAGAAACCCTCAGCAGACCCCACGGACCCAAATAACTACTGCCCCATCTCTCTACTTCCCTTCCCGGCTAAAGTCATAGAGAAGTCCATCAACTTGCAACTTATTGACCACATTGAGGCCAACCACACCCTGGACCACTCCCAATCCAGTTTCAGAATCAACCACTGCACAGAGGCCGCCCTCCTCACACCAACAGGTGACATATGCACCATGCTCGACCGAGGAGAAACCACCGCCCTCATCCTCCTAGACCTCTCAGCAGCATTCAACACTGTCAACCACAGCACCCTCCACACCCACCTACATGATGCCGGCACCCACAGCAAAGCCCTGGAATGGATCACCTCCGTCCTCACTGACAGGACCCAGAAAGTCAGACTCCCGCCCTTCTCCTCCAAACCTCTTCGCTGAGCACCACCCCCTTCAACATCTACATGGCCCCTCTCACCACCATCGTCCGACGCCACGATCTCAACATTGTCTCTGACGATACCCAGTAAATTATCTCACTCAGCAGTTGCCACCTAGATGAATGACATCTGGCTCAAACTGAACACAGACAAAACTGAAGTCCTCCTCCTCTGACCCAATAAATCCACATGGGATGACTCCTGGTGGCCCACAGACCTCGGTCACCCTCCAACCCCAACCGACCACGTAAAAATCTAGGTTTCATCCTGGACTCTTCACTCTCCATGGACCGACACATCAATGCCATCACCTCAATATTCTTCCACATTCTCCACCTGCTACAAAACATCTTCAAGTGGATCCCTACCGAAACCAAGAAAACAGTCACCCACGCCTTCATCAGCAGCCGGTTGGACTGCGGCAACGCACTCCACCATCAAACTCCAAAAGAGACTCCAACGTATCCAGAACGCCTCAGCCAGACTCATCCTAGACATCCCTCACCAATGCCACATCACCGAACACCTAAGGAACCTTCACTGGCTCCCCATCAACAATAGAATCACCTTCAAGCTCCTTACCCACACGATCAAGGCCCTTCACAACATCAGACCCAAATACATCAACCACCGCATAAATTTCTACACCCCCGCCAGACAACTGCGATCGGCCAACCAAGCACTCGCAGTCATCCCCCGCATCAGCAAATCCAGAGCGGGTGGAAGATCCTTCTCCCACATGGAACACCCTCCCGCTGCACCTCAGACAATCCACCTCCCTCAAAATATTGCTCTTCGACTGAACGCCCATCCCCTCCTCCTTTCCCTTAGCACCTTGAGACCCTCATGGGTGATTAGTTCGCACTCTATAAGTACCCAATAGATAGATAGTTAGATAGTTGTTTTTTTTTTATAGATATATATCTACCTATATCTATACTATAATCGCGTTTCTAACGCGTCCCTCGGTGTCACCAGTTGCGCACGCATCCTCAAAGGAATGTTGGCTGCACAAGGTATTAACAAAAAAAACTAACCCTTAAACCGCCAAAACCACACAACAGAAACTACCTTACCCTTAAAACGCCAAACCCTAAACCAACTGCATAAATTACAATATTAACCCCTAAACCGCCAAACCCTACAACGCCAACTACCTAATTATACTATTAACCCCTAAACCGCCACCCCCACATCAGCTCTATTAACCCCTAAACTGCCAAACCCCCACATCACAATAAACCTAATTAACCTATTAACTCCTAAACCGCTAACCCCCCACAACAAAAATAACTAATTTAATTACTAAGCCCCCTAACCTAACACCACTTAAATTAACCCCAATTACATAAACTAAGTTACAATTAAAATAAAACCTAACATTAAATTACAAAAAAATATTCTAAAATTGCAAAAAATAAAAAAAGTCTAAAATACAGAAAAAAATTAACAAAATTATCAAAAATAAAAATCATTAAACCTAATCCCTATGAAAATAAAAAATTAAAAAAGCCCCCTCCCCCAAATAAAAACACTCCCTAATCTTAAAAGGGTATTTTGTAGGGCATTGCCCTAAGTTAAACAGCTTTTTTACATTTAAAAAATACCAAGTCCTCCCTAACAGTAAAACTCCTCTCCCACCAAACCCCCCACAATAAAAAACTAACACTAAAAAAACCTAATCTACCCATTGCCCCTAAAGGGGCATTTGTATGGGCATTGCCCTTGAAAGGATATTCAGCTCTTAAACTGCCCCTAAAAGGGCATTCAGCTCTTTTACAAGCTCATTAAATCCCTAATCTTAAAAAAAAAAAAAAAAAAAATCCTAAGTCTGACCGTCAAGTAAGTACTCACCGTTCCTAAAGTCCAGGGGAGAAGGTCTTCTTCCTGGCGGATCCATCATCTTCTGCCTTCATCCAGAGCAAAGGCAGCACGGAGCGGAGGTGTGGAACTGACTTCCCTGATGCACGGATCCTCAGTGGCGGTCCTCAGCAGTGGTCTTCAGCGGCAGTATTCAGCGGCTGTGGTCCAAAGCGGCGAGGAGGCTTCTCTTCATGCGATCATCCATCGCACACTGAAGATTAAATGCAAGGTACCCCATATGTATTGGGGTACCTTGCATTCCTATTGACTGAAATTTTTAAATCAGCCAATAGGATGAGAGCTACTGAAATCTTATTGGCTGATTTGAAAAGCCAATAGTATTTCAGGAGCTCTAATCCTATTGGCTGATTTTAAAATTTCAGCCAATAGGAATTCAAGGTTCACCAAATACCGAATTAAATGCGGTACCTTGCATTCAATTTTTAGTCTACTCCAGAGATCGGATGAAGAGGAGCCTCCACACCGCTGAAGATCGCCGCCACTGAAGCCCGCTGCTCCGGATCCGCGCATCGGGGAAGACCACTCTGCACCTCCGCTCTGCGCTGCCTTTGCTCTGGATGAAGATAGAAGATGATGAAGCCGACTGGAAGAAGACCTTCTCCTCTTGACTTCAGGAATGGTAAGTACCTATTTGGGGCTTAGTCTTAGACTTTTATTTATTTTTTATTTTTTTGGGGGTGGCTTTTTTTTAAGATTAGGTTTTTTGGGCTGTAAAATAGTTGATTGCCCTTTTAAGGACAGTAAAAGAGCTGAATGCCCTTTTAAGGGCAATGCCCATACAAATGCCCCTTTAGGGGCAATGGGTAGTTTAGGTTTTTTTAGTGTTATGTTTTTTTTATTTTGGGGGGTTTGGTGGGTGGGGGGTTTTTACTGTTAGGGGAAACCTAGTATTTTTTAAATGTAAAAGAGCTGTTTAACAAAAGGTCCTTTTAAGGGCTATTGGTAGTTTAGTATTAGATTAGGGGGGGGGTTTAATTTATTTTTTTATTGGGGTATTAGTTTAGGTTTACATTTTTTTTATTTTGGATAGCTTTGTTTATTTTTTTCTGTAATTTCAGTTTTTTTATTTTTGTAACATTAGCTTGGGGGGGTTGTATTTTTTTTAACAATATCGCCTAGTGTGCATATGTATATGTATATATATATTTATATATATATATATATATATATGTGTGTGTGTGTGTGTGTGTGTGTGTGTGTGTTTGTGTGTATATATATAGCGATTTTCTACTTTGGGAACATGATTGTCCTATATTGGTGATGTTAGCAGAACATTTGACAAAGATGTCATAACGACATCGAAACGTTATGGATGTATTTGCTTTTTAAACATATGAATTAAAAGTTGTTTTTTACTAAGACCAGTGAGTGCCTTCTTGCAAACGAGGAATATATATATATATATATATATATACAGACATAAAGATTATATAGTTATAGATATATTCAGATATTTGTAGAAATATCTATTTATAAATACATAGAAGATATTATCCTATGTGAAGGGCATTGGAATGTGAAATATTTCTGTACATACATAATTAAACACTTTATTAATTATGGATATTGAATAAATTTGATTTCAGCTACTTAACTGCAAAGGGTAATATTTTTAAAAAACAAAAAACGTACAAAAGGAGCACCAGCTGGAATTGAAGTAGCAAATTTATTTAAATGCTGCATATATGGAATCACAGAATATATTCATCTTGGCATAAATGCATGCAAGTCAATACAGCAGACAGCATATTACAATACCATGACAGGGGATAGCTAAACAGCTGACGCGTTTCGGTCCATGGTCCTACTCTTAGCTGAGTTTTTAAATACATATATACACATAGAAACACATAGATACATATGTACACAAATATAAATATATATATTTATATATACTGTACATACATACATATACATATTAAGACATGTATGTATGTATCTCTATGTTAAACACCTGAGACCTCATATCTTTGAGCACTTTTTTATGCAATATTTTTATTAAATATGTTTTATCAGACAGTGTTATTATGATTGTAACTGAACTTTTAAAAGTATTTTTCATGTGTTTTGTGTAATTTTTTTGTCTTTTTAACCAATACTCTGAAGTCGTGATATCCCGACACGTGTTAAATTCAATTACACTCAAGCTAAGGTGTTAACTTTCAACTTGCAATGCATGCTACTTCCGAAGCACATAAAGAGCTATGATAACCCCTGTTTTGCTTGCACAGTTAGCATGCCACACATAATCTAGCCCTCTAGGAGAAGTCTTACACAAAAATGTCCACACCTGGCTTTTAAATGGGATACAAGTATGTTTATTTTAATTCTCAAATATAAACACATTTTAACAGCAATTAAGAAACAAAAGGTGTTTTGAGATCAATCTTATAATTACTTTTTGCAGGGGTTAAACACATAGATACAGGCAAGTAATACTTCAATGATAAAATTATCTAATCCAGACATCCTCAAACTGATATGCTGGCTGAGCATCATGGGAAATGTAGTTCAAAAATCTATGGAGTGCAAATTTTGAGGATGTCTGATCTAATCCATCACACCATTTCTTATTTTAACTTGATGTACCTTTAAAGAATGGTGATTATATTTCTCATTGAAAGTAGAGGCTTATAAACCATATTCACACACACACACATGTTATACACTTTGTAAAATCAAAAGAGGTAAACTGTTATACAGTACTTACATAAAGCCTAAACTTTACCAATAAATTGAAAGCTGTAGTTAAAGTGAAGGTAAAGTTTTCATGTTTTCAAGACATTAATGCATCATTGGCTAACATAATAAGCTGTTCGCTAAATTTATTCCATTTTATATCACTTATTTCAATTTTTTTTTACTATAGTAAGCTGCCTACCGTTAGCGTGTAAACTCCACCCCACCTCAGCTTCTGGATTTTTTAGGCTGTTACGTATAGAGCGGTCCCACCCACTCTATGCGCATCTCCAAAGCTCGTACACGACGATCGTAAGCATTGCGCATGTGCAAACCTCAGATTTCTATGACCAATGCGCATGGCTGTTCTGAGACTGCGTTTGGTGCGAGCCGTTCAGTGTCCCTGGGGGTGTGTTTGCGATGTCCAATCAGCTCGCTGGAATTGCTGACAGGCTAAGCGAGTGATGTGCAGGATAGCCTGAGACAGAGTCAGCTGAGAGCGGAGTTACCGTTATCGGATGTGGCAACTTATATTTGATCTTGAACGTATTTGAGCAATGCCTTCCTAGCGAGGTGAGTACTGCAGTGGTACCTCTGGAGCCGGTATGAGACCGGGTGAGTCCTTGGATGATCGCCAGGAAACAGTTATCGTGAGCTGTGCACACAGACGTTAGTTTGTAGAAGTCCGTGTAAGAATTAGTTAGTAAGGCTTCAATCTGAAGGTCTTGTGAGTAGCACAATTTCAGGATAAGTAAAGTGAAATTAAAGTACAGCACCCAACCCTGACAGCAACATAGCGCTGAAGGAACAACTATACAGTGTTCATTCAGTGCTATGTTGTGCGATTGAGATATCAGCATTTTTTTTTTTGACCTGACACGTTTGTAACAATATTTGCTGTAGGTGGTCTGAATTAAAGCTACTACGCATGCGCGAACGGGAGCGCGCGCTGGAGTACAAGATGTAGAATAGGACAGTAGCGCATGCGCTTTTTGAATAGTAGGCGGGTGACGTAGATCCACGGCCGCCTAACGGCCAGAATTTCAGTTGGTAGTTTGAAGAACGTGATCAAGAGGGAAAAAAAAAAACGGGTTGATTGTTATCATCTTAAAATATAGCTTTTATACGGCTATAACTTTATTTCTAAGATCATTTCATACAGGTTGAT
The DNA here is from genome assembly GCF_027579735.1 of Bombina bombina. Taxonomy (NCBI): domain Eukaryota; kingdom Metazoa; phylum Chordata; class Amphibia; order Anura; family Bombinatoridae; genus Bombina; species Bombina bombina. Next base: position 435,286,129 of record NC_069501.1, on the reverse strand, counting down.
GAATGAAACTCATATTTATTTGTGACATATAATTGAATTCTATTTCAATATATAGGTAAGTTTACCTTCACTTTAATTATCCAGCAGGTGTAGGAACAAAAGTTACATGCAACTTTATTGTCCATCTCTATATATAACAAAAAACTAAACTCAGATCAGATTCCAGTTAGATCATATACGTAATTAATATATTTGCTTGATTAATGTCATGTAAAATATAATACCCTGCCTGTTTCAGCTCTTATTTCTTGAAATACCACAACTAAAAGCATATTTTCACTTAGTAAACGGAAATCACTGAAAGCAGTTTGAAAAAAAAAAAAAAATACATTATTGGAGGAAAACATTTGGAAATTGAATTCTGTCATCATGTTTTAACACATTAGCCAAGATGTTTTCTTGTATAAGCTACAGTATTCTCTGGTGACAGTCTCAGATGTCATAGATAGTATTAAACTTTGCTTAGATAGCAGGTTCCTTTCAAACATGTGAATAAAGCTGAATTTCATTTTTGGGAACTTTCCATCTTGACCTCATAATTGCTTGTGAAAAGAAAAGCTGGTATAAAAAAAGAATTTGGGCCAAAAATCAAGGAGATATTATCACCTTAATGTGCTTGTATGCATAATAAAATAATTTACATTACATGAATATATCTGGTTCATTTACAAGATAAGAGAAAGCAATACAGACAAAAAATAATGAATATCATCAAGTATAACATCTATAAATATTGAGGGGTAAGCTAGGTTTAAAACTAGTATTTTATATCCTATACAGACACATTTTTATGTATTATTTAAATAGTTTTTCTGAACATGTATTCTTAGATATTGCTTTTCATCACAAGTAATTCCAATTCTATTTGATGCTTGATATACAAACAAGGAAATCTTGTCAAATGAAGTATTGATATTCTATATAATTAGCTATAGGATGGAAATTAACTGGGGAAATCTTGCAAATCCTTTCTAAATACCCACAATTCTCTAACCCTACCTTCCAAAAAAACACCATATGCCTTTACGTAGATCTAATCATTTTTTTCCTGATATGTTATGGATTGTTTGTGACAAAGATAAAGGATGATAAACATGTAGACATTATGAGGGGGAAAATATTCTGAAAAAATACAAAAGTATAGCCTTTAAATACTAGCTGCGAGAATAAATACAGACTTTCAAAGGGGAAAAGTATTTTTAAAATGATAGACTGTTTTCTGATTCTATATAAGTGAAAATCAAATGTTATAAAAAAATATTCAGATTTAGCCAAATGCAGACAAATACAAAAAAGCCCTATTAATGCATAAACAAATTAAATAAAGCATGCAACACAAAAATGTTGTTGATTCCTTCATGTGGCTAAATTGCAAAAGGCTTTTCTACAGATGGGAAAGGGTTCAAATATACAGTTTTAAAACTAATTTATGGCGATCCAGTAACGTCAGTTGATTGATTCCTGTTTCAGCCAATAAGTATATGTGTTATTTTTATTCTTGACAATACAGATTTTATTTAAAAAAAAAAAAAAAAAAGTATTGTGTGTGTGATGGTTTTGGCTTGTAGCAGTAGCACTAGCTGCTATTTTAACTTTATTTAAGTTTCAGATGTGCAATGAAATGTTTTTTTTTCTGTGATAAATCATTTGTCTATTTTTTATTTTTCTTTTCTTTATTTTGTTTGTGCACATGTCTATTGCTTACCTGCACTTCAGCATCTGCTTTGTCTGCTGTAGTTAATGATTTTTATTAGGTACATTACTTCTTTTATAAGACGTAATGCATGTACCTAAAGGTCTTGTGCATAGTGATGTTTAAAGATTTATTTTCTTCAACCAAAAGATTCTAAAAAGTGAATATAAAAAAAGTCAAAGATATGGGGTGCACTGGTTATTAGATTCACCACAGCTTACCTATAAAAGGTATTATTTGTATTAAAAATAACTTGTGCTGTTTTAGTAATAAAAGGAGTTGACATATATTAGCTACAAATTAAATCATATAATTAAATAAAACCTAGGTTATAAATGGAGTTAAAAAAACTAACTCTATTGGGAGTTAACATTGGTTGAGTGCAATCAATAATGTCGCTATTATTTCACACATATTACAAGTCCAATTATTTATCAAGTAATAGTCTAGGGTTCCCTAAAAAATCTGCATGTTGGTAAGTGCTTGTGTGCTAAATCTCTCACATACTAGACTTCTATGGGGACATACACTAAAACTCAATATTTCTTGAACGTTAAGCTGAAGGTGCGCTAAACTGAAGGTGGGCTAAACTGAAGGTGCACTAAACTGAAGGTGCACTAAGCTGAAGGTGCGTTAAGCTGATGGTACGCTAAGCTGAAGGTGCGCTAAGCTGAAGGTGCACTAGGCTGAAGGTGCGCTAAACTGATGGTGCGCTAAGCTGAAGGTACGTTAAGCTGAAGGTGGGCTAAACTGAAGGTGCACTAAACTGAAGGTGCGCGAAGCTGAAGGTGCGTTAAGCTGATGGTGCGCTAAGCTGAAGGTGCGCTAAGCTGAAGGTGCACTAGGCTGAAGGTGCGCTAAACTGATGGTGCGCTAAGCTGAAGGTATGTTAAGCAGAAGGTGCACTAAACTGATGGTGCACTAAGCTGAAGGTGCACTAAGCTGAAGGTGTGTTAAGCTGATGGTGCGCTAAACTGATGGTGCACTAAACTGAAGGTGCCTTAAGCTGATGGTGTGCTAAACTGATGGTGCACTAAACTGAAGGTGAACTAAGCTGATGGTGCGCTAAGATGAAGGTGCACTAAGCTGAAGGTGCCTTAAGCTGATGGTGTGCTAAACTGATGGTGCGCTAAACTGATGGTGAGCTAAAATGATGGTGCTCTAAGCTCAAGGTGCACTAAGCTGATGGTGCGCTAAGCTGAAGTAGTGCTAAGCGGAAGTAGTGCTAAGCTGAAGGAGCGCTTAGCTGAAGGAGCGCTAAGATGATGGTGCACTAAGATGATGGTGCACTAAGATGAAGGTGCACTAAGATGAAGGTGTGTTAAGCTGAAAGTGCGCTAAACTGATGGTGGGCTAAGCTGAAGGTGCACTAAGCTGATGGTGCGCTAAGCTGAAGGTGCACTAAGCTAAAGGTGTACTAAGCTAAAGGTGCGCTAAGATGAAGGTGCACTAAACTGAAGGTGTGTTAAAATGAAAGGGTGCTAAACTGATGGTGCGCTAAGCTGAAGGTGCACTAAGCTAAATGTGAACTAAGCTGAAGGTGTGCTAAGCTGAAGGTGCGCTAAGCTGATGGTGCCCAAGTAGTGGAGCTCTTCATGTAGTTTTTTGCAATACTATCAATAACAATGGTTTACATCACATCTTAAAAGCGCTTCATTTTACAGGTGTGTTTTGGATTGCGCTTGTTATACCACTTTAACGCCTAAATTTAGAGTTTTGTATGTAACGACCCGCTTAGCTAACGCATGCTTTTTTTCCCCCGCACCTTTTAAATACCGCTGGTATATAGAGTTCACAGAATGGCTGCGTTAGGCTCCAAAAATGGAGCGTAGAGCATAATTTACCGCCACTGCAACTCTCAATACCAGCGGTGCTTACGGACGTGGCCAGCTTCAAAAACGTGCTCGTGCACGATTCCCCCATAGGAAACAATAGGGAGTTTGAGCTGAAAAAAACCTAACACCTGCAAAAAAGCAGCGTTAAGCTCCTAACGCAGCCCCATTGTTTCCTATGGGGAAACACTTCCTATGTCTGATCCTAACACCCTAACATGTACCCGAGTCTATACACCCCTAACCTTACACTTATTAACCCCTAATCTGCCGCCCCCGCTATCGCTGACCCCTGCATATTATTATTAACCCCTAATCTGCCGCTCCGTACACCGCCGCAACCTACATTATCCCTATGTACCCCTAATCTGCTGCCCATAACACCGCCGACCCCTATATTATATTTATTAACCCCTAATCTGCCCCCCACAACGTCACCGCCAGCTACCTACAATAATTAACCCCTAATCTGCCGACCGGACCTCACTGCTACTATAATAAATGTATTAACCCCTAATCCGCCTCACTAACCCTATAATAAATAGTATTAACCCCTAATCTGTCCTCCCTAACATCGCTGACACGTAACTTCAAGTATTAACCCCTAATCTGCCGACCGGACCTCGCCGCTACTCTAATAAATTTATTAACCCCTAAAGCTAAATCTAAGCCTAACCCTAACACCCCCCCAAAATTAAATATAATTTAAATCTAACGAAATAAATTAACTCTTATTAAATAAATTATTCCTATTTAAAGCTAAATACTTACCTGTAAAATAAACCCTAATATAGTTACAATATAAATTATAATTATATTGTAGCTATTTTAGGATTTATATTTATTTTACAGGCAACTTTGTATTTACTTTAACCAGGTACAATAGCTATTGAATAGTTAAGAACTATTTAATAGTTACCTAGTTAAAATAATTACAAAATTACCTGTAAAATAAATCTTAACCTAAGTTACAATTAAACCTAACACTACACTAGCAATAAATTAATTAAATAAAATACCTACAATTATCTACAATTAAACCTAACACTACACTATCAATAAATAAATTAAATAAAATACCTACAAATAAATACAATTAAATAAACTAACTAAAGTACAAAAAATAAAAAAACTAAGTTACAAAAAATAAAAAAATTAATTACAAACATAATAAAAATATTACAACAATTTTAAGCTAATTACACCTACTCTAAGCCCCCTAATAAAATAACAAATCCCCCCAAAATAAAAAAAAATGCCCTACCCTATTCTAAAATAAAAATAGAAAAGCTCTTTTACCTTACCAGCCCTTAAAAGGGCCTTTTGCGGGGCATACCCCAAAGAATTCAGCTCTTTTGCCTGTAAAAAAAAACATACAATACCCCCCCCCAACATTACAACCCACCACCCACATACCCCTAATCTAACCCAAACCCCTTAAATAAACCTAACACTAAGCCCCTGAAGATCTTCCTACCTTGTCAATCAGCCAATCAGATTTTCCCTACCTTAATTCTGATTGGATGATAGAATCCTATCAGCCAATCGGAATTCGAGGGACGCCATCTTGGATGACGTCATTTAAAGGAACCTTCATTCGGACGTCGCAAGAAGAGGATGGATCCGCGCCGGAGGTCTTCAAGATGGAGCCGCTTGTCACCGCTTAGAAGAAGATGGTTGCCGGTCCGGATCTACTCTTCTGCCCGGATAGGATGAAGACTTTGGAGCCTCTTCTGGACCTCTTCAGCCGCCGCTTGATAGAAGACTTCAGCCGGATGATGGATCTCCAGCCCCCGCTTGGGCTTGGATGAAGACTTTGGAGCCTGGAGCGATCGGTGATACCTGGCATGGTAAAGACAAGGTAGGAAGATCTTCAGGGGCTTAGTGTTAGGTTTATTTAAGGGGGGTTTGGGTTAGATTAGGGGCATGTGGGTGGTGGGTTGTAATGTTGGGGGGGGTATTGTATGTTTTTTTTTACAGGCAAAAGAGCTGAATTCTTTGGGGCATGCTTTTCTATTTTAATTTTAGAATAGGGTAGGGCATTTTTTATTTTGGGGGGCTTTGTTATTTTATTAGGGGGCTTAGAGTAGGTGTAATTAGTTTAAAATTGTTGTAATATTTTATTATGTTTGTAATTAATTTTTTTATTTTTTGTAACTTAGCTTTTTTATTTTTTGTACTTTAGTTAGTTTATTTAATTGTATTTAGTTGTAGGTATTTTATTTAATTTATTTATTGATAGTGTAGTGTTAGGTTTAATTGTTGATAATTGTAGGTATTTTATTTAATTCATTTATTGCTAGTGTAGTGTTAGGTTTAATTGTAACTTAGGTTAGGATTTATTTTACAGGTAATTTTGTAATTATTTTAACTAGGTAGCTATTAAATAGTTCTTAACTATTTAATAGCTATTGTACCTGGTTAAAATAAATACAAAGTTGCCTGTAAAATAAATATAAACCCTAAAATAGCTACAATATAATTATAATTTATATTGTAGCTATATTAGGGTTTATTTTACAGGTAAGTATTTAGCTTTAAATAGGAATAATTTATTTAATAAGAGTTAATTTATTTCGTTAGATTTAAATTATATTTAACTTAGGGGGGTGTTAGGGTTAGGGTTATACTTAGCTTTAGGGGTTAATAAATTTATTAGAGTAGCGGTGAGGTCCGGTCGGCAGATTAGGGGTTAATAATTGAAGTTAGGTGTCGGCGATGTTAGGGAGGGCAGATTAGGGGTTAATACTATTTATTATAGGGTTAGTGAGGCGGGAGTGAGGCAGATTAGGGGTTAATACATTTATTATAGTGGCGGTGATGTCCGGTCGGCAGATTAGGGGTTAATAATTGTAGGTAGGTGGAGGCGACGTTGGGGGCGGCAGATTAGGGGTTAATAAATATAATATAGGGGTCGGTGGTGTTAGGGGCAGCAGATTAGGGGTACATAGGGATAATGTAAGTTGCGGCGGTGTGCGGTCGGCAGATTAGGGGTTAAAAAATAGAGTGGCAGCGATGTGGGGGGGCCTCGGTTTAGGGGTACATAGGTAGTTTATGGGTGTTAGTGTACTTTAGAGCACAGTAGTTAAGAGCTTTATAAACCGGCGTTAGCCCAGAAAGCTCTTAACTACTGACTTTTTTCTGCGGATGGAGTTTTGCCGTTAGAGGGTCACTTCAGCCAAGACTCTAAATACCAGTGTTAGAAAGATCCCATTGAAAAGATAGGATAAGCAAATGGCGTAGGGGGATCTGCATTTTGGAAAAGTCGCGGCTGCAAAGTGAGCGTTAGACCCTTTCCTGACTGACTCTAAATACCGTCGGTAGCCCAAAACCAGCGTTAGGAGCCTCTAACGCTGGTTTTGACGGCTAACGCCAAACTCTAAATCTAGCCGTAAGTTACCACTTGTAATATAAGCACAATGAGGTTGTCAATAGCTCTCCCTGTGAAATCATATTAAAGCATATGGTTTTGTCTGTATTAAGATGCATTGTTTAAAACATTCTACCATCTACTTGTAATACCAGATTGCGCGTTATTCTTCATGTTCATATTAATTGCACTTCACTTGTAATCTAGCCCTAAATAAATAGATACATAAAAATACAGTCTACAAACACATATCTGCGTAAGAAGGACCTATAGATTTCCCAGTATAATTTCTGATTGACATGATATATTTTATTTTTATTCTAGGAGGTTCTAGGTGGTTTGGGGAAGAGCCTGGGTTGTCCAGGGCTTGAGTGGGGCAATTTCAAAGCAAGGGCTTGGATAATAAGGGGACAGTTTTTGTGTGGCTTGGGCATTCCTGGTCTAGGTGTAATCAGTCTAAGGTTTCTAAACTGGAACATTAAAGGTATATGAAACCCCACATTTTTCTTTCATGATTCAAACAGAGCAAGCATTTTTAAACAACTTTATAATTTACTTTTCTTCATTCTCTTTGCATCTTTTGTTGCTTAGGAGCCGGACCATTTCTTAAGCATTATGGGCAAGATTTATCAAAGTCCTGCAGACGGTGGTATACATCTGCATTCTTGTGTGCCCAGCATTGCCTTCCAGCATTTTTATTGCATATTATGGCTAGTGTGCAACACCCCCCCCCCCCTGCTTGGGAGTCCAGGGGGATTGAGATATGCCACATAACAGGTGGCGAAGTGGTCTGGTGACCGCTGCTTCTTAACTCTTGGCTGCAAGTTTGATCATGTGACCCTGCAGCTGGATTCAATGATAAATGTGGCCCTATATGGCAGCAGTTTTGCAAGAATGTTATACATTTGCAAGCACACTAGATGGTAGCACTATTTCCTACCATGGAGTGTTCTAGGTGCCTACCTAGGTATCTCTTCAGCACAGAATATCATGGAAATGAAGCATATTTGATAATAGAAGTACATTGGATTTTTTTTTTTTTTTTAAATGGTATGCTCTGAATCACAAAATACAATTTTTAGGTTTCATATCCCTTTAATGGGAGAAGAGAAAGGAAGGACGGTGGAAAAGAGCACCCAAACCATAACAATGCTGCAGCTTGTGAGATGATTTGGAACTCTTTGTTGTTTGAGCAGACAAGAGTACAGAAAATAGAATGTAAGATTATAGGAAATACAAGAAGTTGCCCCTGGAGAGATGATTTCATTGTCTGTTATAACATTTGGCCATATGTTCAGCTGACAGATATTTTTTGGATTAATACTTGACAAAGAGCTAAATTTTTACTGATCACTCTAGCTGCATTCTTTCTACAGGAGAATAAATAATTTATATTTATCTAACAAAACAAAGCAAAATATGAGAAAGGGGAAAAAAAACTGTCATAAAAAAAGAATCTTTATCCTGAATGATTTCAAAACAACAAAAGAAAAATGCCATAGTCAATAACGCTGCCTTAAATGTCTCTAAATTAGAGTAGCTTTCTTTACAGAAATATAGCATCTTTTATTTTGAAACAATAAAATAAATTTGAAGACAGATTTAAGTTAAATAGTATTGTTTGGATTAAGTTGCACAGAGGAAGGGCTGGTTAATGAAGCGTGTTGATTAAGAATGAAGTCAAAAAGCTACTTATCACACATAATGAGACAGCAAACAGATAATTCTATTGTGTTCAAGCTCCTAGTCTGGAAGTTTCTAGGCAAACACAATGTTTATTAACAAAATGAGTTTCACAAGTTTTTTTTTCATGCTTTTTAAACAGAACGTTTTAAATATTACAAATGTGAATGAAATATGAGTGTATTTCAAAATCATTGATCCCTTTTGCAAACCATTAATAAGACACTAAAGTCAAAATTAAACTTTCATGATTCAGATAGAGCAGTTTTAAGAGACTTTTCAGTTGGCTTCCATTATAAAAGGTTGCAATGTTTTTATATGCATACTTTCTGAGGCACCAACTCCTATTGAGCATGTGCACAAGTTCACAATATATATGTATACTAGTTTGTGATTGGCTGATGAATGTCACATTACATGATAAAGGAGGCCGGCAAATGGAGAAACAATAAATTTGTCAGAAAAAAATAATTTACTGTTTATATAAAATCCAGAGAAAATGCTACTGCATTGTCTTTTTATTATGCACTTGTTAAATATGCAATTATATTGTATTTAGAGTGATTAAACACTTAATAAATCATTGATATGATTATGTTTTCACAGCAAATATTAGCCTGAGAATAATGTATACTCATTTTTTAAAATTACATTAGATATTTAAATATTTAAAATATAAGGGTAATGGAGTTGGCGCTGCTATATTGTAACTTAGGTTTCTTTTTCTGCTAAGGGACAGTTATAAATGGCTTACTAGAGTGTGCAACCAATGACTGTGTGAATTACAGCTGTGTCTGCACTTCCACTTTTAACAGGACTGTGGAAAGCCCACAATATTCAGAATTAAATTACAGGAAAAGGGAGCAAAATAAATAATTAATGCTTTTTGCAGTTGTTTTACTACATACAATTAAACATTTTATATTAATATTGCAGCATTTTTGTAACTATATATGTAAAATTAAATATATACTTATGAGTTAATATGTTTATACACATATTAACACATAAATATATGTATACAAGCATATACATACTGTATATATTTACAGGGGACACACAGTTCCCCATAGACCGCAATGTAAAGGCACATTTCACCACACACCCTCCACTTTTACCCCTTAGAGCTGCTTATTTTTTAAAAGGCACACTACACAAAATGTTGGGGCCTATTGGGGAACATTTTTAAAATTAACCAGAGCGCTAATTGCTACCGCAAGCAAATTTGCCATTTACAGGCATGCACTCAGCTAGCGCTCCACTTGTAATCTAGCCCTTAGTTAGGAAAAAAATGGGTTTCATGTCCCTTTAGAGGCCATCCCTTAATCTACTGTTTCTCAACACCAGTCCTCAGGCCCCTTAAAGGGACAGTAAACCGAGCAATTAATGTTATATAATTTTGCACGCTGTCTAATCACAGCCGGCCGGATCATGCTATTAAACTCAATGTAGCTCGCTCCTGCTACCAGAGCGGAAGCGAGCTACATTGAGTTTAATAGCACGATCGGGCGCGCTGTTACTAGACAGCGTGCCCGTGATGCGCTTAAGAGAAGAAAACAGACCCGCTCAGTAGAGCCAGGAGCGGTGTTCAGTTTTCGTTGCAAAATATCTATATAATCCCTTTGCTTTTGAAACATGGCGGTAAGCTAATGTTATATAATTCTGTACTATGTGCAGAATTATATAACATTATGTGCTAGGTTTACTGCCCCTTTAAAAGGACAGTCTACACCAGAATTTTTATTGTTTAAAAAGATAGATAATCCCTTTATTAACCATTCCTTAGTTTTGCATAACCAACACAGTTATATTAATACATTTTTTACCTCTATGATTACCTTGTATCTAAGCCTCTGCAAACTGCCCCCTTATTTCAGTTCTTTTGACAGACATCCATTTTAGGCAATCAGAGCTGGCTCCGGGAGCTCCACGTGTGTGAGCACAGTGTTATTTATATGACACACATGAACTAACACCCTCTAGTGGTGAAAAACTGTCAAAATGCCCTGAGAGAAGAGGCGGCCTTCAATGGCTTAGAAATTAGCATATGAACCTCCTAGGTTTAGCTTTCAACTAAAAATACCAAGAGAACAAAGCAAAATTGATGATAAAAGTAAATTGGAAAATTGTTTAAAATTACATTCTCTATCTGATTCATGAAAGTTTATTTTGGACTAGACTGTCCCTTTAACAGGCCAAATATTCATTATATCTTAAAGGGACATTCTAGCCAAAATTGAAATCCAAATGGATGCATTTCAATTTTGAATAGAAGCATTTTTGTAATATATATGTATTATCAAAAATGCTTCTAATAAAAGCTATAGCTGTTTTAAACATGTATTTAACCCCTTAACGATTCATGTTGTACAGGGTACGTCTTGCACAAGCTGGTCTTTAAAGACTAGCGACGTACCCTGTACGACATTGGGGTTTAAAGCGTCTGGAAGCAATCCTGATCGCTTCCAGCCACTTTCCGGTTATTGCAGTGATGCCTCGATATTGAGGCATCCTGCAATAACACTTTTTACCCCTCCGGTGCAGAGAGAGCCACTCTGTGGCCCTCTCTGCACCGGACATCGATGGCTGAAAATTGTTGGTGGGTGGGAGCCAAAGTGGGAGGCGGGTGGGCGGCCATCAATGGCTTTTATGATTAAGAGGGGGGTGGGATCGGGAGTATGGTCGCCGGGGGTGCGCACAGACGCGCTCGCGTGCACGGGAGGTAAAGGGGCGTGTGTACGGGGAGGGAGCGGGTGGGAACCGCTGCATTACAGAAAAAAAAAAATTTCTAAGTGGGAGAAAGGGGGGAGGGAATGGGTTAATAAATTGCTAAGGGATCTGGGAGGGGGTGGAGGGATGGTCTTTTGGGGGGGAAGCTACACTACAGAAAATAAAAAATAAAATAAAAAAATATATATATATTTGTATAAACTGGGTACTGTCCTGGCAGACAGCTGCCAGTACCCAATATGGCACCAAATAAGGTAGACGGGGAGGGTTAGAGAGCTGTTTGGGGGGATCAGGGAGGTTGGGGGTTAAGGGGGGGGGACCCTACACAGCAGCATATGTAAATATGCTTTAAAAAAAAGAGATACCTTTTTATTTTAGTACTGGCAGACTTTCTGCCAGTACTTAAGATGGCGTGGACAATTGTGGGGTGGTGGAGGGAAGAGAGCTGTTTGGAAGGAATCAGGGGGTGTGATGTGTCAGGTGAGAGGCTGATCTCTACACTAAAGCTTAAATTAATCCTGCAAGCTCCCTACAAGCTACCTAATTAACCCCTGCACTGCTGGGCATAATAAATGTGTGATGCGCAGCAGCATTTAGCGCCCTTCTAATTACCAAAAAGCAACGCCAAAGCCATATATGTCTGCTATTTCTGAACAAAGGGAATCCCAGAGAAGCATTTACAACCATTTATGCCATAATTGCACAAGTTGTTTGTAAATAATTTCAGTGAGAAACCTAAAATTGTGAAAAATGTAAAAAATGTTTTATTTGATAGCATTTGGCGGTGAAATGGTGGCATGAAATATACCAAGATGGGCCTAGATCAATACTTGAGGTTGTCTACTACACTACACTAAAGCTAAAATTAACCCTAGAAGCTCCCTACATGCTCCCTAATTAACCCCTTCACTGCTGGGCATAATACATGTGTGATGCACAGTGGCATTTTGCGGCCTTCTAATTACCAAAAAGCAATGCCAAAGTTTGCTATTTCTGAACAAAGGGGATCCTAGAGAAGCATTTACAAACATTTATGCCATAATTGCACAAGTTGTTTGTAAATAATTTCAGTGAGAAACCTAAAGTTTGTGAAAAAATTTGTGAAAAAGTGAACGATTTTATTTATTTGATCACATTTGGCGGTGAAATGGTGGCATGAAATATACCAAAATGGGCCTTAATCAATACTTTGGGATGTCTTCTAAAAAATATATATATATACATGTCTAGGGATATTTAGGGATTCCTGAAATATATCAGTGTCCCAATGTAACTAGCGCTAATTTCGAAAAAAAAAAAAAATGGTTTGGTTATAGCAAAGTGCTACTTGTATTTATTGCCCTATAACTTGCAAAAAAAGCAAAGAACATGTAAACATTGGGTATTTCTAAACTCAGGACAAAATTTAGAAACTATTTAGCATGGGTGTTTTTTGGTGGTTGTAGATGTGTAACAGATTTTGGGGTTTAAAGTTAGAAAAAAAATTTTTTTTCATTTTTTCCTCATATTTTATAATTTTTTTTTAGTAAATTATAAGACATGATGAAAATAATGGTATATTTAGAAAAGTCCATTTAATGGCGAGAAAAACGGTATATAATATTTGTGGGTACAGTAAATGAGTAAGAGGAAAATTACAGCTAAACACAAACACCGCAGAAATGTAAAAATAGCCCTGGTCCTTAAGGGAAAGAAATTGAAAAATGGCCTTGTCCTTAAGGGGTTAAAGGGACAATCTACACCTGAATGTTTATTGTTAAAAAAGATAAATAATCCCTTTATTACCCATTCCCCAGTTTTGCATAACCAACACAGTTATATTAATATACTTTTTACCTTATCTTAGTGCTTTTGACAGACATGCAGTTTAGCCAATCAGTGCAGACTCCTAAATAACTCCACGGGAGTGAGCACAATGTTATCTCTATGACACACATGAACCAGTACTGTCTAACTGTGAAAAACATTCAAAATGCTCTGAGCTAAGAAACGGTTTTCAACGGTTTACAAATCAGTTTGAGCCTACCTAGGTTTAGCTTTTGAAAAATACCACCAAGGGAACAAAGCAAATTTGATGATAAATAATAAATTGGAAAGTTATTTAAATTTGCATGCCCTATCTGAATCATAAAAGTTGAATTTTGTCTATTCTGTCCCTTTAAATATGCAATGTGCACCAGCATTTTAAACACAGCACTTGCGCAGAGAGTCAAAGGTGTCTGTAGCATCTGGTAATGACTCTGTTAATTGTTGACATGATACAAGCCCCACTGGCACTTTGAGTAGCTGGAGTATTTAAAATGTTGGTGCAGTGACAATATCCAGCTGTGGTTCACGTGCACATGCAGAGAAAATTGTTAACATTAAAGCAGCGATAACTTTTACTAGAAGCATTTTTGCTAATACATGCATATTGTAAATAGGTTTCTATACAAAGATGTAATTCATCTATGTGCATTTAAATTTTGACCGGAATGTCCCTTTAACTAGAGCACAGGTGAAATAATCAGCTGATCAGTAACTATGGTTACTAACCTGCTCTCACCCTTCAGATGATTATTTCACCTGTGCTCTAGTTAAGATATAATGAAACTCTGGCCTGTTAAGGGTCCTGAGGACTGGAGTTGAGAAACACTGCCTTAATCCATTGGAGTATTTAGCTCTAGTGTGGATCTAGGCACTGGGAAATCTGCTGCCCCTTGAAACCCACACCTCCAACTATTTTATATAATTTGTGCCTCAATTATTTCACAAAACCAGAGACAAGGGGCAGATGGATGCAGGGCTCATATACCCCTATCAGGGATGATTGACTTGTAATACATTTAGGCCTAGATTACAAGTAAAGTGAAAAAATGTCAGCGCTATGGTGCATTATCATTGCTTTAGTGCAATCCATACTTCTTCCATATTTGCTTTTATATTAAAGGTCCAAACTATTTTTAATTGCTAAAACGTTAGTCTAGTGCGGGCTAACATCTGCATGTTAAATAGTGCTGGTGTTTTAATTCCCTAACATATAAGACTTCTATGGGGACTTGCAATACAATTCATGTCAAATTATTCTTTTCAATAAAACTTAAACATAAAAAGGACTTCATATATACACATTGTACAAACTTTGCAAACAAAGGTTTAGGGGGCACTAAGGCTCAAAAATACAATATGTAAATGCTTAGCTCAGCATGCTAAGGCACTGTGGCTGAGCTCTGTAGCAACCCAAGGGTTGCAGGTTCGATCCCCGGCGAGGTCCAATAAAACTTAATCGTTCTGAGGTCGATAAAATGAGCTGCTCCTTGAGACCCTTACGGGTGTTTAGCTGCGTTTTACAAGTACCCAATACATACTGTACATACATCAGTCCAAGATAAAATAATACAGTTCATCCAAATATGGAGGCCTAGTCCCCTAGGACAGCTCTTCTTCAAAAGGTAGATAGAGATTACCAGAGAGTTTTAAAATAAAAAGCATAAAGGGCGTCTTGAAGAGCCTAGAGAGGGCCCAGCCACACCAGATTACATTTCTGGTGCGGCTAGCAGCAGTGGTCAGAAGGGGGCCACATGGAGGCCCCAAACTAGGATGTCAGGGCCTTGGCCCCATACCCCTTACTGGAGTTCCCCTGATGGCAACACTGCTGAAATCACTCCTGATACTCAAATTGTAATGACTTTAGCAAGTGAGGCACTACTGGGCAAAAGTAGCCATACACTTGAAGCTTTAAAGTACAGTACAGACAAAATTAAATTAAATTATTATGATATAGATTCCAGATAGAGCATGCATTTTTAAATAACTTTCTATTTACTTCTTTTATTTAATTTGCTTCATTTTCTTTGTATCCTTTGTTGAAAAGCATATCTAGGTAGGTTCAGGAGCAGCAATGCACTATTGTGAGTTAGTGAGTTAGTGATTGGCAGTATATATGCCTCTTGTCATTGGCTCAGCTAGCTACCAATAGTGCATTGCTGCTACTTCAACAATGGGAGTGCATGGAGCCTGTATTCAGTAACGGATTTAAGGGCATGCTCCTCTGCAGCCATGTAAGCCTGGGAGGAGTAGGGTTTTTGCAACTATGTTGCAGGTGAGGGGAGGAGTCAATCTTACCTTATTTAAGTGAGAGGAAGATCCAGCCTTTTTCTTCTTCCTGGAGTCCTCGGTGAATCTTGTCCCTCCCGTCCCCTTTTACTAAAAAAAAAAAAAAAAAAAGAGGGAAGAATGGTTGGTAGAAAGTTACCAGTGAGTTCATACTGCTGAACCTATTAGGTGAAGAGCTGGTGGCATAATCGAGGGTGATGGCTTCCTTAGGGTTGCTGATTTGGGGTTAGGCAGGGATAGGGTTAGTTGGCCTAATCTTAGGTAAGTCCTTCCCGTTTAGTTAATATTTGGACTCTTCCCTGGAGATATATTGCTGTATGGCTTTGTACACAGGTGCCTTTTTGGTTGGAGTAGTCTGGAACAACGCATATCTCCTCATGGCGGGAGGTCATGGCCCAAATTTCAGTACGGGTTCCGCAGGGGTGACAGTCGGGCTAATGGGCAGGGTGATGCCCCAGGCCGTGTCCTGGGAGTACCGCACCCCGCGGGCCTGCCGGCTGAAGATCCTCTAGGGCATCTGGTACCACCTGATAGGAGCGATATTCCGCAGGATACGCCCATGCTTAAAAAACCTGGGTCATGACCTCTGGTCATATGGGGTCTAGTTAGCCTCGTATACCACCACCTATGTTACTTGTTAATAAGTTATTTATTTAATTATAATAAATAAATGCGGCCAGGCTTGGCCTTTAACCCAGCTCTCTGTGTGTCAATGTTTATTTCTAGGTTTAATTAGTTATGGTTATGTTAGGTTGAAATGCCAAGTAGGAGCTAAGCCCTTAAGAATAGAAAGAGGATGAAGCAAATTTGATCAGAGAAGTCAGTTGTAAAGTTGTTTAAAATTGTATGCTCTATATTCATTTTGACAGAAAAATGTAGGGTTTCATATCCATTGTTAACCCATCTAGCCTAGGGTGACCAGATTTTGAAAGTTAAAAAAACAAGACACTCAAACATCCTGCACAAAATTAAACTAGCAGTCCTAAGATTAATTCGTCTCTTTCAAGGGGTGAACTTATCTCATCTGGCTTTTAAAAGACCGCCAATGATTTCCTATGGATGCAAACACATTTTAAATAATTGTACTTCATTTTAAAGCCAAAGTATGTTTGTATTTAAATAATTAATTCCTAAACTACTAGAAAAATACATCAGTAGAATTCCATCTGAACTGAAACTTACTGACAGATAATGGTATATTTATTCATACGGAGATTTAGCATTTTCAGAATATTTTTTGTTCAAACTGAACAGGAGCTGCAGGGTCCTAAGCTCTGTACACTTCACAATAATGACAAGTAGCTTAGAAGAATAAACATCATTTGGTATATAAAGAAGGATAATCTTAGTCTATGCAAACCTCAGCAGGCCAGTTTTATGGGGGGAGAAGAGAATAATATAACTAAATGTTAATACAACTCTTTAAACGAAGGCCAATTATTTTGTACTGCGCAGTCAGCAGTGGCTGTTATTATCTTCACTCCGATATAATCCAAAGTTGCATCTCACGCACCGTTATACTACAACAGCTGCCAAGATTAGGGATTTATAACATTATTTTTTAAAAAAGGACTCCTTCTGTCCTTTTTAGATTTTTGGGGGCAATGGGATCAGGTCATGAAAAAAGGGACAAACCCATTTAGAATGAGACATTAGGTCACCCTATCCTAAACCTCCTGTTGACACCACCCACACATGGATATGTAAGTATATTGCAAAAACACTTAAAATGTAATACCTTTAATATAATTTAAAGGGACATGAAACACAACATTTTTATTTCATGATTTAGGTAGAACATACAATTTTAAACTACTTTTCATTGTAATTCATTCTCTTTGTATCATTTGTTGAAAGAGTTGTAATGCACTATTGGTTTCTAACTGAATACATGGGTGAGCCAATGGCAATCAGAATATATATATATATATATATATGCAGTCACCAATCAGCAGCTAGAACCTAGGTTTCTTTGGTGCACCTGAGATTTCCTAGATAAACCTTTCAGCAAAGGATAACAAGAGAAGGAAGCACATTAAAATCATGAATGTCTAATTATGACTTTCTTGTCCCTTAAATATCATTTTTTTTCTGTATAAAAATTGTCTAGAATATTTGCAGCGTGTTTATTTAACTTCTTAATATACATTTTTAGACATTACCGTCTCTTTAAAGCAGCAATGACATGCAGTAGATTAAAATTCTTCCTAATCCTGGTGGGGAAATTTTCTGGAAACTTAATTGCAATGAGCACACACCAATGTTTTGATGTTAACTGTAAATATAAACTACATAGCACATACAAACAATAATAATAATAATAAAAAAACAACCACAGAAAAAGATAAACTGAAAACATGAGCCCCAATATCATATCAATACAAACAATTCACATCTGGTGGTATTTAATAAAATGGCAGATTATGAATGACTGCTAGTCAACGTTTACTGTTAAATACTGTTTTCCCACAGCTGTTTAGATTACATTTGATGCTTCCACAGCCTTCTGTGTGGTGTCCCTAGGGCCCAACTAGGCTGAATGCAACCAATGAGGAGAATTCAAATAGGCATTTCTTTTATTTTATAATGCAGCCTTTATGAAGCTGAGAATTGAAATTTGAAAGAAAGTAGGAAGAGACAAAGATACAGGGGAAATGTTTGTTTCATCTCTCAATTCATCAGGGTGATATGAAGGCAAATATATCTTCTATTTGATGTCAATATGTGCATGTTAGTGTCTGTTACTATGGAGAATAATGCACCAACTAAAAAATAACTCAATACAGTTAATAAAGCACAGTATGCACATTAATCATTTAGCAGTTGCCTGCAAATAAAAGCAAATTCTCACAATCTTTGTGATGCCACACTCATATTCTTTGTAATATCCTACTCTATAATGTTGGGTGTATATACTCTTGTGGCTTCTTCAATAAATCCCAGTGGTGTTTGGAAATATGACCTTCCCATATATATGTCCACCGCATTCCCGATCACTTTAGTTCTTTTTCTATTTGATGTAGGCAGAGGCATAACTAGAAACCACAAGGCCCAGGTGCAAGAATCTAAGAAGGGCCCCAACCCCCCCAAAAAATGAATTTGATACATTATATCTTTTTATTTTTTAACATTTAACAGAGAAAAAAAAATTGTGAATCAGATTACATGTCTGCAAAAGGGGGTACCCTGTGCCCACAGTCTGTGAGATGGTCTGACCCCCTATTACTGTATAAAGTGACACTGTTTAACCCACCAGTACTGTATATAGTGAGTTAGTGACACAGTCTGTAATCTGTTGGTGAGATGGCTGGCCTGACCCTACCCGCCACAGTACTTTATATAGTGACCACAGTAGTCTGTGACATGGTCCAGACCCCCGTACTGTAAACAAACATACACACATGCACACACATGCATAAATACACACACAGTCACATACATACATACACACATACACACACATAAACACAAACATACATGCATAAATACACACACACACATACTGTACATACATACATACACACACACACACACACATAAACACAAACATACATGCATAAATACACACACCCACATACTGTACATACATACATACATACAAACAGACACACACACACATAAACCCAACATACATGCATAAATACACACACACACATACTGTACATACATACATACATACACACACATAAACCCAACATACATGCATAAATACACACACATGCATACATACACATGCCTATAGGTTTAAGCTTCAGTTCAATTGTGCATTACAGTCATCACCCTGTGAGGTCATGGAATAACAAATCTTTATTATTATTATATTAAATATAAATCAAATATTAAAGGAGGAACAAGAATTGTAATTCTATGAGCCATGACTTCCTGACCCCGTGAGTTGTTCTATATTACCAAGTTAGTATTTTAATAGTATCACGGAGACAGCAATATTTAACCCTTATATTGCAAATGATTTAACCACTTGATGGGCCACTATTCTCATGCATGATGCAAAGTTGTCAATTCAATTAATAGCAGTTTGTTTTCTGGGTAAAATAACTTTTTATACATTCAACATAATTTCTATCAAAATAAATACATAAATAAATACAAAACATCTGTAATGGAGAGATACTAGAATAAAAGTCTTCTTGTATTTTCTTGTAGTTAAAACTTACAGTACTGATACTCACAGGCAATGTCTCAAATGTAGTATAACATTGGACCATTCAGATATAATTAAAACCATTTTAGTGTTCTGCTACTAAATATGAAAATCTAATGTTAGCAGGGAAAAAAGCATCTTGTAGTATATTGAGTTGTTATGCAGTTATTAATTTTCCATTACACCTATGCAGCAGTGATTTGGCTCCTTGGCTGCCCATTTACACTGAGCTATGCTTTTTATGGTGATATGGTGACCCTATGTCCCTATTACCACTCCAGCCAGTACTATATGTAGTGTGTGACTGTGAAGTGATACAGTCTGTGAGATAGTCCGGCCCTGATACTCCCCTAAAACACTCAGCCTCACCGGTTGTGGCCATTGCGCTACTGACCACCTGACACCTGTCCAGTCCACTACTCCAGTTACTGGTTCAATTTAATCAGCCTGGCAGCCTGCCACAATGCCTCTCAGCCTCACACCACTATCCGAGTAGCTGTCTAGTCACCCTCCTCGATCTGCTGCCTCTGGTCTTCACTCATCTCTCACACTGACTGACTAATGTGCAGTCTCAAGCCGATTGAGCAGACTACACGTGCAGTCAGGAGCGGAGCCAATGTGTGTGAGGCACGCCAACTGCCAATGCCAATCACAGTCAGTCAGTCTCAGAGTCAGGGATCATGATGGAAGTTAACTAAGTTCTGGGCACGGCCAATAGGTAAAACAGAAACACTAACCTCTGTAGTCAGAGACAGAGACACTAGTGAAGCATCACGTCACACTCACAGTGCAGGCAGCGACAGGTCAACGTTTTTTATTGAAAACAAAATATATATTTTTTTTTCTGAAGTTGCCCCCTCCCCACAGGGGCCCGGTCACAGTTGTGACCTCTTTACCCCCCGGTAGTTCCCTGGATGTAGGTATTGGAAGCTCTAGCACTTCCAACTGAAGAATAGTAAATAAAGATTGTGTTTCATCTCAATATGAGCTATTGCTACTTTAAGGGTTCTGCAACAGCCTGATCTTTGTGAGCATTGCCTGCGATCAGTTTTTGCAATCCCTCTGAGATGTTAGGGTCATCCCTAGAGTTGCCCCAATGTTGTCTACGAAACTCACTCTCTGGGGAAGTTCTTTTGGCCATTCCAACCTAATGGGTCAGCTTTTGCAAGAGCGGACAAGGTGATTATTAGCATTATCCCCCAGTGGGTACCTCTTATTTGTTCACTAACTGGATCAGTACTCCTCCAAGTACATCCTTGACATATGTCAGGATGGGTATTCCTGGTTTATAGCAATGTTTTCTTCCTGCTTGTGCATTTGATGTTGGGACTATGTAAAATGATACTGCAATATAGTGTTGTGCTTGTATTTATGAAAGTCTCTATTTCCTGCATATTTTTTTTTTGTTACTATGACATGAGGCTCGATTTTTCAAGCAAGGGCGGACCGGGCCGTACATATACGCCCTAGCTCTCCTCTGGCGGGAATTTAACATTGCACATAAGGCTATTTTGCACTTGCGTGCAATCCTGCCCCCTGCCAGTGCACAGCCAATCACACGCGGGCAAGAGCTATCAATCTCCCTGGTCAGGCGAGACCGGGTGATTGAAATTCTCCATCTAAAAGGTGGAGAAGATTGTAGGAAGCAGCGGTCTGATGACAACCTTCAGTCATAGGGAGGAAAGGGCTTGATTAATCAAGCCCTTTGTGCTGTTGATATAAACTCCCTTATTAAGGCTTAAATAATGGTTTGCAGTTATAGATCCTATAATGAAGCCCAGCTCTGGGAGACAAACAATAAAGAAGTGAAAGGACTGGAACTTGAATGCATGCAGCATTATCATACCTCTTAGGTGCATTAGCTAATTGCCAGTTTTCTGAGAAATCCAAGCTTATCTGATTGTCTCTTCTCACATGCTCCGCTCTTTTATCCTGTTGCATAGATAAGGGCAATAGCTAGCAGTAAATTATTTGGTGTAGTCTTTTTATTTATGTTCCAGGAGATGCAGGAAACTGGCTCTTCAATAGCCCTTTGCGAGGGAAGAGCTCCTCCAGAGTAGAAGTCTATTTTTTATTTGGGTTCTGTGTATTTAGAACAATTCTCTGTTTTCTGTTCTTCTGAATGTGATAACCTGGTTTACTTAATCAGTCCTTTTTTTTGTGAGATTTGCTGGATCAGTGCCCGCCAGTCTTCCATATAGATAGGAGTGTATGCACTTTTTGTGATCCCGGGCAGACGGGTTCACATGAGCAAACATGGTCCGCCCGCAGGATGATAAATGTCGGCCTTGGTTCGTATATAAAAGCTCTAATTTGGATTCTTTTAAAAGTTAAGGGAAAATGTATCCACATGCTTTGTTGGTCATATTAATAAATGTAAACAAAGGTTTTTATATTTAGGGAGTTGTGAGAAAAAAAGTATGTTTCTCCATTCCAGTGACATCTTACTTAGAAATGCAAACATTTCAAGCAATAAAAAGGGTAATAACACTAAATAACATAATTTTTTTTTTAAAATGACGTATTTTGGGGTTAAAGTTGGTGGGAGTCAGGTGTTAGAAAAAAACGGCACTGAAACGTTCCTTTACATTGCGGTCAATGGGAACTGTGTGTTCCCAGTAAATATATATGAATATACAGGTAAAACTCGAAAAATTAGAATAGTGTGCAAAAGTTAATTTATTTCACTAATGCAACTTAAAATGTGAAACTAATATATGAGATAGATATTACATGCAAAGCAAGATAGTTCAAGCTGTGATTTGTCATAATTGTGATGATTATGGCTTACAGCTCATGAAAACCCCAAATCCACAATCTCAGAAAATTAGAATATTGTGTAAAGGTGCAATATTCTAGGCTCAAAGTGTCCCCCTCTAATGAGATAATTAAGCCATAATACCTGCAAAGGGTTCCTGAGCATTTAAATGGTCTCTCAGTCTGGTTCAGTAGGAATCACAAACATGGGAAAGACTGCTGACCTGAGAGTTGTGCAGAAAGCCATCATTGACACCCTCCATAAGGAGAGAAAGCCTCAAAAGGTAATTGCAAAAGAAGTTCGATGTTCCCAAAGTGCTGTATCAAAGCACATTAATAGAAAGATATGTGAAAGGGAAAAGTGTGGAAGAAAAAGTTGCACAAGCAGCAGGGATGACCGCAGCCTGGAGAGGATTGTCAGGAAAAGGCCATTCAAAAGTGTTGGGGACTTTAACAAGAGCCACCACACACAAGCGGATCCTGGACATGGGCTTCAAATGTCGTATTCCTCTTGTCAAGCCACTCCTGAGCAACAAACAACGTCAGAAGCGTCTTACCTGGGCTAAAGAAAAACAGACCTGGTCTGTTGCTCAGTGGTCCAAAGTCCTCTTTTCTGATGAGAGCAAATTTTGCATCTCATTTGGAAACCAAGGACCCAGAGTATGGAGGAAGAATGGAGAGGCACGCACTGCAAGATGCTTGAAGTCCAGTGTGAAGTTTCCACAGTCTGTGTTGATTTGGGGAGCCATGTCATCTGCTGGTGTTGGTCCACTGTGCTTCATTAAGTCCAGGGTCAACGCAGCCGTCTACCAGGAGATTTTGGAGCACTTCATGTTTCCTTCCGCAGACAAGCTCTATGGGGATGCTGACTTAATTTTCCAGCAGGACTTGGCACCTGCCCACACTGCCAAAAGCATCAAAACCTGGTTCAATGACCGTAGTATTACTGTGCTTGATTGGCCAGCAAACTCGCCTGACCTGAACCCCATAGAGAATCTATGGGGCATTGCCAAGAGAAAGATGAGAGACATGAGACCGAACAAAGCAGAAGACCTGAAGGCAGCTATTGAAGCATCCTGGTCTTCCATAACACCTCAGCAGTGCCACAGGCTGATAGCTTCAATGCCACGCCGCATTGAGGCAGTAATTGCTGCAAAAGGGGCCCAAACCAAGTACTGAGTACATACAGTATGCATGCTTATACTTTTCAGAGGTCCGATATTGTTCTACAGGTATGTACAATCCCTGTTTTATTGATTGTCAATTATGACAAATCATGGCTTGAACTATCTTGCTTTGCATGTAATGAGTCTATCTCATATATTAGTTTCACCTTTTAAGTTGCATTAGTGAAATAAATGAACTTTTACACGATATTCAAATTTTTCGAGTTTCACCTGTATATGCTTATGCACATAATAAGCATATACATATATATTTAACGCTGCTGCCCATCACTGTGCTACTTACCCCATGTCTCGGCATCAGAACAAGGCTCCCATAGGAGCCTATGGAAGCAAGCTCTCGTGAGCGCAATGCTTCCCAGCAATGTGAATCTGAGGTCGCGTTCGTATTATCGTGCGCTGGTGTTACACAGTGGAGCGCAAATATCACTTTTACCAAAGCATTATTTAGCATTTCATTTGTAATCTGGCCCAAAATGTAGTATTAAAGGGAGATGAAACCCAAATTTTTTCTTTCATGGTTAAGAAAGAGCATGTAATTTTAACAAACTTTCCAATGCACTTCTATTATCTAATTTGCTTCTTTCTCTTGATATCCTTTGTTGAAAATATATATGTAAATAGGCTCAGAAGCTGCTAGATGCTGCACATAGATGCATCGTGTAATTGGCTGACTCAACATGGGTGTCCGGAGAAATGTTTCCGGAGGGGGGGGGGAGTGCAGTAGGCTGACCATATTGCCGCTTTAAAAAGGGACACATATGAAAAATACATATGTCAGGGCTGTTTTCAGGGCTGATTAAAGAAATAGTTTTGTATAAGAACCCTCACATATGTATTTTTCATATGTGTTCCTTCTTAAAGCGGCAATATGGTCAGCCTAGCCCTAAGCATAATTATATCAATGAAGCAGACACAATTACTTGTTGCTCGCATGAGCTGTACCTATTTTTAAACATGGTAGCTCATTGGTGTCAAGAGTGACTCAAGTGAGTGCTTATACTTAGATATAAGGCAGGGTTTAGATATAAGGCAGGGTTTGATTCTTACATCACTCCAGATGTTCCACAATCTGACTACTTTGGCTAGTTATCAAAAAACTAGCAGGTACGCTCGGCACTTTTCCGGCCCAGTGTACCTGGTTTTCAAACCGCCGCCCTGGAGGCTGCGGATCCCATAGGAATCAATGGCAGTCTGACCATAGCGAAAGTTCATGTTCGCTGCTGCCAGACATCCCATTCATTCCTATGGGAGATGTCTACACCTAACACCCTAACATGTACCCCGAGTCTAAACACCCCTAATGTGTCCCCCCTACACCGCCGCAACTAAATAAAGTGTTTTCCCCCTAAACCGCCGCTCCCGGAGCCCACCGCCACTATAATAAACTGATTAACCCTTAAACCGCCACTCCCGGACCCGCCGCCACTATAATAAATATGTTAACCCCCTATACCGGCGCCCCCGGAGCCCCCCGCAACTAAATATAGTTAGTAACCCCTAAACTGCCGATCCTAGACCCCGCCGCAACTCTTATAAATGTATTAACCACTAAACCGCCGCCACCTACATTATACCTACTAATCCCTATCCTGTCCCCCCTACACCGTCGCCACCTATAATAAATTTATTAACCCCTATCCTGCCCCCCCTACACCGCCGCCACTGTAATAAATGTATTAACCCCTAAACCTAAGTCTAACACTAAACCTAACACCCCCCTAACCTAAATATTAATTAAATAAATCTAAATAATATTTCTATTATTAACTAAATGAATCCTATTTAAAACTAAATACTTACCTATAAAATAAACCCTAATATAGCTACAATATAAATAATAATTATAATGTAGCTATCTTAGGATTTATTTTTATTTTACAGGCAACTTTCAATTTATTTTAACTAGGTACAATAGCTATTAAATAGTTATTAACTATTTAATAGCTACCCAGTTAAAATAAAGAGAAATTTACCTGTAAAATAAATCCTAACCTAAGTTACAATTACACCTAACACTACACTATACTTTAATAAATTATTCCTATTTAAACTAAATACTTACCTGTAAAATAAACCCTAAGATAGCTACAAAATAATTAATAATTACATTGTAGCTATTTTAGGAGTTATGTTTATTTTACAGGTAACTTTGTATTTATTTTAGCTAGTTAGAATAGTTATTAAATAGTTATTAACTATTTAATAACTACCTAGCTAAAAGAAATACAAAATTACCTGTAAAATATATCCTAACCTACGTTACAATTAAATTAATTAACTAAATTACCTACAAATAACAATCCAAGATGGCGTCCCTTCAATTCCGATTGGATGATAGGATTCTATCAGCCAATCGGAATTAAGGTAGGAAAAATCTGATTGGCTGATTGAATCAGCCAATCAGATTGAGCTCGCATTCTATTGGCTGTTCCGATCAGCCAATAGAATGCAAGCTCAATCTGAGCTTAGAGGTTAATAAATTTATTACAGTGGCGGCGGTGTAGGGGGGGCAGGATAGGGGTTAATACATTTATTATAGGTGGCGACTGTGTAGGGGGGGCAGGATAGGGGTTAATAAGTTAATATAGGTTGCGGCGGGGTCCGGGAGCGGCGGATTAGGGGTTAAACTATTTATTTAGTTGCGGCGGGGTCCGGGATCAGCAGCATAGGGGTTAATAACTTTATTATAGAGGGCGGCGGTGTAGGGGGGCAGGATAGGGGTTACTAGGTATAATGTAGGTGGCGGCGGTGTCCGGGAGCGGCGGTTTAGGGGTTAATACATTTATAAAAGTTGCAGCGGGGTCTAGGAGCGACGGTTTAGGGGTTAGTAACTTTATTTAGTTGCGGGGGGCTCCGGGAGCGCCGGTATAGGGGGTAGAACAGTATAGTATAGTGTGAGTGCTTAGTGACAGGCTAGCAATAAATCAGTGAAAAAGCCGAAGAGCACCGAGATCGGATGAGTGATAACTATCACAGTCCGCTGCTCATCGCCCCATACTTGGTGCGCGGCTTTTTGACAGATTTATTGATAACTTAGGCGAAATTTTGCAGGTCCGCGGCGGCGATGTTAGGCGAGCTTAGGCGGGCGTATTGAACCGGCGAAGGCAGGTAAATTAGACACGTTGATAACTACCCCCCATTGTCACCAAGTTACACACACTCATACACAGCACATACACACTGTAAAATAAACACTTATATTGTCACTAAGTTACACACACTCATATACAGCACATGCACACTGTAAAATAAACACTGACATTGTCACCAAGTTACACATACTCATACACAGTACATACACACTGTAAAATAAACACTGACATTGTCACCAAGTTACACATACTCATACACAGCACATACATACTGTAAAATAAACACTGACATTGTCACCAAGTTACACACATTCATACACAGCACATGCACACTTTAAAATAAACACTGACATTGTCACCAAGTTACACACACTCATACACAGCACATACAGGGAGTGCAGAATTATTAGGCAAATGAGTATTTTGACCACATCATCCTCTTTATGCATGTTGTCTTACTCCAAGCTGTATAGGCTAGGAAGCCTACTACCAATTAAGCATATTAGGTGATGTGCATCACTGTAATGAGAAGGGGTGTGGTCTAATGACATCAACACCCTATATCAGGTGTGCATAATTATTAGGCAACTTCCTTTCCTTTGGCAAAATGGGTCAAAAGAAGGACTTGACAGGCTCAGAAATTTCAAAAATAGTGAGATATCTTGCAGAGGGATGCAGCACTCTTAAAATTGCAAAGCTTCTGAAGCGTGATCATTGAACAATCAAGCGTTTCATTCAAACTAGTCAACAGGGTCGCAAGAAGCGTGTGGAAAAACCAAGGCGCAAAATAACTGCCCATGAACTGAGAAAAGTCAAGCGTGCAGCTGCCAAGATGCCACTTGCCACCAGTTTGGCCATATTTCAGAGCTGCAACATCACTGGAGTGCCCAAAAGCACAAGGTGTGCAATACTCAGAGACATGGCCAAGGTAAGAAAGGCTGAAAGACGACCACCACTGAACAAGACACACAAGCTGAAACGTCAAGACTGGGCCAAGAAATATCTCAAGACTGACTTTTCTAAGGTTTTATGGACTGATGAAATGAGAGTGAGTTTTGATGGGCCAGATGGATGGGCCCTTGGCTGGATTGGTAAAGGGCAGAGAGCTCCAGTCCGACTCAGACACCAGCAAGGTGGAGGTGGAGTACTGGTTTGGGCTGGTATCATCAAAGATGAGCTTGTGGGGCCTTTTCGGGTTGAGGATGGAGTCAAGCTCAACTCCCAGTCCTACTGCAAGTTTCTGGAAGACACCTTCTTCAAGCAGTGGTACAGGAAGAAGTCTGCATCCTTCAAGAAAAACATGATTTTCATGCAGGACAATGCTCCATCACACGCGTCCAAGTACTCCACAGCGTGGCTGGCAAGAAAGGGTATAAAAGAAGAAAATCTAATGACATGGCCTCCTTGTTCACCTGATCTGAACCCCATTGAGAACCTGTGGTCCATCATCAAATGTGAGATTTACAAGGAGGGAAAACAGTACACCTCTCTGAACAGTGTCTGGGAGGCTGTGGTTGCTGCTGCACGCAATGTTGATGGTGAACAGATCAAAACACTGACAGAATTCATGGATGGCAGGCTTTTGAGTGTCCTTGCAAAGAAAGGTGGCTATATTGGTCACTGATATGTTTTTGTTTTGTTTTTGAATGTCAGAAATGTATATTTGTGAAAGTTGAGACGTTATATTGGTTTCACTGGTAAAAATAAATAATTGAAATGGGTATATATTTATTTTTTGTTAAGTTGCCTAATAATTATGCACAGTAATAGTCACCTGCACACACAGATATCCCCCTAAAATAGCTATAACTAAAAACAAACTAAAAACTACTTCCAAAACTATTCAGCTTTGATATTAATGAGTTTTTTTGGTTCATTGAGTACATGGTTGTTGTTCAATAATAAAATTAATCCTCAAAAATACAACTTGCCTAATAATTCTGTACTCCCTGTACACACTTTAAAATAAACACTGACATTGCAGGCCACACACACTCGTACACAGCAGCTCCCCCAGGCACAACATACACACTGTAAAACAGACACTGACATTGTCACCACACACACTGATACACAGCTACTCCACCAGGCACAACACATACACAATGGAAAAAATACACAATACTGAGATAAAGATCCTGTGGATTTTTATTAGGATCAGTACAACTTTACCTCCACACAGCCTCTGCAGTGCAGTGCTCCCTGGCCTGCTCAGTCAATGTCCTGCAAGCTGTGTCTGCTTAGGAATCTCAGCTTCTTCCTTAAGGTTAAAACTTTCTATACCTTACCCTCTAGGTAATAACAATACCCTTAACAACACAATAAACACAAATAAACACTCAGACACCAGCTATGGAAGAAAAACCCCTTCCCCATCCATGGACAATGTGCTCATGTGTCCCCCTCCTCTTACACCCCGCCAGGCTGAGCCTACCTCAGATTTGTCACACCCTGCTGATGCCGCAACAGGATGCATAACGTCATGCTCCTACAATTAAAACTGGAGTTGAGCGACCCCCCAAAATGCTAAGATAATGGTTCCTCGGCCAAAAGACTGTTAGTTCCGAAGGAGGGTCCCTAAGGTCATAATTACAGAATTTCTTACAAAGGTAAAAATTAATATTCAGCCCCCCAGCCAAAGTGAGACTATTGCTGGCATCTCTGCAGTCTGCTGTCGACTGGAACACTCCATCCACTACATCCATAACTGGAAACCGAACACTTGTAACTTGGGAGGGAAGACAAGAACAGTTTAGTGACCCTACTTCCTGCCTGCAGACACTAATAATAATAATTCAGACAAAAGTTAACCCTTAAGTTGGTGTCTACTTAGTCAGTTCTCCACTTTCCTAAGGGTAAAACTTTCTATACTTTACCCACTAGGTGATAATAATACCCTTAGCAACGCAATAAACCCAAATAAACACTTAGACACCAGTCATGGGAGAAAAAAACCCTTCCCCATCCCGGGACAAGGGTTGTATTTATTTAAAACAATAACTTAATCTTAACTTAAATAACTTACAGCTAGATTACGAGTTGTGTGTTAGGGTAAAAAAGCAGCGTTAATAGGTCCTAACACTGCTTTTTTATGCCCGCTGGTATTACGAGTCTTGAAGGTTTAGGGTCACTGCACACTTTTTTGGCCTTACCGCAAAACGACTTACGTAAACTTCGTAAAGTCTTTTTTCTATAGGACTTCCATAGTTCCATAGTTTACGAGTCTGTCCTGGGAGGCCAAAAACTGAGCGGTACACCCTACCCCGTCAAGAGTCCTAAAGCATTTAAAAGTCAGTAGTTAAGAGTTTTATGGTACAACGCCGTAACATAAAACTCATAACTATAGTGCTAAAAAGTACACTAACACCCATAAACTACCTATTAACCCCTAAACCGAGGCCCTCCCACATCGCAAACACTATAATAAAATTATTAACCCCTAATCTGCCATCCCTAACATCGCCGCCACCTATCTACATTTATTAACCCCTAATCTGCCGCCCCCAACGTCGCCACCACTATACTAAATGTATTAACGCCTAAACCTAACCCTAACCCTAACACCCCTAACTTAAATATAATTTAAATAAATCTAAATAAAAATTAATATTATTACCTAAATAATTCCTATTTAAAACTAAATACTTACCTATAAAATAAACCCTAAGCTAGCTACAATTTGGATGGGCATTGCCCTTAAAAGGGCAGTTAGCTCTATTGCAGGCCCAAACCCTAACCTAAAAATAAAACCCACCCAATACACCCTTAAAAAAACTTAACACTAACCCCCTGAAGATCGACTTACAGTTCTGAAGACCGGACATCCATCCTCAAGGAAGCGGCAGAAGTCTTTATCCAAGCCGGGCCGAAGTCCTCAACGAAGCCGGGAGAAGTCTTCATCCAAGCCGGGCCGGACGAAGTGGTCCTCCAGATGGGCATCTTCTATCTTCATCCATCCGACGCGGAGCGGCTCCATCTTCAAGACATCCGACGCGGAGCATCCTCTTCTGCCGACGACTAACGACGAATGAAGGTTCCTTTAAGTGACGTCATCCAAGATGGCGTCCCTTGGATTCCGATTGGCTGATAGAATCAGCTAATTGGAATTAAGGTAGAAAAAATTAAGGTAGAAAAAATCCTATTGGCTGATGCAATCAGCCAATAGGATTGAAGTTCAATCCTTTTGGCTGATCCAATCAGCCAATAAGATTGAGCTTGCATTCTAATGGCTGTTCCAATCAGGGCCTGCAATAGAGCTAACTGCCCTTTTAAGGGCAATGCCCATACAAATGCCCTTTTCACGGCAATGGGGAGCTTAGGTTTTTTTAGATAGTATTTTATTTGGGGGGTTGGTTGTGTGGGTGGTGGGTTTTACTGTTGGGGGGGTTGTTTGTATATTTTTTACAGGTAAAAGAGCTGATTTCTTTAGGGCAATGCCCCGCAAAAGGCCCTTTTAAGGGCTATTGATAGTTTAGTTTAGGCTAGATTTTTTTTTTTTTTTGGGGGGGGGGGCTTTTTTATTTTGATAGGGCTATTAGATTAGGTGTAATTAGTTTAAATATCTTGTAATTTGTTTATTATTTTCTGTAATTTAGTGGGGTTTTTTTGTACTTTAGCTAATTTAATTTATTTAATTGTTTTTAATTTAGATAATTTATTTAATTGTAGGGTTAGGTTAGGTGTTATTGTAACTTAGGTTAGGTTTTATTTTACAGGTACTTTTGTATTTATTTTAGCTAGGTAGTTATTAAATAGTTAATAACTATTGTACCTAGTTAAAATAAATACAAACTTGCCTGTAAAATAAAAATAAACCCTAAGCTAGCTACAATGTAACTATTAGTTATATTGTAGCTAGATTAGGGTTTATTTTACAGGTAAGTATTTAGTTTTAAATAGGAATTATTTAGGTAATAATATTAATTTTTATTTAAATGTATTTAAATTATATTTAAGTTAGGGGGTGTTAGGGTTAGGGTTAGACTTAGGTTTAGGGGTTAATACATTTAGTATAGTGGCGGCGACGTTGGGGGCGGCAGATTAGGGGTTAATAAGTGTAGATAGGTGGCGGCGATGTTAGGGGCAGCAGATTAGGGGTTAATAAGTGTAGTTAGGTTGCGGCGACATTGGGGGAGGGAGATTAGGGGTTAATAAATATAATGTAGGCGTCGGCGATGTTGGGGGCTGTAGATTAGTGGTTAATAAGATTAATGTAGGTGGTGGCGGTGTCCGGAACGGCAGATTTGGCGTTAATAAGTATAATGTAGATGTCGGTGATGTCGGGGGCGGCAGTTTAGGGGTTAATAAGTGTAAGATTAGGGGTGTTTAGACTCAGGGTTCATGTTGGGGTGTTAGGTGTAAACATGAAATGTATTTCCCAATAGGAATTAATGGGGCTGCGTTAAGGAGTTTTACACTGCTTTTTTGCAGGTGTTAGGCTTTTTTTCAGCCTGCTCTCCCCGTTGATTCCTATGGGGAAATCGGGCACAAGCACGTACGACCAGCTCACCACTGACTTAAGCAGCGTTGGTATTGAAGTGCGGTAAGGAGCTAAATTTTGCTCAACGCTCACTTCTTGCCTTTTAACGCCGGGTTTGTAAAAACCCGTAATACCAGCGCTGTAGGTAAGTGAGCGGTTAGAGAAAACTGCTTGTTAGCACCGCACAGCTCATAACGAAAAACTCGTAATCTAGCCGTTAATAACTTAACGTTGGCTGGCAAGATCTTCCCTGTCCTACAACTCCTAAGAAAGAGGTGCGACCGCCCTAAAGGAATGGGGGTGCCCCCATTCCTTCAGCCAGGAGGACTTTTTAGGAAGGATCATCCAGGGAACCGCCGAGCATCAGCCCTTGCAGCTGATGTTGAATGTGCTCACGTGTCCCCCTCCTCTTTCAATCCATCAGGCTGAGCTTACCTCAGATTTGTTGCACCCTGCTGCCGCCACACAAAGAGGACAAGGGACTCTTGCCCCCATCAAATACAAAGGAAAGCCAGGGAAAAACAAATATTCTGTAAAAACAAATCAGTACCCCACCTCCTTCTGACCTCTGCCACTTGAGTCGACAAATCTGACCACATCCTTCCATGCCTCCCCAGCCAACGAATGCACAGTCTCTGTGACAGCAAACCCAACTGCAAACCTCCCGAACTTGATGCCGCTCGCAGTGCAGCCCAATGGACAAATGAATGTTACAAAATCCACACTCTCTTGCACAGTAGCCCCGTACCTACAATAACAGAAAAGCCCTGTACCTACAATAAAGAAATTAACACCTGGCTTCCCCAAAACAACAACAAATCAAATCAGAATTACAAGACTAAACCACTTTAAATATCCCCTTGCTTCAACGGACGTATGTATTTTTTAAACTTGGCATATGCCCACCTCCCTAAAGCCTTAATATTGCACTCAGAAGACCAAGCCAAAGCCGTATCTGTGTCAGCGCCAATCCTAAAAGAATGTGGAGCCACTACAGAGGGATCCCACCCTAACCTCATAACCACCTTGTTCAGCACCACCTTAAACTGGAACCTGGATAAGAATGACCCATCTTACTGAACTAGGAGCACTCCTTCAACCCCAGGCCTGAGGTCTAAGAAACTTCTGCACAAACTAACTGGGCAAATAGATAGCTCTACCTGTAAGAGCAAATTGAGCCATCTACCCTTACCTATCTGATCGGTCTTGGAACATGCTACCAATACTTAAACCGCTTCTACTAACATGATCTCTAAGCAGCCCTGAAGAAGAAACCGAAGTCCTGAATGTACTTAATAGTCTAGAATGGGACAGACAATACATTCTGGCTACCTGTGATGTCACTGCTCTCTATACGAGCATCCCACATGATCTGGGTCTAGAAGCAGTCAGGTACTTTATTGAGAAGGATAGTGAACTGAGTCAGGAACAAAGGGAATTTGTCCTGGAAGGTATCTCATACATCCTCAGCCATAACTATTTTAACGATAGAGGAGTTTTTTATAATCAAAAATGCGGAACAGCTATGGGGACCAGGTTTGCGCCTAGCTACGCCAACTTATATATGGGCCAATGGGAGAACCTGTTTTGGGACTCCTGCCCAGCAGGCGCAGACCTGGTCCTATATAAGAGATACATAGATGACATCCTCATTGTGTGGAAGGGGTCTGTCGAAGACCTTCAACACACCATAAATGTGATGAACAACAACAGAATGAATTTAAAATTCACACACGAAATAAGTAAATACAACATCCACTTTCTAGATCTGAATATAAATGTAAAAGAAGGGAAACTCTATACATCCACATACTTTAAGGATGTAGATTGCAGTAACTACATCCACCAAACCAGCTGTCACCATCATAGATGGAAATCAAATATTCCTAAAGGACAGCTGATGAGGATCAGGAAAAACTGTTCTGATACAGACAAATGGAAGGAACAGTCTGAAATCCTGAAAAAAAGATTCATAGACAGGGGATATGACGAAGAGACCATACACAAAACAATAGAAGAAGTGGAGAAAATGGACAGAGGATCTATGTTATAATACAAAGAAAAGACCCTACAAGGAAGCAATACCATAAAGGTACCCTTCATTTCAGAATACAGTGAGAATAAGTTTTTAATTGAAAAGATAATTAAAAAACACTGGCATTTTCTCAAAGAAGATAATGTAATTGGGAAGGATCTGGAAGAGTCCCCCACGTTCATATATAGAAAAACGAAAAATCTAAAGACTATGATTGCCCCCAGTGTCCCTATAGCAACCAGAAGGACCAGAATAAATGATGTATATGGCAAACAACTAAAAGGCTTTTTTCCATGCCATTTATGTAAAGCCTGTAAACATGGCAGGAAAAGCCATACGTTCAAATCCAAGATTACACAAGAGTCTTTTAATATGAAAGAGATGATCAGGTGCCAGGACTCGGGCATCATATATCTAATTGAATGCGGATGTGGACTACAATATATAGGGCAAACCTCCAGGAAACTCCGAGATAGAATTCGAGAGCACCTTTCACAGATAAAGTGGGGCAAGGAGGATTTTCCACTATACAAACACTTTAAGGAAGTCCACAATGGTAGCAATAAAACTTTTAAATATATGGGCATATGCAAATTATTCTTTCACATTTTTTCATATATCATTGAGTGGTTCACTTTCTTCAATAAGCTCGAATACACCAGCATTGGGACATTATACAAGTTCGATATATCATAGGATCATATAACTGTTCTTTGGACTTTCAGGACTTTATTTTTATAACTGGACCTTTTTTATTCCATGTACATGCAACGGTACTATCAGATATTGTTTTAATTTTTTGTAATTGTATTCTATGTATTTTATGTACGCTTATATTGTTAAGGATTTTAAACTTTATATGTCATATTAAATATTTAAACCAAGCTATAGGAGTATTTGATCTATTATAATTATCTTTGTATTTAGACCCATCGGTTATTTGTATTATATTATATAATTTGACACACCAATCACAGATAGTATAACCAATCGTGGACACCATCTTTAGCCACATACCCTTTCCTTAGGGCCTTGTAGCGCTGTACTCATTTAGCACTTTATTCTATTGTCATTTTGGGATCCGGTAGGGAGATTCCGCATTTGGAGTATAGCTTGTATGGTTGAGATCTTGGCGCTGCAAGATACATCTTCATATCACTCTAAGCAGCGCTGACCCTGATGATCTTTTAGATGGAGCTACCATCTCACTAATACGCGGCGTGGCAAAAAAAAAATATGCTAAGGAAAACGCAGCAGCAAAGAGAACAATTTCGCACTCTGAGCTACAAATTGTTGGGACGACCTGTATCATAATACCTAACCTTTTCCCTAATATCCTTAGTGTCGCCTCTTAATCTATGTGCTCCCTTAATAGCGGCCCTAGCTAGGAAGGATTTGGATACGTCAGGGACCACATACAACTTAGAAAAGAAAGAAATGGCAGCAGCTCGGCTACCAATGGTGTATGGCACCAGGCCTCTTTCATGCAAGCATGTGACCCACTGAAAGAAACTGTGTGTGTCCTGCGACTTCCATGAAAGCCCCCTTTTGTGTAAAAAAATCCCAATCGCTCCAGTACCTGCGGTACAATTGGCAGGTCTTAGCAGCCAGCGACCCCTGTAGTAGCCTTAGTGCAGTTACCAAGAACTCACCACCTGCCAGAGATAAGCAGGACACTCATCACCCTGAGCTAAAGCAGTGGGCGCTACGTCCCTAAACTTGTCCCACTGACCCCTAGACAGTGCATCTGCGATAATATTGCTTGTCTCGGCAATGTGCTTCGCCATCAATAAGATGTTATGCCACAAACAGACCAAAACTAATTGACATCTGATTGACGGCGTGAGCCACACTCAAATTGTCACACCAAAAATTGACCACCCAGTTCTGCAAACGCTCGCACCATAGTTCCACTGCCACTAAAATGGGGAAGAGCTCAAGTAAAGACAAATTCTTGAACCAACCTGTAGCGATCCATTCGGCCGGCCAGGTGGCTTCACACCAAGATCCCTCAAAGTAAGCCCCTAACCCATGACTCTCTGCCACGTCGGTGAACACGTGCAATTGTTTGCTGCTGACTAGCTTGGGCAACCAGATATTCACGCCATTGAATTCTTGCAAGAATAAAAGCCATACTGTTATGGCCTTTTTAATATCTTGGGAAACCTTCACCGGAGCCCTCAGTAACCTAAGGCCCTGTTACATCATCTGTGGGGAACTGTCTATATCAGAAGAATTATTTTATCAAATTATAAAAAGAATTAATTTGATACAGGAAATGTATTTAAAATCATCTTGGATCTGGCATTCTAATTAAGCAAGAGCATTTGACTAACAATTATATTGGATCACATGTGTCCAGAGGTTACCTTTTGCCAGGAAGAACCCCTGCTGTTTGTAAACACAAAAATAAACCAAATATCAGACAACAAAAAGCATGTGTCCTGGATAGTGATGTCGCAAACCTAAAAATTTGGGTAAGTTCGCGAACCGGGCGAACCGCCATAGACTTCAATAGGCAGGCGAATTTTAAAACCCACAGGGACTCTTTCTGGCCACAATAGTGATGGAAATTTTTTTTCAAGGGCACTAACACCTGGACTGTGGCATGCCGGAGGGGGATCCATGGCAAAACTCCCATGGAAAATTACATAGTTGATGCAGAGTCTGGTTTTAATCCATAAAGGGCATAAATCACCTAACATTCCTAAATTGTTTGGAATAACGTGCTTTAAAACATCAGGTATGATGTTGTATTGATCAGGTAGTGTAAGGGTTACGCCCGCTTCACAGTGTGCAGTGTAGGTGATATACCTGCCCTGACCATGCTTTGCAGACCAGGTATCAGTGGTCAGATGGACCCTTGCCCCAAAACTGTGTGCCAGACATGCCATTATAGCAGACTTATATGGCTTTGGCGTTGCTTTTTGGTAATTAGAAGGCTGCTAAATGCCATTGCGCACCACACGTGTTTTATGCCCAGCAGTGAAGGGGTTAATTAGGGAGCATGTAGGCAGCTTGTAGAGTTAATTTTAGCTTAAGTGTAGTGTAGTAGACAACCCAAAGTATTGATCTAGGCCCTTTTGGGTATATTTCATGCCACCATTTCACCGCCAAATGCGATCAAATAAAAAAAAATGTTCACTTTTTCACAAACTTTAGGTTTCTCACAGAAATTATTTACAAACAACTTATGCAATTATGGCATACATGGTTGTAAATGCTTCTCTGGGATCCCCTTTGTTCAGAAATAGCAGACTTATATGGCTTTGGCGTTGCTTTTTGGTAATTAGAAGGCTGCTAAATGCCACTGCGCACCACACGTGTTTTATGCCCAGCAGTGAAGGGGTTAATTAGGGAGCATGTAGGCAGCTTGTAGAGTTAAGTTTAGCTTAAGTGTAGTGTAGTAGACAACCCAAAGTATTGATCTAGGCCTATTTTGGTATATTTAATGCCACCATTTCACCGCCAAATGCGATAAAATTTAAAAAAAAATTAAATTTTTTCGCAATTTTAGGTTTCTGACTGAAATTATTTACAAACAGCGGCCTAGATTTAGAGTTTTGTCGGTAAGGACCCGCGTAGCTAACGCCGGCTTTTTTCTGGCCGCACCATAAAAATAACTCTGGTATTGAGAGTCCACATAAAGGCTGCGTTAGGCTCCAAAAAAGGAGCGTAGAGCATTTTTAACGCAGCTTCAACTCTCGATACCAGAGTTGCTTACGCAAGTGGCCAGCCTCAAAAACGTGCTCGTGCACGATTCCCCCATAGGAAACAATGGGGCTGTTTGAGCTGAAAAAAAACCTAACACCTGCAAAAAAGCCGCGTTCAGCTCCTAACGCAGCCCCATTGTTTGCTATGCGGAAACACTTCCTACGTCTGCACCTAACACTCTAACATGTACCCCGAGTCTAAACACCCCTAACCTTACACTTATTAACCCCTATTCTGCCGCCCCCGCTATCGCTGACCCCTGCATATTATTATTAACCCCTAATCTGCCGCTCCGTAAACCGCCGCTACTTACATTATCCTTATGTACCCCTAATCTGCTGCCTTAACA
Source organism: Bombina bombina (assembly GCF_027579735.1). Classification (NCBI taxonomy): domain Eukaryota; kingdom Metazoa; phylum Chordata; class Amphibia; order Anura; family Bombinatoridae; genus Bombina; species Bombina bombina. The sequence goes on along the minus strand of NC_069501.1, from coordinate 435,247,951 downwards.
TCGCCGACCCCTATATTATATTTATTAACCCCTAATCTGCCCCCCACAACGTCACCTCCACCTGCCTACACTTATTAACCACTAATCTGGCGAGCGGACCTGAGCGCTACTATAATAAAGTTATTAACCCCTAATCCACCTCACTAACCCTATAATAAATAGTATTAACCCCTAATCTGCCCTCCCTAACATCGCCGACACCTAACTTCAATTATTAACCCCTAATCTGCCGACCGGAGCTCACCGCTATTCTAATAAATGTATTAACCCCTAAAGCTAAGTCTAACCCTAACACTAACACCCCCCTAAGTTAAATATAATTTTAATCTAACGAAATTAATTAACTCTTATTAAATAAATTATTCCTATTTAAAGCTAAATACTTACCTGTAAAATAAATCCTAATATAGCTACAATATAAATTATAATTATATTGTAGCTATTTTAGGATTAATATTTATTTTACAGGCAACTTTGTAATTATTTTAACCAGGTACAATAGCTATTAAATAGTTAAGAACTATTTAATAGTTACCTAGTTAAAATTATTACAAAATTACCTGTAAAATAAATCCTAACCTAAGTTACAATTAAACCTAACACTACACTATCAATACATTAATTAAATACAATACCTACAAATAACTACAATGAAATAACTAACTAAAGTACAAAAAATAAAAAAGAACTAAGTTACAAAAAATAAAAAAATATCTACAAACATAAGAAAAATATTACAATTTTAAACTAATTACACCTACTCTAAGCCCCCTAATAAAACAACAAAGCCCCCCAAAATAAAAAATGCCCTACCCTATTCTAAATTACTAAAGTTAAAAGCTCTTTTACCTTACCAGCCCTGAACAGGGCCCTTTGCGGGGCATGCCCCAAGAAGTTCAGCTCCTTTGCCTGTAAAAAAAAACATACAATACCCCCCCCAACATTACAACCCACCACCCACATACCCCTAATCTAACCCAAACCCCCCTTAAATAAACCTAACACTAAGCCCCTGAAGATCTTCCTACCTTGTCTTCACCATACCAGGTTCACTGATCGGTCCTGAAGATCTCCTCCGATGTCCTGATCCAAGCCCAAGCGGGGGGCTGAAGATGTCCATGATCCGGTAGAAGTCTTCATCCAAGCGGGGCAGAAGAGGTCTTCCATCCGATTGAAGTCTTCATCCAAGCGGGGCAGAAGAGATCTTCCATCCGATTGAAGTCTTCATCCAGGCGGCATCTTCTATCGACATCCATCTAGAGTGGAGCGGCAGCATCCTGAAGACCTCCGACGCGGAACATCCATCCTGGCCGACGACTGAACGACGAATGACGGTTCCTTTAAATGACGTCATCCAAGATGGCGTCCCTCGAATTCCGATTGGCTGATAGGATTCTATCAGCCAATCGGAATTAAGGTAGGAATATTCTGATTGGCTGATGGAATCAGCCAATCAGAATCAAGTTCAATCCGATTGGCTGATCCAATCAGCCAATCAGATTGAGCTCGCATTCTATTGGCTGTTCCAAATCAGCCTATCAGAATATTCCTACCTTAATTCCGATTGGCTGATAGAATCCTATCAGCCAATCGGAATTCGAGGGACCCCAAAACAGCTCTCTAACCCTCTCCATCTGCCTTATTGGTGGCCATCTTGGGTACTGGCAGCTGTCTGCTATTATTTCACAGTCAAAAACGTGTTGTTTTTTTTTAAATGTACACTACTGTTACACCAGATATGAGTGGTGGCACTGGGCAAGTGGGCACAGTATACACTGTGAGTCTGACACACACGCTGGCAGGCAGGCAACTGCAATTAGATTACACAGGAAAAAAAAAAAAAAAGCAGAATGATGTTCTAGCCCTAAAAAGGGCTTTTTGGGGTGCTGTCCTTACAGCAGGGATCAGATGAGTCCTTCAGGACTGTAGTGGACACTGAATACACTAGCCTAGCTATCGATTTCCCTATTAAATCAGCAGCAGCTACACTGTCCTTCCTCTCACTAAGAATGCAGCTTCCAAATGAATCTAAAATTGATGCTGTCCAGGAGGTGGGAGGGTCTGGGAGGGAGGGTCTGCTGCTGATTGGCTGTAATGTGTCTGCTGACTGTGAGGTACAGGGGCTTAGACCAAAAAGAAGGAGAGGCAACTGGTTAAAAATGAAAAAAATACTTCTTTATTTCTTCCATTTAAAATCATGGCTTAAAAATTCCAAAAAACATGGCACAGACAGATAGACACGTCTAACATGTTTCGGCCCTGACTGGCCTTATTCTTAGACTCTCCTTGTCAGTCTCAGCTGTATGGTTTTATTCCACTCTCTCTTAATTGATTGGTAGTCTGTGCTATGCCTCTATTCTATTGTTAAAACACTGTCTATTGTTAAAACACTGTGTATACTAAATCCGTGTGTCTCTTAATTCAATACTTAAAGTACTATGCTTATCTACTCTATATTACTGTGAATAGTGCACCTATTTGTTTATGTGTGTATATATATAAATTAAGCAATCGGTTTTTGTTATCAATTTTATGTTGTTGTTATTACCTTTATAGCTTAAGTTTCTTTATGTGTGTTAATTGTTGTATCCCTGCAAACTTATTTGCTTAAACACATATAAATACATATATCTCTATATACTTTCAATTGACATTGAATCTTATCTTTATATCTGTGTTACAACTTAAACTCACCTTAGCTTTAGATTTTGCTTTATATATACTATACACACTCTAACTCAAATTTAAAGTTATGCTGAGTTAGATATCATTTGTGGATGTGTTATTTTCACAATAATATTGATATAAGATCTCTGTTAGTTATTAACACAATTCCAATCCAAAGCGAGCCATTTATGGACTATTTTTTTATATATATATATGATTAGCTTTCTTGCTCATAAAAGCAAGCCCCAGAGCTCCGCTGTTAATTCCTTTCTAATATCTATGTATTTAACAGGAATTCTTTAACCTGGTATCTCTATGTTTGGCAATATTTTGACATAAATAGACCTTATCTGGTTCCTAATTGGCATTGGATTTACAAGCAATTGATTACCAATGGTTAATCAAATCCGTCTCAATGTTCATGCCATTTGGCATACGTGTATATAGCTTGAAAATCCAAAATGCCTCTTTCTTGTAGAGCTCCTTGATTTTACTACCTCCCTTGGATTTGTTTTTTATGATGTCTATGACCCCAAACATCACAGGGGGGAGAACAACCACTAAGGAGGGGGAAGCAGAACAGATACAAGGTGTAAAAGTAATTAATTTGTCTTCTGTTACTCTAGAAGAATCAGAACTAGAAGTTCTAAGACTAGGACTTAACTTTGTGCCTTCAGTGGACTTTGATGTGTTTGAATCATTGTTAGATGTTAATAAGTTGGTACGCAAGCTTACATTAAAAAAGTTTTTCAATGCAGAAAATATTGAACAAGTGGGTGTGCAAGCACAGAACACTATTGAGAGAATAGTAGAGAATGATCATTTTCAGGTGAATGATGCTGTGGACTTCATAACACTATATCAATTAGAAAGAGACAGCAGTACATCAGAGATAACAAAAGGCTCACATACAGGTTATAGACCAAAGTCAGACTTTTATTCTACTCAGAAAAGAGGCAATATACTTGAACAATTTCACAAAAGAGTGGAGGAAGATTTAGTGAGATTAAAATCACAAGAAACAAGTCACAAAGAGAATTTAACATTGAAACAAAAGAGAGGTCTAAAACTTTTGAAGCAAAGGGAAAATCTGATAATAAAGAATTCGGAGGACAAGGGAGGCTCCATTGTCGTTATGGATAGGAGCTCCTATGTTCAAGAAGCGTTAAGGCAACTTGAGGACAAGGAGGTATACCTCGTATTAAGAGGGAACCCAGTCCAGACCTACCAAAGAGAGATGAGGGACTTGCTGGATGACGGACTGGAGTGTGGTGTAATAGATTCTGTCACTTTTGATTATTTGATGGTGGAGGAACCGGTTACTCCGATCTTCCACTATCTACCAAAGGTGCATAAATCCTTGGATAATGTTAAGGGACGCCCGATAGTGTCCGGCATAGGCTCACTATTTGTTTCAATTGGATTGAATCTCTACTCCAGCCCGTCGTCTGGAGATTGCCATCATTTCTCAGGGATACAAAGCACCTGTTAAATTTGACAGACAGCTTTGTTTGGGAGCCAAATTACAGTTGGCTCACCATAGATGTGGTGGGCCTGTATTCGGCGATACCCCACAAGGAAGGTCTAGAGGCTGTGAAATATATGTTGGATTGCTTTAGCGAATATGATGATAATCTCAAAAGTTTCATACTGCACACTCTTCTCTTGCTGACACACAATTTCTTCGAGTTCAATGGATTGTTTTATCTGCAGAGGTGTGGGACAGCCATGGAGGCAAAATTTGCTCCAGCTTTTGCCAACATATACATGGGTTGGTGGGAGCTGTCCCACGTCTATGCAGATAGCAATCCATTTAGAGGCTCAATTATAGCATATAAGTGCTATATTGATGATCTTATAATGGTTTGGTCAGGCACAGAGGAAGAAAGCATATCTTTTGTAGAACATCTGAACCATAATAAGGCAGGTCTACAGTTTACACATGTCTTTGAAAGCAAAAAGGTGTCATACTTAGATGTGGAACTGGAAGGGAATATAGAAAATGGAACAGTAATATCGACTCTATATGTAAAACCTATAGCTGCTAATGCCCTCTCACACGCTAAGAGTTGTCATCCTCGCCATATGAACTATGGCGTGGCAAAGGGCCAGTTCATTAGGTTAAAACGAAACTGTTCAAGAGAAACTGATTATCAAGCAGAAAGTAAGATACTTTGGAAAAAGCTTAAAGCAAGGGGTTATCCGGAGGGGCCCTTACGTAAAGCGTATTTTGAGGTTGAGAGAATCCCTAGGGCTGACCTGCTGAGACCCAAACCACAGAGAACAGACAGATAGATTAGTGAAATAACCTTTGTGACTAACTATACCAACCAATACAGACAAGTTTATGACATTGTCAAGAGAAATTTGCCAATTCTGAGGGCTGATGAAGGGCTGAAGACTGTGATAGACAAAGGTTGCCGATTTGTTTCCAAAAGGAACCTAACGATAGGCAACATTGTCTCACCTAGCGCTCTCAAGAAACCACAGAAAAAAAGCAGCTGGCTCTGTTGTAAAGGCCATTATAGATGTGGTTTGCATGGCTGTACAGCTTGTGGCTATACTATGGCTGGTAAAGTATTTCAGTCAAGCTACTCACAACGTGTTTTTGATTGCAATTTCTGCATGAATTGTCGTTCAGAGTTTGCAATATATTTGATAACCTGTTCCTCTTGCCAGAAACAGTATGTAGGGTGTACAATGCGAGAAACACGAGAGCGTATACGTGAGCATCTCAATGATATTGAGAGAGGAAGGACAGCAACAAGGGCATCAAAGCATTTCATCCATGAACATGGAGATAATGCCAAAACATTCACCTGGATGATCATAGACATCATAAAAAACAAACCCAGGGGAGGTAGTAAAATCAAGGAGCTCTACAAGAAAGAGGCATTTTGGATTTTCAAGCTATATACACGTATGCCAAATTTAAATTTGAGTTAGAGTGTGTATAGTATATATAAAGCAAAATCTAAAGCTAAGGTGAGTTTAAGTTGTAACACAAATATAAAGATAAGATTCAATGTCAATTGAAAGTATATAGAGATATATGTATTTATATGTGTTTAAGCGAATAAGTTTGCAGGGATACAACAATTAACACACATAAAGAAACTTAAGCTATAAAGGTAATAACAACAACATAAAATTGATAACAAAAACCGATTGCTTCATTTGTATATATACACACATAAACAAATAGATGCACTATTCACAGTAATATAGAGTAGATAAGCATAGTACTTTAAGTATTGAATTAAGAGACACATGAGTATATACAGTGTTTTAACATCAAGGGTTAACAATAGAATAGAGGCATAGCACAGACTACCAATCAATTAAGAGAGAGTGGAATAAAACCACACAGCTGAGACTGACAAGGAGAGTCTATGAATAAGGCCAGTCAGGGCCGAAACATGTTAGACGTGTCTATCTGTCTGTGCCATGTTTTTTGGAATTTTTAAGCCATGATTTTAAATGGAAGAAATAAAGAAGTATTTTTTTAGTTTTTAACCAGTTGGCTTTCCTTCTTTTTGGTCTAAGTTACATATACGGCATAGGAGAGTGCCGTTTGGCCTGGTTATTTGTAAACTAATTTCTATCATCCCCATGGATCGAGAGGTATCCCACATTACCTGCTAAGGACCGCCAGGATCGGTGACACCCAAACCTGTTAAGATTACCCCATCAAGTCTACAGTGAGTGGAGGCAACGGCTGCTACCCGATACCAGAGGCAAGTGAAAGTCACATGACCGGAGGGCCGAGTGACGTCAGACGCCGAGACTGGTGAGAGAAGTTGGAGCGGAGTGGCAACAGTCGGTCGAGAGCCGAATAGCCGGACTAAGTGAGCCGCTTAAAGCTTGCAGCAGAGCCGCCTAACAATCTGGAGGAAGAGGGGTTACTATTCTGAGAGGAATAATAACAGAGGACTGTTGAGGACCGGAGGGTGTCACTGTGAGCGGTAAGAACTTTTTAGTACTTTCCAAGCTCTTTTTTGCAATATCTATGTTGGCATGTGAGGTACGGGAACTATTCGCCGGCGAACTATTCGCGGCATCACTAGTCCTGGAGTTACCTGAACAGGATATCACCTGAGGGCTTTATCAACAGAACAGAGAGGACTGTTGTCCCAACTCAAGGGAGTGGAGTTCCTTTGTCTTAGATTTTGTTATGCTCTGGTGGAAGGAATTACAAAGAAATGGGCTCTCATTCATATGCTAATGAGATACCTGCTAGTCTAAATGACCAAATTCAAACACTCCCTAAAATGAACTGTGGTCCAACGTTTATTTTAAAAAAAATAAAAAAATACAATTTTGAAATATAAGAAATTAAAGGTTAGAATGGTGTATTTAAGAATTGGCACATAAAATTGTGATAAATAATGTCCCATGTATCTAAATGCTTAGAGAAATTAAATGTGTAAGGAAGGACATGCAAAAATGACCAGTATTGCATTATGTGTGTATAAGGATCAAATGTTTTTAAAATAACTACTTCAAAAATCTGATAACTATATGTATAGATAAGTTAAATATGGAATTAAGTATATGAAATAACCAGCAGTATGATATGAATATTTGTATGCCTGTGTAATCTGTATATATATATATATATATATATATATATATATATATATATATATATATATATGGGTGTATATGTATGTGACTTGTACATTTATGTATTGTATTTAAAAATATATATACTGCTAACCTGACCAAATTATACTCCCAGGCATCACCATGCATTGAGGAGTCATGACAGATTAAAATATACATACAGTGAGAAACCATTGTAAAATACTACATAACTCATTATGCCTCATCTGTAACATACACTTATATGAGATGCCCACATAAAATTCTATTTATGTATATTTATGTATATGCCTTATGTATAAATAAGTGTCTATCTAAGTCATAAGGATTTAATTTTAAACTGGTAACATTTTAGTTAAAAATATATATATATTAAATGAAATATATTGGCATACATGTATGTATGCATATGTATGTATATATAAATATATATATGTATATATATATATATATATATATATATATATATATATATATATATAAATATATACAGTATGTACTATGTATATGTATATATGAATATACTTATATGTGTATGATATATGAAAAATGAGTGCTAAGAAGAATAAATATAAGTTAAACAAGTTCACTTTTATAGCACAACTCACCATCGCCATCTTGTGGTGAATTAGTAAAAGTACAACCTGCTATACTTAACATTGGATGAATTATCCCCAAAAGTTAATTAGCATCTGTCCAATCATAGCACCACAGATCCTCACACATCTGTGAATGGCTGTTAGAGATTAGGGCAGAGTTATAGTTCAGGATAAATTGGGTCACTGAGCACTCACAGGGAACTCTGGGTTGTATGAAAGAAGGGTGTATATACGCTGTCCAATTTTCCTCTGAAATAGAATTTTGAATCCTGGTTGTACCCATTCCATATTTTTGATATCCTTGGAAATTATTGCCTGGGATCGGATGTAGGGGAAACACACAGCTTGACTAGTGATAACCCAGGACTTAGAGGAGCAAATATTTGGGGAAGTATAAAAAGTCTTTAATTATATATAAGCAGTTGTTGCATTTAAGGTCCTTATTAAGATTTGTATTAGATGATTATAGGTCCAACTTTTATATGTACTTATCCCTAAGTTATTTATTTTGTCTAGGAATCTAATTCAGCTACCAATATCCGAAAATCTTGTTACAGATAGTGTTCACTTAATTCAGTTTATTGTAAGAACAACCCTGGTGTTGTGTTTAAGTATATTTTATTTTAGTAGTTTTATATTCCTGAAAGTTAAGACTTTGTGAGGCATTAGAGAGGTTTTTATGCATTTCTTTGGCTGTAGATAGAGATTCTAAATCTGACTGATTGCATTGTATTTTTAAGTTACCAAAACCTAATTTTAATGATAATATTGGTTAAGATTGTATAAAATAACTGTTGCTAGTAACACATATTGCATAATTGGTTCATGCTGATTTAATGTTACCTTGTTATAGACTTCACTGTTAGATTTATACCCATAGGATCAAAGCAATGTGTAGTAGCATATTTTATTTCATATTGTATCAGAGAGTTTGTTTTGTGTATAATTAAATGGTATATCGCTTGTTCATATCTTGTTTAATGTATAATAAATCTGTATACATTTTTCTAAACTGAATCCTCTTTACTCCACAACCAAAATTTGCTGTGTTTAAAAAGATATCACCTGATTAGAACTACTAAAATTAATACAAATATATTGGAGGCTACCGCTGAGATAGTTTGAATTATACCTGTAACCTTATATAAAATATATAACACGTTGGAGGTTACTGCGGAGATAGTCATAATTAATATTGTATTCTAAAATATATAACACCTTGGAGGGGCTGCTGACAATCAGTATTATTTTGTGTAGTAAATTTGGATTTTAATAACAAAATTATATTGTGCAAACAGTAATTTCTTAGAATTTAAAAAAGGGTTTTTATCTTATTAAATACCATACTAAAAATTGCTATGTCTTCAACAAAAAGCAACTCTAGCGTTTCTGTACATGATGAAAATGCGCCCTCCCGAAGAAAATTATTCATTGTGAGAATTTGAGGAAGCCTTTGTTAATGGAAAGTTAGAGATTCTAGAAGCTAATAAAAATATTTCTGCCTTAAATGAATATAATCAGAAAATTATAATTAATTAAATTAAAAATAATAAAAAATAAATAATTAATTAAAAACTTTAGAAGAAGATTATGAAAAATGCCAAAATGAAAATAAAACTTTAAAAGCTACATATCGTGGGGCTGAAAAGGAATATGAACAGGAAATAAATGAATTAAAGAGACAAATCAGCAGTAATAAGGAGCCTTTGAATAATAACACAAGTGCTGAAATTATTAACTCCATTAAGGACTGGGTCAGAAGTGAGTTTCAAAATATAAGGCAGGAGGATAAACAAAAGTCCCCAAATTATGGCCCTAATTCAGACCCAGAGATAACTCTCCCCCTTAGGCAATTCTCTAACTCTGAGGGGGATTATTACACCTCAGAGGAAGAAGGCAGTTACTAAAGCGGGTCAGAAGGGGGGGCTAGCTTCTAGACAGCCCACATCAAAATGCACGGGTGAAATTTCAGCATAGTAAAGATAGGACAGATAGAGGGCGCTCAAAACCAAACAATAAGATCCCAATGAAATCCGGTAATGTACTTAATAAAGTGTATGACAACCCTACAATAATCAAGTTCCTAAGTAAAGCAGTACACCCATTTTCCAAAAGGGGGACCACTTCCATAATTGATCATTTAGAGGCTTATGAAAATGCCTTAGCTGTATTAAATATAAATGATGGGCAATCTAAAATTGAATTTCTGTCATGGGTATTTGAGGTTAGGCATCATAAATACTTTACTTCACTAAAAGATATGAATGTCAAATCTTGGAGTGAAATAAAGTAACGGTGTAAAAGAGAATTCTGCCCATATCGTACAGTGACCGCTGCTAAGGCAGCGATATACAATTTGAAATGTGGCGCCAATCAGAGCCCAATTGAATTCCTTTCTACACTGAAAGAAGCTTACAGTATGGCCGAAAATTATCCCAAATTTAAGAGCTCAGAATTTGTTAACTTATTTTATGAAGCCCTACCCCCCTCATATCAAAGTAAATTTGGCTAGAGACTTTGATGAAAACTGTTCATTCGATTGGCTGATTAGGGAAAGTACAAAATTATATGCCATACAGCAAACCAATGACCATGGGGATAAAAGAGAGAAAAAGTCCAATCCTAAACTAGTGTCCCAAACTAGGGTGTCACCTAGCCCCCTCAATTTAGAATCCAAAAAGAAGAAGCAGAAGTGGCCAAAGAAAACAGGCCTAGCCCGCAAGGTTTTGAATCTGTCCCTTCCCCATCCAGGGCTGAGGCGCAGAGGGAATATACCCAAGATGGGGGGCATGACCAGATAAATAGGTATCCCCAAAAAGAAGAATACCCACAAGGTAATAGATATCCCCGTAGAGGTAGATACAATAAGTGGCACAGATTTTCTCAGGATAACCAGTCGCCCCAGTTAAATAGTGCACCCCAAGAAAGTAATGTGAGACAAGCTGATCCCCCAGTGCAACCACGCCAGGATAGAAACTTTTCCTGAGGGGACCCAATGACCCAGGAATCACTACTATGGGGCATCAAGAGATAGGCCCAGGGGTAGCGGTAACTTGTACAATCAAGTAGATCAGCTTAGTACCCAGTTAAACCAGTTGAGCGAAGAATTCTCTAATATGAGTCAAGTGTTTACGGCTCAGCAACCGAATAATACTTTTTTAGGGGTACAGCAGTGGGCCACAGGCACAGTCATAAATACTCAGATATTATCTGAGGGGAGAGAAATACCAAATGATATAATGAATGTTAAAAATGATACTAATCAAATTCTCTCCCTACAGCCCAGCAACGAAAGGCCTGAATGTCATAATAGGTGTCCCCAGTCTGGAAGTATTAATGACTTTTCTATTTTTCAGTTGTCCCTAAGCATTATTCCCACAGATGAATGCGCAGAACAATCCCTACAGGAGGAATTATCCCCTAACTGCCGTGCAGTATACAGGAAATCCATTATCCCTATTAAAGAGGAGGTGGTCAATAAGGATGGTGCCCCGTCAGGTGATGTAATGAATCTAAGTAAACCGTGGCGAAGTCCACCAATGTTTAAACATGATAACTTTATGTTTGAAATGGTAGAAACTGCAGGGAGATATTATGTATCAACTGAGATCCAGGATTCTGTTACTAACACTGTCATGGAATTAATTGATACTGCATCTCAGACAACTATTCTATCCCACAGGTACTACGCACAGCTAGATGAGCTAATGCCCCACAAACCTAAGCTAAGGAAATTCAATGGTTCACTAATAGGTGTTGGGGGGGATTCTCTCAAAGTTTGGGGTACGGCATGGTTAAAGCTAAAGCTAGGGAACAGGGTCATAAGACACCCTGTCATTATAGTGGATCTGCCAACTGATCGTTTAATCATTGGTATTGATCTCCTGAAGCGATTAAACACCATAATTGATTGCATAAATAATGTTATTTGGTCACAAGTAAAAAGACCTATTAATTATGAGTGGTCCAACATGTCTCACACCAGACATACATGTCACGTGGTGGAAGAGAAGCCAGATGCTGTGGAGATTCATTTCAGGAATAACTCTGTACCTGAAGTAACTATCCTGCAGATAGATGACATGTCATGTGGTGGAAGAGAAGCCAGATGCTGTGGAGATTCATTTCAGGAATAACTCTGTACTTGAAGTAACTATCCTGCAGATAGATGATCAGATTCCCCTAAGTGGCTCTGATGGTAATACTTTTAAAATTTCGCCTGGAAAGATAGCAAATATTTTCTTAGACGGCGATGTATTAACCATATATCTCCACACGGGGGACCCTAAATCCCCTAAAGGGGGAGAACATTCGCAATTCCTCGCAGAAATTGCGGAAATTAAATAGGATCTATTTATCCCTATGCAAGTGCATGACCTTGGGAAAACCAAGTATGTCAAACTGAGCTTAAAACAGGAAGCAAGCTATGTAAGTGAAGGCTTATTAGCGCAGATAGCTGAACCTCAGGTGATTAAATATCTTTCTTCCCAAGACCACTGTTTCCATGGCCTGGATGGCAGGTCTGAAAGCTACAATATCACAGCTAAATGTTTATTATCTATCTCTATAGGTAATAAATCAGCAAAGCACCTGTTTTTAGTTTTAAATACTCCCCATAATCAAATCTACATTGGCAATGATCTCTTACATAGATATGCCATACAAATAGATTTGATTAACTCTTGCCTCTGGAGCAGGTTAAAGGGGGACCCTGAAGTATTTCAGGATGAAAATGCCACCCTGAAATCAAACCAGCAATTGTCACATGCTGTGAATATGCAGGTGTCTAACAATGTTGTAATCCCTGATAAATTTCTCTTACCCTTACAGGTAAAAAGGGGTCAGAAATTAAAAACTTCTGAAACTCTAATATGCATCTCCCATAGAGTGCAAAATCTGGGTATAACAATGACCCATACTCCCATGGTAAATATAGGAAATACCCCAATACATGTTATTGTGCATAACATGACCCCACAGGATTTCACCTTATCCAAGGGAACTATCATAGGATATGCACTGGAATCCAGTTATTACACTTTTGGATTCCAGAAAAGTTAATGTAACAATCCTTTGCATCTATGCCAGAGGGATTGTTTACAATTAAGTATAATTATCCCTTCAGCTCAGAGGAAGGCATCTGTAAAATTGAAGAGGCCTCCCTAGTATTTGATCAGCCGATCAAAGAGCAAGAATACCCCGATACCCAGAATCATGGGGGCAAGGTAAATTATAATCAAGGGGATTTCACCTCTAGGATGGAAGAAGCATATGAGATAGGCCAGCCTGAAATCTTTCCAGGATTTCAGCAAATAGTCGAAGAGCAAATCTCTTTTGCTAATGGCTGTTCCAATGATGGAGAACGCCAACAGCTACGGGAACTCCTGATGGAATACCAGGACATTTTTGCTAGGGATTCATATGACTATGGGACTACAGACCTGCACATTGCAAGAATCAAAACCAATCCCAATGCACCACCTGTATTTGTTAAACAATACAGACTCTCTTTAGCCTCCTATGATGCTCTTGCAGAAATCATAAGGAACTTAGAAGAAAGGAGTATCATCAGACAGGTACCTAGCTCTTATAATAATCCTATTCTAGGTATTCTTAAACCCTAAGGACAAAGGCGTTTGTGTGCTGACTTAAGAAAGCTGAACAAATGAGTATATATGTCTGGCAGGCCTGTACCATACATTGACCAGTGCCTAGCACAGATGCAGGGATCTAAAATATTCACTGCCATCCATTGCACGCAGGGATACTGGACCATAAAGGTACATGAGGAAGACCAGTATAAGCTCGCATTCTCCTTCCAAAAGGTCCAGTATGCATTCCAAAGACTTCCATTTGGATACATAAATTCAGGGCATTAATTTGCTGTATTCATGCATAAGGCTATGCCTGATGCACTGTAAAGGGGGACTTTATCTTATGTTAATGATGTGTTAATCAAAAGCGCAGACTTTGAAAGGCACATCATGGAGCTTAAACATGTCCTCACTTAAAAGGGCAGGAGTCAAGCTATCCCTACAAAAAGCCCAATGGTGCCGTAACCATGTGAATTTCTTGGGATATGAAGTTACTTCTAAAGGGTTAAATCCTCAGAAGAAAAAGGTGGAAGCTATAACAAATTCTAAAAACCCAACTAACTTAAAGAAATTAAGATCATTCCTGTGTATGACAAATTATTATGGCAAATGTATTGATAATTATGCAGAATTAGCTAAACCACTGCTACATCTTCTAAAGAAGGAGGTGAAATGGCACTGGAGAGAGACTCAAGAGACAGCCATAAGAGAGCTGAAGAGAAAACTCACTCAAGCACCTTGCTTAGCTTACCCTGAAGGTGGTAAACCTTTCTACTTAGAAACAGGTTACATAGATATAAGCATGAGTGCTGTCTTATACTAAAAGCATTATAATTTAAGCAAAGTCATTGCTTATGCGAGCAAAACTCTATCCCCAGTAGAAATAAAATTTAGTGATTGCGAAAAAGCCATTTTATCTACTGTATGGGCTCTACAAAATTTCTGCAGCTCTATTCAGGGTGAGAAAATTATTGTAGAAACGGCCCACCAGCCTTTGCTATATCTGCAGAGTGAGAGAATAAGAGATGGGAACCTGTATTGCAGCATAACAGCCTGGACTCTAGAAATTCTTTATAAACAAAACAAAAGGAATCCAGTCACACAGGGGCTTGCTGAACTCCATGACTGTACTTCTAAGGATCATGGGGAAGAATTATTAGAAGATGATTTCCTGGAGGAACAATTGCTTTCTCCATATAAAATATATAATGAGGACCAGTGTCAAACATTACCGTGGGTATATGTTGATGGTTGTTCTTACCATGCCACTATTGATAATGAGCGCAGATTAGTTGCCGGCATTGGTATAACTTGGGCAAAGGGATTCCCAAATATTTCTGTAGGGTTCAACATTGGACCAAGATCCAGTCAAGTAGCAGAACTAACTGTGGTTCTAAACACAATTGAAATGGCTATTGAACAAGGTATTCATGAATTTGTAATCATTACTGACTCAAATTATGTGCATGACAGTTTTGTTGAATACCTGCCAGCTTGGAAAAGAAATGGCATGCAGAAAGCTAACAACAAACCTGTCAATCATGGCAAGTTGTTTTGTAAAATTGATAAGCTAGTGGTGTCAAATGGTTTAACCATACACTGGAAAAAGACCAAGGGTCATTCCAGAATTCAAGGTCCTGATAAGGAAGGCAATAATCTTGCAGATTCATTAGCAAAACAAGGAGCCATAACTGGAGAGCTGCTTAATATTGACCACTTAATGGGTGCAATTCAGATAGAGGTCATTACCAGAAATCAGGCTAAACAACAGGATGAGCCTAACCTGGTACAATGGAGTCAGGATTCTCCTAGTGATGATCTGATCACTAGTCAAAGAGAAGACCCCATTATAGGTATATTCTATAGACATATAGAAGACCCTTAAAACAATCCCATCTCAAAAGATGATTGTATTGGCAAGGAAGATCTTAAAATCTTAATGAAGTCCAGATCACAATTCAAGTTACAGGATGGTTTGTTAATTAGAACCTCCAAAACTGGCATCCAGCAATGGGTAGTACCCACCAAGTTTAGAGGTCTCATGCTTCAACATGCCCATGATGCTCCCACATCTGGCCATCGTGGTGCTAAACTCACGTATGAAATATTGCATGATTACTCCTTTTGGCTGCATATGTTGAAAGATGTTCAAACCTACTGTCAAGGTTGTTTAATCTGTCCACAGTTCCAACCCACTGCGCCAACGCACAGAGGGCCATTGCAGAAAAGGGGGATGGTAATGCCATGGTCAGACATACAAATTGATTTTATTGGTCCAGTAACCAGGTCATCAAGAGGTAACAAATACATGTTAACAGTGACATGCCTATTCACTAAATGGGTAGAGTGCATCAGTGCACCTAACAATAGTGCTGAAACATGCGCAGCATTGCTCATCAACCACGTGTTTTCCAGATTTGGTTTGCCCCAAAGAATCGAATCCGATCGGGGAACCCACTTCACTAGCAAAGTAATGACCAAAATGTGGAAAATACTAGGGGTTAAAAGAAAGCTCCATATTGCATATAGAGCTGCCTCAAGTGGTGGTGTAGAGCATTACAACCAGTCCATTGTGAAAATCCTCAAAAAGTTTGTGAGTGAAACGGGTAAAGACTGGGATGTAAAATGACCTCTAGTCCTAATGGCATTAAGAGCAACTCCAAGTAGTGCTACTAAGATGTCACCTTTTGAACTGATGACTGGTAGAAGAATGGTTCTACCTCAGCATTTACGATATCACACCTCAGACCAGAATTTAATAAATGCTGCCACTACACATCAGTATGTAGAGAACTTGAGGAAGCATCTGCGATATGGTTTTGCATTTGCTCAGAGAAACATAGAGAAGGCTGCAACTGCTGCTAAAACTTATTATGATCTTAAAAAGTCCAAAAACGGAATATGAAGTAAACGATAAATTTTATCTTTATATCTTTGGAAGAGATCAGGTTAAGGAGAAGAAATTTCTTCCATCATGGAAGGGTCCTTTTGTCATTACGGACAAAATATCTCCAGTGGCCTATAAAATAAGGATCCCCAAAAATGATAGTTTTATAGATAAATGGGTCCATATTAATCAGTTGCGAGCGTGCCATCCTATGTCCCAATTACAAATCATAGAAGGGGAATTAAATTATATACCTGCACCACAGTAGTGAAGAGCAGAAGACCCGGTAGAAATAAAGTAGCTCAGTGGGTCAATAATTTAAATGCTTGATGATATGTTTAAAGGATGAATTCCAGATACTCATCTCAGTTATCTTTTCCTAGTAAAAACACGATTTGATCCAGACCTGATGATGATGAGAATGACGCCATCAGAGGAGGAACAGACGTTGTGAGACCAGATTGAATGACTATCTCGGGAGCACAGAAGAGGACTACATTTCAGTCCAGAGATCTACAGGAAGACAGCCAGATGACAGCAGGAACTCATCAGATGACAGCAGGATCCCATGAGTTGAAAACAGGAACCCACGAGATGTCGGCAGGAGCCCACCAGATGACGGCAGGAACTCACCAGATGACGGCAGGAACCCACCAGATGACAGCAGGAACCCACCTGATGACAGCAGGAGAACACCAGATGACAGTGGAGGTCCTGCCAGTGACCGAACTCTAGGAAGAAGGGGAGATCACCCCCTAAAGAGTCCACAGGATTGAAGATTGACAAATGCCACACTATTTTAAGGCATTCTGATAAACCCCAAAAGAAAGTCAACATGCTTCCAAAGGACACAATGATTAAGGGATTGCCTTGGAGTTGCATGAAAATCTACCAAACTCAAAGGGATACTATAGGATTACACTTCCTGCACCAAATGCACAATGGGGTGCCGCCATCAAACCTGGAGGTTAACTGAAATCCTCAGCTTGACAGGCAGTTATTTGGCCTATACCTGTAACGTTTTCGGAGGTCTTGCCTCCTTCATCAGCATGATGCTGATGAAGGAGGCAAGACCTCCGAAAACGTTACAGGAATAAAAGTAACTTATTTATGAAAGTCCTGAGAGTGCATTTTCTTCTGGCTATATATATATATATATATATATATATATATATATATATGTGTGTGTGTGTGTGTGTGTGTGTGTGTGTGTGTGTATGTATGTGACTTGTATATTTATGTATTGTATATAAAATTATATATACTGATTACCTGACCAAATTATACTCCCAGGCATCACCCTGCATTGATGAGTCATGACAGATTAAAATATACATATAGTGAGAAACTAGTGTAAAATACTATATAATTTATTATGCCTCATCTGTAACATACACTTATATATGAGATGCACACATAAGAAAATTCTATTTATGTATATGCCTTATGTATAAATAAGTGTCTATCTAAGTCATAAGGATTTATTTTTAAACTGATAACATTTTAGCTAAAAAAAAAAAATTAAATGAAATATATTTGCATGCATGTAAGTAGACATGGATGTATGTATGCATATGTATGTATATATATATATATATATATATATATATATATATATATATATATATATATATTTGTGTGTCTATGATATATGAAAAATGAGTGCTAAGAAGAATAAATATAAGAAAGTTACACAAGTTCACTTTTATAGCACAACTCACCATCGCCATCTTGTGGTGAATTAGTAAAAGTACAACCTGCTATACTTAACATTGGATGAATTATCCCCAAAAGTTAATTAGCATCCATCCAATCATAGCACCACAGATCCTCACACATCTGTGAATGGCTGTTAGAGATTAGGGCAGAGTTATAGTTCAGGATAAATTGGGTCACTGAGCACTCACAGGGAACTCTGGGTTGCATGAAAGAAGGGTGGATACGCTATCCAACTTTCCTCTGAAATAGAATTTTGAATCCTGGTTGCACCCATTCTATATTTTTGATATCCTTGGAAATTATTGCCTGCCTTTTCTGTGGACTAAGATTTTGTGGGACCGGATGCAGGGGAAACACATAGCTTAACTAGTGATAACCCATGGCTTGGAGGAGCAAACATTTGGGGAAGTATAAAAAGTCTTTAATTATATATAAGCAGTTATTGCATTTTAGGTCCTTATTAAGATTTGTATTAGATGATTATAGGCCCAACTTTTATATGTACTTATCCCTATAGTCTAATTTATTTTGTCTAGGAATCTAATTCAGCTACCAATATCAGAAAATCTTGTTACAGATAGTGTTCACTTAATTAAGTTTATTGTAAGAACAACCCTGGTGTTGTTTTAAGTATATTTTATCTTAGTAGTTTTATATTCCTTAAAGTTAAGACTCGTTGAGGCATTAGAGAGGTTTTTATGCATTTCTTTGGCTGTAGATAGACATTCTGCATCTGACTGATTGCATTGTATTTTTAAGTTTCCAAAACCTAATTTTAATGATAATATTGGTTAAGATTTTATTAAATAACTGGTGTTAGTAACAAATATTGCATAATTGGTTCATGCTGATTTAATTTTACCTTGTTATAGACTTCAATGTTAGATTTATACTTATAGGATCAAAGCAAAGTGTAGTAGCATATTTTATTTCATATTGTATCAGAGCGTTTGTTTTGTATATAATTAAATGGTATATCGCTTGTTCATATCTTGTTTAATGTATAATAAATCTGTATATATTTTTCCAAACTGAATCCTCTTTACTCCACAAGTATAATTTGCCATGTTTAAAAATATATCACCTGATTAGAACTACTAAAAAGAATACAAATATATTGGAGGTTACCGCTGATATAGTTTTAATTATATCTGTAACCTTATATAAAATATATAACACGTTGGAGGTTACTGCGGAGATAGTCATAATTAATATTGTATTCTAAAATAAATAAGACACCCCCTAGTTGCTGCTTCCATCCTCCTATTGAATATCTTACCCATGGGGATCACACTAGACACGAAGTTCAATAGGCCTAGCAAAGATTGAAAGTACCTTAGAGTAGACCTGCCCGCATCCAGGATGGCCTCGATAGCTGAAAAGGCAGATTCAAATTTTTGTGCTGGTAATCTGCACTCCTAAGCGCGAGGACAGATGCTGCATGGTTCCCAGAAGCCTAGTACAATCTCTAGATCCCACCCTCCCCAAGAAAAGTAAATCATCAAAATAATGAGCCACATGGACCAGCCCAAACTCATGAACCACTGCCCAATGCAGGAAAGAACTGAACCGTTCAAAGTATGCACATGATATTGCACAACCCAAACAGCGGTAAACATAGTACCGGCCCTGAAACATGCACCCCATCAGGTTGAAGCTTTCCGGGTTAATGGGGAGGAGGAAAAAGGCCAATTCAATGTCCACCTTTGCCATCTTCACTTCCGGATCTAGACTCTGAATGACCTCTAGGTCAGATTCAAATGACTGATACAAGACCCACGTGTCCCTTTCATCGAGAGCATCATTTACTAACACTCCCTCTGGATGAGACAACAAATGTTGAATTAGCCTAAACTTCCCTGGGTGTTTCTTGGGCACTACTCCAAGTGGGGAGATCACTAGATTATCTAAGGTGACGGAAGGGTAGGGACCCGCCATTCACCTTAAAGGCTACTTCTTTGACTAATTTGTCTTCAACAGCTTGGGGATTTTGAATTGCCGATTTAAGGTTACGAACAGCAGGGGAAGGGAACACGGGATGCCTAACAGGGATTCAAAAACCAAATGATAACCCCGACCTAAGGAACTCTGCCGTGTTCCTACCCGGGTAGGTCCTGAGCAAGTTACATACAGTATTTCCCCTAGTTTCAGGGGTGTATGGGCCCTTTCCAGCAGATGCCAGTCTGAATGGTGCTCACCCCCCCGACTCTGGCCGCCTGGGACAGTCTGCCCCACGAGATGCAGATGTGCTGAAAAAAGACAATGTAGACCCTTATCACAATGCGTTTCCTGGAAGAGCCGACATTCCCTACCTCCATGCCTCCTAAACTGTCTGTTTTGCATGCCTGTCACTGCGGATCTTATCGGAATGATGTCTACACAATCCGATAACTCCAGACTGGAAAAAGCTCCATCTCCTTCATCCTAAAATTGAATACTGGATTTTAATCTAATCATATTGATGTCAGGCTGCCCCTTTTCCTCTGGTATGAATGTCATCTATATATTTGAGGATATTAAGATTATGCTGAGGATTAGCCTCCAAGTAGCAAGAAGCTAGCATGCGGATGCATCGCATCCACTCCTCATATGTCTCAGGCCTTTTAACCTTTTTATCTCCTGTCCCATCTTCCACCATTTCTTTTAAGTGGTGCGCAACCATAAAGAGTTCAAATATTTTAACATACCTCCCTTTTTTAATCCTTCTAGCTATACGCGGCTTAAGGTGTGAGTGCAGCGAGTGCACTATACATGGGTATGTGTCTGACATGGTTGCTATGAGGGACCTAGCAGAACTGGCTTGGCTACCTGACTGTGAGCTTGACCCTGCTATTCCCTGGCCCCCTACTGGTGTCCCTAAATTAACTGAGCCCATTGCGCTAGCCCTTTTCACATCCGCTATTTTCCTGATGTATCTAAATAGCTTGCGCTGATCCCTTATCTTTGAACCCAGTTGAACTGTCAGAGTCCCCCGTGGAATAACTATCATTGTCCCTGATGTGTGATGCAGGTAATGACTCACCAGCTCCAGTCGCCACTCTGACTTCAGATGACGCGGGAATTGCCACTAACGGGGTAGGCCTTAGGGTCTTGCTATTTCTTGAAGAAAGTATCTCTGAAGAATTAAGCTAATTAAATAATAGTAAATTAGAATGTTGTTTAAAATTGTATTTTCTGTCTGAATCATGAAAGAAAAAAATTGGGTTTCATGTCCTTTTAAGGTACATTCTTCTCTACAGCAATGGAGAGAAATTACTAGTTTTTGCATTAATAACGATCTTTATGTACTCTTTAAGCATTAACCCTAGTCCAATTCCATTGTATGATCACAACCCTTGGCCAAAGAGAAACCCAGCATTTATTGTATTTCTCTATTTACTCTTAGTACTACTACAAGTGTAATTCAGTGTTAATGGCAATATTTAAAGGGTGACATATTTTTCTTGACCAGTGTTACAACAGAGAAATTAACAAAAGTATTTCAGAAAAGACAGCATTCAGTTAGACTTCAGGCCAAAATAAACTTTCATGATTCAGATAGAGCATGTAATTTTAAACAATTTTCCAATTTACTTTTATCACCAATTTTGCTTTGTTCTCTTGGTATTCTTAGTTGAAAGCTTAACCTAGGAGGTTCATATGCTAATTTCTTAGACCTTGAAGCCCACCTCTTTCAGATTGCATTTTAACAGTTTTTCACCACTAGAGGGTGTTAGTTCACGTATTTCATATAGATAACACTGTGCTCGTGCACGTGAAGTTATCTGGGAGCAGGCACTGATTGGCTAGACTGCAAGTCTGTCAAAAGAACTGAAAAAAGGGGCAGTTTGCAGAGGCTTAGATACAAGATAATCACAGAGGTTAAAAGTATATTATTATAACTGTGTTGGTTATGCAAAACTGGGAAATGGGTAATAAAGGGATTATCTATCTTTTAAAACAATAAACATTCTGGTGTAGACTGTCCCTTTAAGCCCATGTTAATAACAAAATGACCAAATATTCTTAATATAATGATTTAGATTTGAAGGGATATGAAACGCCAAAAAATATTTTGAGATTTAGACAGAGAATACAATTTTTAAAAGAGTTTCTAATTTATTCTATTATCAAATTTGCTTTCCCCCATGTTATTCTTTGTTAAAGATATACCTAGGTTGGTTTCTGGAGCACTACATGGCAGGAAATAGTGCATCCATCTAGTACTCTTTTAAATAGACAACATTCTTGCAAAACTGCTGCCAAATAGTGCTCCAGAAATGGGCTGACTTCAAACAAATTATACCAAGAGAATAAGGAAAAATTGATAAAAGAAGTAAATTAGAAAGTTGCTTAAAATCGAATGCTCTATCTGAATCATGATAGAAAGATTTTGGGTTTCTTGTACCTTTAAATAAGAAACATTAAAAATATAGCATAGACACAACATTCAAAGATTGTAATTTTTCTCAGAACAGACTGAGATCCTAAGTTTTATTTACTAACGAATGTTTAAAGGGCCACCTTGGAATACAGTTCTTAGATACCCTCTAGGACAGTAAAACTAAACAGGCAATGGGTTAATTAGAAATACCGTAAGCATTAAAATGTAACCTGGGGGATGTTATCAAATGGGTTCCTCATTCTGCAACATCTGGGGCTCGTTAGCAATCTTGTTAAAAGGGATTTCCTCCTTGTTACTTTGTAGTTAGAAAACAAGGAATATGTGAGCTCGTTGTTTCTTTGTCTTTCATTTTTATTTTATAGGACTGACCTAGAAAACATTTTAAAATAGGAAGGAACCAACTGATGGAAACCAATATATATGGGGATGAGACTGAAAATTCCAATTATGTCACATAAGACATATGGCATATAGTGGGAAGCATTAGTAGAACATTAGTAGAGCCAGATTACAAGTGAAGCGATATTTAAAGGACCAGTCAACACATTAGATTTGCATAATCAACAAATGCAAGATAACAAGACAATGCAATAGCACTTAGTCTGAACTTCAAATGAGTAGTAGATTTTTTTTATAACGAATTTCAAAGTTATGTATATTTCCACTCCCCTTGTACCATGTGATAGCAATCAGCCAATCACAAATGCATATACGTATAGTCTGTGAATTCTTGCACATGCTCAGTAGGAGCTGGTGACTCAAAAATTGTAAATATAAAAGATTGTGCACATTTTGTTAATGGAAGTAAATTGGAAAGTTGTGTAAAATTACATGCAGTATCTGAATCATGAAAATTTAATTTAACCTGAGTGTCCCTTTAAGATCCCTCTCTTGCGCTAGAATTGCTACAAGCAAGCTTTTTGCACACGTGTCGGGTAGCACTCGTATTACAAGTTGAAACTAAAACATTTTTTTTTCACGCTAACCCTATGCGTGCAAAAAGCCAAAGTTGGGATAACGCACCCGCGTTAACATATTTCCCCATAGAAGTCAATGGAGCAAAGAAAGGGAAAGAAAATAAAACCAGACTTGTGCGCAAACCTGATCACATACTCTCAAGTGCGCCAACCCAACATGAAAATATGAATATTTCACATTCCAATGTTCCTTCATATATGTGATGGTATTTTGGTACAATATATCTATACCTATGGATATACATGATTATATATAGTTAAAGATACAGACAGATATAAATATAAATATCTATTTATAAATACTTAGAACATATTGCTCTATGCAAAGAACATTGGAATGTGAAATATTTAAAGTAAATACTCAAACACTTTCTTAAATATGAATATTGCATAAATATGCTTTTACACGTTTTTATTTACTTATTTGCAAAGGGCTCCAATGCACTTATATATTTCAATATGTGTGTATATATGTATTTATGTGTTTATCTGTGTATATATGTCTGTAAATACATATATACACATATAAATACATAAATACATCTGTACATAAATAAAAACATATATATTTATATATATATATACTATATATACAGTATATATATATATATATATATATATATATATATATATATATATATAAAACCATAAGGGACTCGCTGGTCTTTTGAAAAAAACGTGCCTTTAATGTAGGGGATACGGTCCCCGAAACGTTACATTAAAGGCATGTTTTTTCAAAAGACCAGCGAGTACAATCCATGGTTTATGGTTATTTGTTCTCTGTTTGCACCCTGGCAATCTGACTTCAAGTGAGAGTGCTCTTCATTTGCATATATATATATATATATATATATATATATATATATATATATATATATATATATATATATATACGTAAGAGATGTATATGTATGTATCTCTATATTAAAGCCCTTTGAATGCACAACACCTGAGACCTTATATCTTTGAGCCCTTATAATTGTATTGTGCATTTTTTTTTATAATTTATATTAAATAGTGTTATTATGATTGTAGTTGTACTTTGTAAGGTATTTTTCATTTGTTTTGTGACACTTTTTTGTTTTACAAGACAGTTAACCAGAGCTCTAGCATAAATCACAATTGTGCTCAGGTGTTTGCATTTATTTTCAACTCAAAATATAAGCACTACACCCAATGTGCGCTAACATCCGCGATAAACCCCTTTGGTCTTTGGTATTATATGCATAAAGTTTATTTTAAATGGTTAAGAGAAGATAGGACACTTGGAAAAAAAACATTGATTTACCAAAGTAGAAGTGACACATTATGCATCTAAACAATCCTTTAGTACCATTTTCCTTTGTAAAAGAAACCTAAGTTGGAAAGTTGCCCATTTAAGGCAGAATTACTATTTTATTTATGAAGAGGTATGTCTGAAAACAAAAGTAATTACAGTTATTGGGATGTAAAATGAGTGTGAGGGAGGTGGAGAGAGGAAGATAAAGGCAGCTAGGTAACAGTCAGATCATGTTATTTTGCCTTCAATAGTTAGAATTTGTATTTGTA
Source organism: Bombina bombina (assembly GCF_027579735.1). Lineage (NCBI taxonomy): Eukaryota > Metazoa > Chordata > Amphibia > Anura > Bombinatoridae > Bombina > Bombina bombina. The sequence goes on along the minus strand of NC_069501.1, from coordinate 435,222,971 downwards.
TACTCAGAATTTCTCGCTTATGAGAAATGCACGTTTTTAAAAAAAAACTACAATGCCTTAGTCACAGTGCTACTACCCAATCTACTGATATCATACCTCCTATACAAATATGCACATTATATCTTGAAAATATGAAGCAGGTAGGTTTACTATACCTTCCCTGTATATATGGAGACTTATAAATAATTCTTATATGATGGACCTTCTGGAAAAGTGCATTATACCATACGATTTACTGAAAAGGGCCCAAGGTATGTATTTTTCATAAGCGTTCTCATGTAAAGCGGCAATAGGATAACCCCTTAGGACACTGAAGCTACTACTGATATTACAGATGAAATTGTTTTTAATATTACCACTTTTGTTCTCCTCTAGAATAATCTAAAATATAATGTAACGTCATTTTTATCTCAAGTGCCAAGCATGATCATTTAACGTGTCTGGGCAAAAAAATTGTTTAACCTGAAAGATTAGTTTTTTGCTAAGTTTTTATCGGCACAATTTTGATTAAGCCGTCGCTTGTCTTGTTAGAATATTCAGATTTTTTTTTTCCTTGATAACAACATGTGTTCAATAGAAAACTAATTTTAACAAAAAATTTAGATTATGGAATGCCAATAAATAAATGAACCTATCTTTTAATGCTAACAGAGACAGGAGAACGTAGAACTAGACTAATTTTTGTAAAGAGAATTCATAGAATAAAATAAAATTAAAAGAATATGTTAAGTAAATAATATAAATTAATATAATTCACAATCACTACCTTTCCCACCCACCCTATTGTTTCACCGGTTCTAACCTTTTAGTTTCCACCCATACAAACTTTCCTGCACATCTTATTTTCTGCATTCCATCATTCGTCCTCTCATACTGTGTGCTACCATATTCTTTACACTCCTTGGGCGAGATTACGTATGTAGCGTCGCCCGCAAAAGCCAGCAACACCAGTGTTTAGTTGAAGTGAGCAATAACATATACGGCACCGTATATAAATGTAGCGCGTATATTTCACCCGATGCCCGCAGTTTTTACTCCCATAAACTAACATAGAACCGGCATCGCAATTCAGTATCACATTTTCAGCGCAAGTACTTACGCAGTGAAAATGGAGAAATTTGACTCCATTTTCACCTCGTCACATATAGGCAGGCGCAGCAAGCCTAGCGCTGAATATATAAGCACCGCGTAACTTCCTTAAAGTATTAACTAACATCTAATGCATGCGCAATGTCTACCTGTCAACTGCCATCCCCACAACGCAATAACTATTAAAATCCATTAACCCCTAATTTGCCAACCCCCACATCGCAAAGTACCTAATAAAGTTATTAACCCCTAATCCGCCATCCCCCCACAATGCAATAAACCTTATTAAATTATTAACCCCTAATCCGCAATCCCCCCACAATGCAATAAACCTAATTAAACTATTAACCCCTAAACCGCCACCCCCCACAACTCAATAAACCTAATTAACCACTAAACCACCATCCCTCCACAACGCAAAGAACTAATCTAATCACTAAGCCTCCTAACCTAACACCCCCTAAGTTAACCCTAATTACATAAAATTAAAAAATACTAAGTTGAAATTAAAATAAAATATCCTAACATTAAAAAAAAACTAAGATTCAATTACAATAAAATTCTAATATTACCAAAAATAAAAGTCTAAAATTACAGAAAAAAACAAATGAAATTATCAAAAAAAAAGTTTAAACCTAATCTAATACCCCTATAAAAATAAAAAGCCCACCAAAATAAAAGCACCCCCTAATCTAACACTAAACTACCGATAGCCCTTAAAAGGGCTTAAAGCAATCAGCTCTTTTACCTAAAAAATACAAATTAACTCTTAACAGTAAACCCCACAACCCACCAAACCCCCAAAATAAAATAAAAAACTAACACTAAAAAAACCTAAGCTACCCAATGCCCCTAAAGGGGCATTTGTATTGGCATTGCCCTTAAAAGGGCAATCAGCTGTTTTGCAGCCCATTAAAATAAAAAACCCTATGAAAAAAAAAAAAAAAAAAAAAAACCAAAAAACCCTAAGTCTAACTTTGAAATAGGTACTCACTATTCCTAAAGTCCGGTGGTGAAGGTCTTCTTCCAGATGGCGACATCTTCATCCAGCGCCGGGACCTCCTCTATCTTCATTCGAAGTGAAGGCAGACACAGAGCATGAATGGCAGCTGCGGAGACACCCAGCGTGGAGGATTCTCTTCATGCAATTGCTGCCACACACTGAAGCTTGAATGCAAGGTACCCGTTTTATATTTGGGGTACCTTGCATTCCTATTGGCTGATATTTTCAAATGAGCAAATAGGGTGAGAGCTACTGAAATCCTATTGGCTGATTTGAACACACTAAGATCTGTGCAAATCCAGCACTTTCACAAAAAGAAATCAGGCTCCGAAAATAGCCATATGCCCCTGGCATCTCCGGTCTTCAACATTCATTTCCTGATGAAGCAGACAAATGTACATTTCTACTCCAAAGAGCCTTCAATATATTGTAACCAATTTGCTGCTTATTCAAATCCTTGTCATGGAGGAGGAATGATTGCTAGCCTTGTTGATCTAATGACCCACTCCTGCCATGACTGTAGCTACCTGCCATTGCTCCACCACTAGCAGCAATACTAACCACATTCTAACCAGACATCCTGGGCTGCTAGAAAAAAAGCATTATGGCCACTAGAGGCACTCAATAATTTGGTGGTAAAGTACACGGACTGCCCAGCAGCCTTCTCTAACTTCTCCCTCAACACTGAAATGCAGGAATAGTAGAGTGAAATGACTACATTTCTGCTGAAAGTGCTGCACAAAGGAAGGTGGCAATGGGGAGCAATGACCTTTATCAGCTTCTTCAAAGGATCCCCTTTAAGCATGGTAAAGAATACACTATCAGCTGCTACCAGGTGACCTATCAGTTGGGTTATTTTCCTCAACTGCTGTCTAGACATCCCCATAGAGCGATACCCCCAAAATGCTCAAGGCTGGTACCTGCCTCTATTGAATGCCATCATCACCGTGTCCTCTGTCCTGGCAACTGCTGGTAGTGCAACTCCTAGTAGTTGGTAATGCTGGCTGTGCTAACTATAATGTTGTGGTGCTGCCGCTTCGGCCCTGTTATCTTTCCTCAATAACACAGCCTTGTGATTTGTGTAGAGATGATTGTTCATCCTGGAGCTGGTGAGATGACCCAACACTCTCCCATGGCTAACTTTGTAACACAATTTACACTTAGCAAAGAGCCCATATCCAGTACAAACCAAGAGGTTCCACACCTTTGAGCGACATGACACAATCACTGGTGCCACCTCTGCCTGCCCTTTTAGAACTGCCAATTCTAGATGTGGCATCGCTATCTGCCTCTGCCCTCAATGGAACTGCTAGTGGTGGTCGTGGTGGTAACAGTGTAGGAACTGCTAGTGCGGCTAGTACTGACAGTGATTGCACTACTAGTGGAGATGGCAACATAGTTAGTGGGTGACTCTGTTGTAGTAACTGGATGTTCTAAAAGTAGAGATGATGGTGGCTGCTGCTATACAACATGAGGGAATAAGGCCATAGTAGAACTGATTTTGGCACTGCAGTGAACATTGGTGTATGTAGTTTTGGAAGTAGACTGTCTAAAGAGCTGGCATGTACATGGACTCTACTTGATAACCTCAAAACCCCTGTCAATCCTACTACTAGCCTTGAGCCAAATAATGTAAATTCAGCACCTACAACTTCAGTTTCCCTGGCTGTCCGCATTCATTTTGTGGGTGGACTTAGACGTTCCTTAATGCTACAGCTTCTGCTGCTACTAGTCCTGGAATTGGTAGGTCCGCAGTTCCTGCTACTCCAGGTTGACATGAGCTTGCCTGCTACAGCAGATGAGGAAGATGTTAGAGCCAGAACAGCATAACATGGCCCTTAAATTGATATTTGACTCTGTGAAGCAAAGTGTTACTACTGGTAGTGGTGGTGGCAGAAAGATATTTTTTCACAAAATAATAGAATTCTATAATATCTAGTTGTTTGCTGCTGGGTTCTCTGACACAAAAAAAGGGGATTTATAGTATTGTGTACTGTGGACAGGAGCCCGTTCAGTATCAGTAGTAAGTATAATGCCTTCACTGCAATAATAAAATAAAAAAATTTAATTATAGCAGCACCACTAAATCTAATGTATCTAACTATGCATGGTGTGCTATAGCCAGACACTAAAATTATTATATATTTTATACAAAAAGGTGAATGGTTTGCTGTGAGACAACAAAGTCTAACCTATAGAGAGCTGGTTTTCAAACCTGTTCTCAGGCCTCCCTAACAGGCCACATTTTGTGGATAACTGAACTGGAGCACAGGTGAAATAATCAGCTGATTAGTAAATATGATTATTTTACCTGCTCTTGTCCAAGGTAATCCGGAAAACCTGGACTGATTGGGAGGCCTGAGGACAGGTTTGAAAACCAGTGCTATAGAGCAAAGGTAAGGCTCAGACAGGAGCCCTACCAGTTTAGTAATGACACTGCAATAAAAAACATAAATTAAATGTTAAAACTAATGCAATTTTTTAAAATCTATTTATCTATCTATATATATAGTGGGTTTAAATAAAAAAATTATAATATATATACTGTAGATATGTATATATATATTAATCCCACAAGGTGTGATGTTTCGGAGTATTACCTCCTTCCTCAGACATAACAATAAAAGTGAATAACAGCAACCTCTATATATACACGTGTGAACATAAAACCACCTACTAATCATAATCAAGTGATTTGAATCAGCTGGAAGCATCAGACGCATAGCGTGAGTCACTAGGGGCGTCGTCCGTAGCCTTAGTAACCAGCCAAACAAATTTAAACTAAACAACGTGACTAATTAGATGAAAACAATATTGCTCTTATGCTAAAACTATATATCCATGATCAACAACTACAACTTAATATGGACGGACTGCTGAGGTACTCATAAATACAACGGCAACTTCTATGGCCATAAGCAAAAGTATAATGACTAATGGTAAAATACTATGCAGTCATATATCTTTGCGGGCAAATTACTGCAATCTTCATATTATGTTGATAGCAGACTTATGTAATTTGCCCGCATAGGTATATGACTGCATAGTATTTTACCGTTAGTCATTATACTTTTGCTTATGGCCATAGAAGTTGCCGTTGTATTTATGAGTACCTCAGCAGTCCTCCCATATTAAGTTGTAGTTGTGTGAGGATGGAGGCAACCCCAAAACGTTACAGAGAATAAAAGACTTATGCATTTAAGACCCAGTGAGTGCTACTATTATTGCGGGATATATTGGAATTTGATTGTATGCACCCTGGGCAGGAAATTACAACGGCTGCCTTGCTTGCAGCATGGAGGCTAGGAGTGCTTTATCTCTACTGCATTTGGATATATATATACAGTATATATATATATATATATATATATATATATATACATACATATATATATATATATATATATATATATATATATATATATATATATATATATATATATAGGCTGACCATATTGCCGCTTTAAGAAGGAACACATATGAAAAATACATATGTGAGGGTTCTTATACAAAACCATTTCTTTAAACAGCCCTGAAAACAGCCCTAACATATGTATTTTTCATATGTGTCCCTTTTTAAAGCGGCAATATGGTCAGCCTATATATATATAGTTGCTGCCTTGGCCATGTTTTCTGGACACTTGTGAGTTACACATGTTGCAGGGTGTGCAGAGGACAAGATGCACTGTGCACCTGGAAGCAAACTAATACTGACCGTGGACAGCACTTTTCATGTTCCTACCTGCACACCTGCAGAATGTGTAACTCATAAATGTCCAGGGAAGCATGAATGAGGTGGCAACCCTACATGTATAGGTTCTTTGGTTATAAATACATATATATTGCTTTCATTGTTTGATGCTTGCTACTTCCGTTGTTAAAAAAGGAACACTTCATGAGATTCGTGACTTTCATAAATAAATTGTATGATTTTATTTTGTTTCATTCTACTCCATCAAGAAACCATAATAAAATTAACCAATTTGAAAATGAAACAAAATTAAACTATGTCTAAGGTTTGTTTTTTGTTTTTTGTTTAAATAATTTTTTATTGAGGTAGTATGGCAAACAAAAATACATTTTCACAAAGAAACATCACGGCAACATGCCCATTTGACATACAATAGGGTTTACATGGTGAATTAAACAGGCATGTCTTCACATCTGCAGAAACTAGGCACATCCTAACCCTAAGGTACATAAGGGGCAAACCTCCTATTCCGTCTTAAATTAATCTAGACTTACTCAAAATAAATACACAACACATATGTATGTGGGAAAAAGACCGGTCACGGTCGCATTTATTAACCTAACCTTTATCACGGCTAAATGCCGCATCAGGCAACTTTCAATTTTATAACTTGTAACAAGTTCAGCAAAAATTGGTGGCGGCATCTACTCCTTATCCTAACCCCTACTGACAGCCGGCCCGGACCCCCCAATCGGGGGACTGCAGCGCAGCACGGGTTACTTGCACCCAAAATGGCAGAGATAGATAGTTGCAGAACTGTAGAGATCTTCAACCAAAGATTAGTAAGGGGGAGGACCCCCCAGGCCGGCACCCGGCAGGCGTCCCTCCCCCATCCAAGGGTGTCACTCAAATCTCTCTCTACCCGCTTCGGGGGACCGAGCCGACCGCCAGCTAGGGCACACAATTCCAGCCCGAGAAGGCACCCACGCCTGACGAGTCGTAAAAACACGCCAATCCGTGGTGGAAACTAAAAATTACAAGACTTAGACTTACCGGGCTGGCTCACATAAACCTACCCGGGCCGCGTCTGACTAAGCCCTAAATTACACTAATATGCCGCATCTCCTCTCTCTGGGCTGGGCGGGTGGGAAGTTCTTCTTGAAGTCTGTGCACTGGAACAAAGAGGCCGGATCTACTGCAACAAGAACCTTTAAAGGTTAGTAGAAAACCCCCGCCCCCCTCATTGCAACATTGTTTCACCTAGAACCATCCAGACTTCAAGTCCCTTGCCCCTTAATTTTGCTACAGGCCCACTAGAGGGCCCTCCACTTCCATAAGGGGCAAACCTCCTATTCCGTCTTAAATTAATCTAGACTTACTCAAAATAAATACACAACACATATGTATGTGGGAAAAAGACCGGTCACGGTCGCATTTATTAACCTAACCTTTAACACGGCTAAATGCCGCATCAGGCAACTTTCAATTTTATAACTTGTAACAAGTTCAGCAAAAATTGGTGGCGGCATCTACTCCTTATCCTAACCCCTACTGACAGCCGGCCCGGACCCCCCAATCGGGGGACTGCAGCGCAGCACGGGTTGCTTGCGCCCAAAATGGCAGAGAGAGATAGTTGCAGAACTGTAGAGATCTTCAACCAAAGATTAGTAAGGGGGAGGACCCCCCAGGCCGGCACCCGGCAGGCGTCCCTCCCCCATCCAAGGGTGTCACTCAAATCTCTCTCTACCCGCTTCGGGGGACCGAGCCGACCGCCACAAGAGAACAGCTCCCTGCCCTCTTGCCGCCACCACATACACACATAACCAGCATTAACTCAATAACTTACTTAACATGTAACACTGACATAAAACACAACTGTCTCAACTTTATAAAACTGATAGCAAACTCCTTCTAATGTCTGCTAGAAAAATGTCAATCCCAGCGTCCGCCAGGTGAACACCGTCTGAACGGTATAACTCCTTCTTGTCGGCTGTAATTGAGTCATGCCGAATCACAAAGCCGCCCAATGCCGTGACCGCTCTCCCTACTTCCCGGTTGACTTTTTTCTTGACATTATATGCCGCCCTTTGTGTCACAATATGTCTCCATCGCAGCCGTGCAACCACGTTGGACCACCCTACTTGCACACCTTGGAGCCAAGCATACACCCATCGCAAATCAGACACCATCTTTCTGATCAGATCCAACACCGGGACAGCCCCCAAGTCATTGCCTCCCACATGCAAAATTACAATCTGAGGCTTCCCCCACCTCCTGTGAGCATCCTGAAGGAGTGCTGGCAAATCATCCCAAGCCAATCCCCTGCGGCCCAACCAACGCACATTGGCCCTTGACCACGGAATTCCCAGCTGCTGCCCTTCTGGTAACCTCAACGCCCTGATGGCCGCCCAATGAATAAATGAGTGGCCCACTATCCAAACACGTGATGAAGGGGTATTCCTGCCTGAAAGGACATGACATAAATGCTGAGCAACACTCATACAAATCGCCCACCCCTTCAGACCTAAGAAGCCCGAGAGAGCTCCCTTCTCACCCCTCCCACGTCCTAAAAGCCCGTCTGACTAGCGTTGAGTGACCTGTCCTGTTGTTTGTTCCGACCCCCGTGAATTCTTCACCGGCCGAATATACAACTTATACCTGCCCGACCTCCAGCGACCCAGCCGCTGAATTTCCTTGCCTGAAGACCCACACGCAGCAGCCGACGTCGCAGCCCCAATTCGAAATGAGTGAGACCCTATATTAGCAGGGTCCAACCCAGCCATCTTCGCTGTTCTCGCCAGAACCCTGCGGAACTGGAAGGCAGATAAGGATGACCCATCCTCATGTACGAGAAGCTGCAGCGGACCCGCCGGGCGCACTGCGCAGAACTTATCGAAGTTCCACACTGGGCAACACACCTCCTCCTCTGACCTGCCCAAGCATAACCATGCTCCTTTTCCTGCTTGGTCCGTTTTAGACCTAGGAATGAGCAACATAAGGCCATTCTCCGCCGGCCGTACATTTTTCCACAGGATACCGCCAGCGCCCCCAGAACACGATGACGCCACTAGCTCCCCAATCCTAAGTGCCCCTGCAAACGCCAACGCAAATGCCGCGCGGAACAACAAAACTTCATACTCAGAGGAGCATACCTCCCCCAAGCATCCCATCAACGCCCGCAAACGAGAAGGTGTGATGGGCTCCCTGTGGTCAGGAGGGCGAGGGTCAACGCGACCCCATCCCTTCAGTACCTGCCTAACAAGGAATGACCCCGAAAAATCCTGAATGCCAAACGTTCTATTAAAGAACGCCATTGCAGCCAGCCTACTTTGTGCAGCCAATCTAGAGGTCCCCTCTTTCCGCAAACTAGCCAGCCACTCTAAGACCTGTACCTGCAATGCCTTGTGCACCTCAAACCCTTGATTATCAGCAAAACGTTCCCACACCCTCCAGTGACTCACATAGGTTGTCCATGTCTTAGGCGCCACTGAAGCCCGAATCAAAGGGATAACAGTTTCCCAGCCTCTGCCATCTGCCAAAGAAAAGGAGGGCATGTCAAGCCATTCTGCTCAGCCTGAGGGGCAGCCTGCCTAAATAAATCCCAATTAAACCTAGACAACGCATCTGCAACCACATTGTGGATGCCCGGGACGTGACGTGCCACATAGCAAATGTTAAGCTGCAAGCAGCGCAGCACCAAGTGCCGAAGGTAAGTGACTACCCTCGGGGAAGAAGCCGATAACCTGTTGATGGCGTAGACAACGCTCATATTATCCGACCAAAAAACTACAGATTTGTTGGCCAGCGCTGGACCCCACAGTTCAATTGCTACCACAATGGGAAACAGCTCCAACAGCGTCAGGTTCCTGTTAAGGCCAGCTGAAACCCACTCACTAGGCCAAGGAGCGGCGCTCCACGCCCCGTTCAAGTAAGCCCCATATCCATGGCTGCCTGCTGCGTCTGTAAACAGATGCAACGCCTGGTTAGACTTTGGCTCCTCCTGCCAAATACAGACACCATTAAACCGACTTAAAAATTCTTCCCAAACTGCTAAGTCATCCCTCATGTCCTGCGACACTTTAAAACGCCGCGCCCCGACGCGAGGACCCCGTAATTGCTCTTCCAACCGTCTGTTGAAAACCCTACCCATGGGGATAACCCTACCGGCAAAATTCAGCATACCAAGTAGGGATTGCAGATCTTTTTTGGACACCCAATTTGCCCTTTTTTCTGCTTCAACGGCCCCCAACAAGCGCACCACTTTGTCCCTGGAAGCCGACATACCTCAGCCACTGTATCAATTTCTATACCTAGAAATGTGAGACAAGTGCACGGGCCCTGCGTCTTATCTGACGCCAAAGGGACACCAAACCTGCCCATCATGTCATGCATGACCTCCATTAGGACCCTACATTCTGAGGTGTCCGCACGCCCTACCAGAAGAAAGTCATCCAAGTAGTGGGCCACGGCCCCACCACCCGACGCCTTCCATATCACCCAGTGAAGAAACGTACTGAAACTTTCAAATAGGGCACATGACAACGAGCAACCCATGGGCAAGCAACGGTCCACATAAAATTCCCCTTCAAATTTCATGCCCATTAGCACGAAGGCCGACGGGTGCAAAGGGAGAAGCCTAAACGCTGACTCAATGTCCAGCTTAGCCATCAAAGCCGCATGACCCTTATTTCTGACCAATGCCAGTGCCTCATCAAAGGACTGGTAGTGCACTGAACTAAGCTCGGTGTCGATGGCATCATTCACAGATGCCCCTTTGGGGTAAGACAAGTGGTGTATAAGCCGAAACTTGCCTGAATCCTTCTTTCGTACAACCCCCAATGGAGACACCACCAGGTCCGGGAGGGGGTTAGCCTTGAAGGGGCCCACAACTCTCCCCAAGGCCAATTCTTTAGCTAACTTATCCCAAACCACACCTGGAAACTCATAGGCTGATTTCAGGTTCCTGTGTAACGAGGAACCCACCACCCGGCCCGACACAGGTATCCTAAACCCATCCGCCAAACCCCGGCGGATTAGTTCGGCTACTCCCCTGTCCGGGTACTGTGCCAGCCACACTGTCATGGCCTCAAGCCTAAGAGGCGTTGGGGCCCTTGTTACCAGAGGCCCCTCTTTGGGACTGTTTGTCTCCGCCAACCTCTCTCTTCTTGTTGCAATCAATTCCTGGGTGTGGGCCGCTGCAGAACTTGCAGATGTGACGAAAGGAGCAATTTGCCCCCCTGTCACACTGCTTGTCCTGAAACTTCCAGCATTCCCGCCCGTGTCTCTTCGGACGCGGGGTGCCAGGCCGCCCAGGGCCGGTCCGCGGGCCCGGTGTCTAGCCCGCTTGACCTTCCAACCCCAATTTGGACCACAGGTATAAATCCTGCGTCCCAAAGTGGAGCATAGGGTTCCCTACCATCTTTCTACGAAAGGCCATGTCATATTCGCGCCACGCCCCTTCCCTGAACCTGGCATGGACATCATCGATAGTGTCTTCATATTTAAAGAGGTTATGACCTTGCGTCTGCCATTTATCCAAATAGCAGGTTGCGAGGACTCTGAAGCACCTCTGCCATTCTTCATATGTTTCCGGCCTTTGGACCTTCTTAGGGCCCGTGCCATCTGCTGCCCGCTCTTTCGCGCGACATGCTTCAGGTGAGAGTTCAAAGATGTTCACATAGCGACCATCTTGAATCTTTTTCACCACCTTCGCCTTGAGGTGCCCATAAAGGGAGTGAACCAAGCACGGGTAAGTATCACCTTGCGAGGCCACTCTCCTTGTCACTGGCACCCCCAAGGGGGGCTGTAAAACTGCACCCACCCCGGGGACAAACGGAACCAACGCCGAACCCGACGCTTGCGCTGCCTGGCTCTTCACCTGCGCTGCTACCAGTTTCTTAATCATTCTAAACATCTCCTTCTGGCCCTTACCCACTAACCCTAGGTCCCCATCGCTATCTGAACCTGACTCACTAGAGGGTACCATGTGTTCAGTGTGTGTGGAAGTGCCAAGCAAGTACTCACCACTCGGCACCAAAGGAGGAGCCGCTCCAGTTCCGCTTTGTGCAGCCGCCGCTGCTGCCATTGGAGGGACAGGTTGAGATCCAGAAGGGGGTTGACCAGCTGAGGAATCTATCCGCACTGCTGACGAATCACTGCTAACCTGGGAAAACAAAGGAATATGGGGAGTACTCTGTGCGTAGGATGAGACCCCCGAGGGGCCCCCAGCCTCCTCCCCCACACGCCTATGTTCCTTACTACCATCCACAACAGACATCCCAAGCGCAGCAGCCACAGCCTTCCTTATAACTTCTTCATTCACACACCCTGTTTGTGCAATAGCCGCCACCAAAGTCTCCTCACTGTGACCAGCAACCCCCCTTTCAGCTCCGGACCTAACCCCAGAGGCACCTTGTCTGCCCTGCGCATTACACCTTACTGTCTCCTGCATAATCACTGCATTAGGCATGTCTCCCAACACCCCTTGTCTGCCCTGTTCTGAAGGCCTTCCGGTCTCATGCATAGCCGGTGCATTAGGCCTGTCGCGCACTATGCCCTGTCTGGCCCGCTCATGCAACGCACCCGTGTCAGGCATATCCCCTGCATTCATTCCCTCAGCAGACCCGACCACTGCAACGTTCTCTCCTCTTGCCTGAGCCCCAACATCGGGCATCCTGCTTCTACCCCCTCCCGGGGTCTTAAATGCTGCCTTTCCCCCAGGCCGCCTGTTCCCCCTCCCATCAGGGGCCGCATCCTCCGCCCGGAGTCTCCCCAACTTACTGGGGGCTTCTCCGGAAGAGGATCCGCTCCTACTGCCGACTCCGCGTTTCCTCCTTGCACGCCCGCGCTCCTCCCCGCTCGATGAGTCACATGGGGAGGACGCGCGTGACGTAAACAAGGGGGCGGAGCCAGCCGGGGACGCGCGACGCGGCCTAGTAGCCCTCTGAGGCCTGTAGGCCGCACCGCTGCCACCCGGGACTTCGCCGTCGCCGCCCGGCCCAGCCGCACCAGGGGCGATGTACGCCGCTAGGGACTGGGCCAAGGAGGCCACGGAAGCCAAGGCCTCCGAGGGTAAGCCGCGCAATTGCTGGCATGTGGCCAGCCATGCCTCAACCGCCGAGTCCGGCCTCGACTCCTGGGGCACCGCCGTGCCATCCTGAATGACCGGGAGCATGGGAGCGGCCGCAGAGTCCACTGCAGGCCGCTGCCCATGCTGCCCGCCACTAGCTGTGGGCCTCCCAACCGCCCCACTACCTGCCGGCCCTTCCGGTTCTATAGTTCCAGAGAGGGCCCTTACCAAGCCCGGGGCATTCAGCTCCTGAGCCCCGGTTCCCTGCTGGGCCCCTTGCCTAACAACTCCTCCCTGTAACCCCAGGCTTCTCCTAGCCCCTGGCCTAGCTCCGGCCCCTTTTTCACTAACTGACTGAGCCCTGGGGGTGGGAGGTATAACTCCCTCAGAACCTGATTCTTCTCTTGCTCTTGCAGGGCCTCTCATCCCTGGGACCTCCTTCACCACTTCAGCATATCTCTTTGGAGGAACAGCTCTTCTCTTTGCTCGCCTCATCTTGCTACAGCAACAAAAAGTTCTTCTTGAAGTCTGTGCACTGGAACAAAGAGGCCGGATCTACTGCAAAGGTGAGTAGAAAACCCCCGCCCCCCTCATTGCAACATTGTTTCACCTAGAACCATCCAGACTTCAAGTCCCTTGCCCCTTAATTTTGCTACAGGCCCACTAGAGGGCCCTCCACTTCCATTTTCAAGCCATGGATATTACCTCATTTTACATAAATGTATTTTCTAAAGGGCAAAATAAATTAACTAATAATTATCTTACGGCCTAACTTACATGCAAAGGTTCCAAGAAAAAACAGGGGTAGGCCTTTATGCGTCCCTACTATTCACATCAGAACAAGAAACAGTTAAACAGAAGAATTAATAGTACAGTTTTTATACAATATATCATATCATAACATAACACAAAACCCCCTCAAAATATATCAAAGTGTATGTGAAATATACCTCATGTAAAAGTTAGCAGCCACTCTCAGGCCACGGTTGTCTAAAATCACTATGAGGTAACTATAGGGGGTTATGGCAATAGGGAGTAGGGACCCTCTAGGGCCCAACATATTAACAGCATTCTATATAAACATATGTGTTGATCTTATACAGAAATGGTCTATAGGCCACTTTTGGGCACTTATAAATTGTACTATGCATCTGAACTTTTTAAATATTATGCAACTAGCTACATTGGAGGTATATGAAACAGCTCACAGCTGCACAAGTCCTCTAAGATCCCTCCCAAAATAGTAATATACACTCTTGCACTATATAGAGGACATTCAAATATTATAATTTTAAAGGTGCGCCTTGTGATATGAAGACCTGTGGGGTATGAAATGGCATGTTGTGACGGATATTTTAACCAGCCCCTACTACCATTAAACACCACAAATTATATACTTAACACTTATCCTAACATCATGTCAGCAAAATTTTCTATGGAGTACTGTACAATATGAACCACCGAGTTTAGTATACTAGAAATGCTGAACAATATTTACAACACATGCATACATAAACTTGCACACACACACACACACATATATCATCACAATGACACGACCTGGTATGCAAAACAGCCTACAGAGGTATTTAAATACCTAGAGTCATTTGCAAAACTAAGCACAAGTGCAGCGTAGATAAGGAAAGCTGAAAACTGGAGAGAGCATATGGTCAATTCAAGCCATTATATATAACAGGGGCCAGCTTCTGGGTACTAAGTCTGGTGGAAACAGGGGCCCCACACCTCCAAAGACATATGTGCTTATAATAGGGAATACACTGGGCCATAGCTCACCAAGCCCACTATTCTCAGTATAATAAACATAAGGAGACATCTTGTTGGCAGAGACTGCTATCACTGCATGTAATGGGGTATGAAATCAGTTCTGGGGCATAGTGAAACATGGTAGTGCATGCAAAATTCTAAAACATCACATTTCATGTCACCCATCAGGGCCACCCCTCCCCACTCAGCAAGCATCCGTTATGAAGCCATATATATAGTAACACAGCGTTATAAGACAGATTGTGGGAAAATAATGTTATAGTAGTAAAGTACTACCTCATATTTGTACCTTACACCATTATCCCTCTCCAAGTAGGTAGCGTCAAAATCATTCAGTTTACTACACATTTCTGGACATACCAAGTGCAAGGAGAATGTATAACGAAACAAGTATATATGTAAATGCGGCTCTTGTGTTCACACATTACTATCTATTAAATGCAAGTACTGCATGTCCACTATGTTCGTAGGAATAATCATGTGCTTGCGCTCAGCAGCTAAGGGGATAGATCTTCTCCTTTAACCGATACCGGCTTTCAGTAGTCTTGTGAGTCCCAGGCCATATAGGAAGAAAAACACAGCTGGGTATAACAACCCTCTCAAGACCTTAAGCTGGATCTGTCTGTGTTGAGCCGGGCCGGACCGAAAATCACCCTCTCTGCTGAGACACTGCCTGGTAAGTCCCACTTGAGCCTCCACGGTCACTCTCCACCTTAGTAAACCTGTGGGTCTTTCAATAGGTATAACCATTGTCCCGAACTCCCAAGATGTGTCCAGGAAGCCCACGGCACCATGCTTTGAGACAATCTGTAACTCAGATCTCCCGTAGGTATCCATCTCCTGTGGACTATTAGGCCCCATAAACAGCCCGAAAGAACCGGCCGCTGCCTTCCGCGCCAGGGGTATAGGATTGTGGATGTATTCTTCGCGTAGGTCAACCAGTCCGCACGCCTCATTACTCCTCAGTGTCAGTGGGTACCTCGACACACAGATATCCTTATCCTGCTGCTGGGCTGTAAATCTCACTGGCTGCACTGCCTCAGGTTCAATGGAGTTCCTCCATTCCACCACGTGGTCCATTAGGGACTGCAAGCGATCCAAACGGCCCAGCACATTTCTCTCCCATTCTTTAAAGAGGGCTTGTATGAAAATATACGAGTCTTCCATAGTTGCAAAATGTAAATAAAGCTATATTGCAGAGATGCTCAATTTACTCTGCTTACCCGGTTTCCCGGGGGGGGTGCTGAGATCTCTCTCCCCAAGAGCCGCCTAAAGACCTCAACGATCCGGTCTGAGAAGTCCTGATCTGATCAAAAATTAGAAAGTCCAGTTCGGCACAATACTCTGAATGTTATAACATATAATTAGACACTGGATGGCTATTGAGTGACCAAATTACAAGACGGATTGCAAATTGGTTCTACAGAGCTTTCAGTTTAGCGACCATCTTGGGTCTTTGCCCGGACACGCCCCCCTAAGGTTTGTTTTTTTCACATGAAAATTAACAATTACCATTAACAGATAATTATGTTTAAAAATATGCATAATAAAAAGTTAAAATGTATCTGGACTCCTATTTGACAAAAATGATTAAAAAAATGGCACTGAAGAGGTTAATGGGGAGTTTCTTAGGAAGGATCTTGTGCTTCATAGTGGTCAATTCAGCGCTTATACATTTTCCAGGTGCCCTAGATCAGTTGGCAAGAATATATAAGAATCCATTTGCAATGCATTTTAGACATCATCTACAAAAAACAGTTAAATAGATTTGTTGAAAAAAATAAATAAAGAGTATTTTATTCTGCAAAAAAAAGCAGTAGAAAACTAAGTGAATGGTTCATTGAATAGCATGGTAATGAGCTGCTGGGTTCTTTTAATTTATTTCCAACAGCTGTGAGAAGCAGTTAATGTACAGGTGGTAAACAGTTGGCATTCCTAATTCAGGCACTTTAGTCTTATCAAAACAAGGAATAAAACTAAATGAAGACAAATGATTAGCAGGAAGAAGACCGGTCACAAATATAAATGCCCCCACTCCATAATTAAATGTAAATGAACATTCATTTAAACACACACACCTTGCAGGAGAGATGTCGTAAACTAGTATGTTTGGTCCAGCTCTTTGTAAAGATGCTAATCATACTGCAGTAATATCATGTATCCTGGTATGTATTATATTCATATTTTTAGTGCTATTGTTTAACATCTGGTGTACCTAGACATCCTGTTGTGATTTGTGTTTCTTAATTATTTTATGCTGTAAGTTAATATGTACATTTTATAAAATAATTTCTAAATACAGTTAAGTTCACCTTAATGGCCTTTTTTTTATTTTTTACAAAAGTCATGCTTTAACTCCTTAGTGACCAGACCATTTTCAATTTTCTTACCGTTAAGGACCAGGGCTGTTTTTACATTTCTGTTGTGTTTGTGTTTAGCTGTAATTTTTCTTTTTCTCATTTACTGTATTATATACTATTTTTCTCGCCATTAAATTGACTTTCTAAAGATACCATTGTTTTCATCATATTATATAACTTACTATAAAAAAATATAAAATATGATGAAAAATTTAAAAAAACCCCACACACTTTTTCTAAGTTTGACCCCCAAAATCTCTTACGCATCTACAACCACCAAAAAACACCCATGCTAAATAGTTTCTAAATGTTGTCCTGAGTTTAGAAATATCCAATATTTGCATGTTCTTTGATTTTTTTGCAAGTTATAGGACAAGTACAAGTAGCACTTTGCTATTTCCAAACCAATTTTTTTTGTTTTTCAAAATTAGCGAGTTACATTGTAACACTGGAATCTGTCAGGAATTCCTGAATAACCCTTCACATGTATATATATTTTTTTTTATTAGACAACCCAAAGTATTGATCTAGGCCCATTTTGGTATATTTCATGCCACCATTTCACCGCCAAATGCAATCAAATAAAAAAACGTGAATGTTTTCACAAACTTTAGGTTTCTCACTGAAATTATTTACAAACAATTTGTGCAATCATGGCACAAATGGTTGTAAATGCTTATTTGGCATCCCCTTTGTTCAGAAATAGCAGACATATATGGCTTTGGCTTTGTTTTTTGGTAATTAGAAGGCCGCTAAATGCAGCTGCGCACCACACTTATATTATGCCCAGCAGTGAAGGGGTTAATTAGGTGGCTTGTAGGGTTAATTTTAGCTTTAGTGTATCGATTACCCTCCCGCTTGACACAACCCACCGCTTGATCCCTCCCTAATCCCTCTCAAACAGCTCTCTTCCCTTCCTGACCCCACAATTGTCACCCCCAGGGCTGGTGTTTTGTAATAGGCAGCATAGGCTGCTGCCTTAGTGCGCACCAGCAGGGGGGCGCTGAGAGCAGTGCTGAATTGCCGACTGTGCTGCCATATGATACATTTAAAAAAAAAAAATATATATATATATTTTTTTTATTTGATCTCTGTGTGCCGAATCCCCTCCCCCCCGGCGCTGCATTTATAGCCCTATGTGATTGACTGTTGACAGACATTACATTAGACATAGCATGTTGATGATGATCACAACATCACACACACCGCGGCGGTCGGTCAGAGAGGAGCTCAGTGGAGGACTGGTCTGGTGGTGATGACGAGGGAGGCGGAGGCGGAGCAGCACACAGTCTGCCAGTGAGTGTCTGACTCTAGTTTGACTGACTGCCTACTTGATGACGTCACGTCACTCACTCTGAGTGAGAGGGAATGTCTCCACATGACGTGACACAGGCAGCCAGCCACCATCTCTGAGCCACGTGAGGAGAGGAGGTCGTCCCGTTGTCGAGGTGTGAGTGAGCCCGCTCGTAGCAGTGTGTCGCAGATGATCATTCAGATGACCACCAGCCGACACTGGCAGAAGAGACTGTGAGATGAGGAGGACTCGCCTCGAGAGAGAGCAGCCAGGTGGTTATGGTAGGAAAAATCACATGGATGGGGTGGCACAGCACTGGCACTGAATCATAGGAGAGCAGAATTAAATCTATATATAGAATACCATTGTACAGAGAGCTCTGAGCTCTGCATGGTTACAGACAGCTTTGCATGGTTGCACCATCACAGATTAGATAAATCTTGCACACTGGTAAAATAAAATGCTCTGCACTAATTACCCCATTACATACACCAGCACATTAAACATTTCAAATAAACAGTTGGTACTTTTTATTCTTGATCTATCTTAAATCTCTAGTATCTATTCTGCTCTTTACTTCCCACCCTGACCCTTACCTTGGCTTATTCTCTTTCTACCATTGGAAACATCTGATCTATCATCTCTACTACGTTATTAAACTAGAACTGATAAAAGTTCTACTAAGAATTTACCAAAAACTTATTTATTTTTATGAATTATTGCTTGGTAAATGTCAATGACCTATAAATAGAAATCTGAATAAGGTATTGAGCAAAGTCACTGAGTTAAAACATGGCCACTTAGCACTGCAGCAGCCATAGAAGAGGAGATCTATGCTCAGATACCTAAGGTCACAACCATTTTGAAGAGTTTATCGGGTGGGTGGCGCTGGAGCCTCAGTATGCTGCACACTGGGTGTGATGCTCTGCAGCTGGAGAGCAAACCTTGTATCCTATCCAAATTTCAATAAAAGATGACTGATGATATTCATTATTTTGCAACTGTGAGATTTAAAAGATTGGCTGTTATGGTCAAGGTTATGTTAGGATTTGTTATGGGCATAGGTTTGCCAAAAATACTGGGCAACCAATGAGTGATCTGGGACCTGGGTGAAAGCAGAATGTGGAGTTACTTAGACCCCCATGGTTCTGCCGCTCCTGTCAGCTATATGCCAACTTCAGATCTCTGATCAGATCTCTTAAATGTATGTGTTTGAAATCTATCCTTTAGGTGTATTCTCCCAGATGAAACAGCTGATATTGCTCAATGCTCATTCAAAGCAGCAACCATAATTCTGTACATACATTTAATGATCTGGAGACTGGAGCTGGTATAAAAGAAAGTCTGCCAGCACTAAAATAAAATACTTTTTTTTTATATATATACATATTTATTTTATATATATTTTCTGCAGTGTTGAATCTCCCCTTAGCCCCCAACCTCCCTGATCCCCCCAAATAGCTCTCTAACCCTCCCTCTCTACCTATTTGCCACCATCTTAGGTACTGGCAGCTGTCTTCCAGTACCCAGTTTCCTACAAATTAGGCTTTTTTAAAAAAAAAAAATATATATATTTAAAAAAAAAAAAATTCTTTAGTGTAGCTGCCCCCATCAATACCCTCCCCCCTCTAAGATTCCTTTCCCAACACTTATCCCCCCTCTCCCTTCTTACCACTCACTAAACTTTTGCTGTAGCATAACTGTCCCACCCACCTCCTCCCGCTTGCTCATGCCCCCTCACACCCGCTTCTGGACCTCTCATGCCCGCTCCGGGACCTCTCACACCTCCTCCTGCCCTCCTTCTGCCCCCTCCCGTGATGGGTTGCCCATCCACCTCCCTCCTATCCCTCCAACACCACCAACGATCGGCACCTGGCCCTCTCTGCATCAGCTGCTTACCAGAGGGAATTGCACGATGTCTCAATATCGAGGCATTGCTGCAATACCCTAAAAGTGGCTGGAAGCCAGGCACATCCTTGGTCGCTAACGACCGTTTTCTGTAGGACGTGCCTGGCACGTCCTCGGTCGTTTAGGGGTTAAGTTAGCATTTCACTTATACAGCGGTTTTCAGTTTTCAGTTTTATCTGTGTTCCTTATATTCGGTGCTTGTCTCAATCTTAGAGTGTTTTATGCTCAGCAGTAAATTGGTTAATTAGGTAGCTTGTAAGGTTAATTTTAGCTTTACTGTAGAGATACTGTGTTGCTGCCCTATCCCTCCCTGTCCCTTTATTTTAATTTTCTGTAACATATGGCCCTCCCACTCCCTCCCTCCTCCCTCCCCCTTCCACAGCAGGGCCACCCACCTGCCTCCTGGATTCTCTCCCACAACTCACACCGGCACCAGCAAACGATCGTTACACACAGTGACACAGACAGTGGAACCGGAGCACCAGTTTCATATGCAGACAGATGCCTGGAGTTCAGGAACTCCAGCTCTCGGATGTACCTTAACAGCCAAGACTGCTGGAGCTTCTTGAAGCTCAGGTGTATATATATATGTTGTACGATAGGCAAAGTACTGCAAGACTTTTATATACGTCAATTTGGGTGAAGGGGTTAATATATAATAGTGTAAGCATGTTGTTCCAATTTGCAGCAATTTTCACTTTAAGGTGGTGATCTGGAAACTGTTGTGCTGTATGAGCGGGGCCATCTGTATCATTTGTCATTAAAATATATGTTATTTCAGTTCCTGTCATCATGCAACAACAGACATTTTGTTTAAACCTACATCCCTAAGCACATGAGCTGGCCTACTCCTCAAATGAACCAGCAGACCCGGGTAGGACATGAAACACTTTGACATTGTAATATAAACTGCAGAAAATGCTGTGTTAATTTAATCAGAAAATGTTAACTTTTGGCTGATATGTTTATTTATCTCAATACTCCAAAAATATCTTACAAAGGGCCAGATAACAAGTGGAGTGCAAAAACATTTGCATGCGAGTGATATCAGGTTTCCATGTTCTTTTGCGCACAAGTTAAATAGTGCTGGTATTACAAGTAAACATAATCGCTTGAGCGCAATTCAAGTTAATGTTTGTCGTGTTAGCAAGTCCTCAAAGCCGGGGTTAACTGTTTTGCTCAACAAAAAAGTCTCACAAAACACATCAAAAATAAATTACAAAGTACAGTTATATTAATATCCAAAAAATAAGGAAACAGCATGGTCAGTATGCAAACATATGTCCAAAAAATCTGAAATCAAGGATAGATTTGGGGACACAAAGAAAATCAAACAATACATTAATTGCCAAAGTAAAAACATAATTTATTGCATAACATGTGGATCTGAAAATGTTTACTATATAGGGATGTCCACTAGGATCTTGGGTACCAGAATCATAGAGCACATGTGCAATATTAGAAATGCTTCTAAGGATTTGGATTAGGACAAAAAATTGACCACAAGGGCTAAGCATGTTTATTTATACCATAACAGTAATGAAAACCACCTGAAATATTGGGGACTTCAACAAATAAATCCAGGCATTAGCGGTTGGGACCCTACCAACTTACTGCTACAAGCAGAGACTAAGTGGAAACTATTTACTTTCATCCCATAACACCAGCACAACCCTAAACGCAAAAAATATTAATTCTAGCGCAATTAGCACTCTCGCAATCTTGCCCAATGTGTTTAATGTCCATTTAAGCACCACCAGCAACACTCATCATTAACTGCCTCAATACAGGGGAAGTCCATAAATAACTGTCTCATTGACTTGAAGTTGAGATAAAGTTTAGATAGCCTGACCTGACCCAGCTAAAGGATAACATAAGGGGGCTTTATGTATCTCTACCAACGGAATCCCTTATTGGTTATTGACAATCATAAGGAGGACGACAAGAGCCTTTCTAAAGAGCCTGCAAGAAAATAAACTAAAACAAAGGCAGTAAAGAAGGGGTAGGAATAAGAGGTACAGAAAACAAGAGGGAAATTGGGAGTTACAACTTTGACCTCCTTTGCTTTATGTACTAATGTGCTTAACACAGGGAGCTGGAGAGCTTATTAAGTTAGGTTACCCAACCTAATTGACATCCTTGGTGTGATTAACCCTTTAGGGGACTCAGTCATTCTGGGCTATTGTAACCCTTAATAACAGTTAAATCCTCATTTGTTAGAAATTGGTTATATATCACTCTTTATCCCTTTATACTTTCTAAAGTTTAGACACTTAAGTCCAGACCATAAAATAACAACATTGTGCAAAGATAGTTTTGGGAAAAACACAGAAATTTTTTACATTAATTTGCAAATAGTAACAAAAAAATAACTATATTTTCTGGGGGATGCTTTACCAACAATAAAACAGCAAATAATGCCCATGATCTACTTGTGAGTGAGAAGACCAGTTGCAGTTCTATGTAGGTGCAAAACCACCCCTTATAGGATGCACCAACACTGTGAGAGGAGGAGAGACCATCCCTGTCACTGATTGTTTTTTCTAGCCCCATTTCCAATGGCCCAGTAGCACTCTCACCCCAACTGATCAAATACCACCCACAATCCTACCCTTATCTGCATTGGTTCCACCCACAGAAAACCAATAACTCCACCCTTATTCTTTCCAAATTCAGTATTAACCTTAACCTCATTAATCAATGGCTAAAGTTGCCATTTGAGGGACCATTTTGTAGACCCCTACTCATGTGATTTCTTGTTGCATTGGAGTGGGAGAAGCTACCCGTGCAGCATGCTAACTTTTGTCAGACAAAATGGCAAAATATGTGGTGGGTTAAGCTGAATGGCCCTAGTCCAAGGTGACACTCTGTTGGATTCAAGTAAGAGCACCATAAAACATTACAGCAGACTGAGCACATACAACATGGAATCAAGTGCAGAAAATAGCTCAGCCAGTGCTGCAATCTATAGATAAGGAATAATGTGAAATTAATCACTAGAGGGCGCTGTACTGAACAAACAAAATATAAGAGAATTTGCAAGATATACAAACTACCTAATAAGGGGTATAATATGAAACATTTTCAAAACGAAAAAAATAAATAAAATAAATAAAAACAAAAGAAAGCAAAAAGGTTACCACAACATATATGACAACAAAACAATTATATGTAATGGATTAAAAGTCTCTTAACAGTCCAATCTGTAACAGATCTTGTAACATGGGGTACCAACAAAGGCAGATAGAACCGGACCTTTCCCCAACAAAAAAAGACACCACACCGACTCCCAGGCTGCCCTCTCCCTTCTTCCACTTCAGGGTAGTAGCTCTGTAAATATTCAAACACAAGAGAGGTGCCCAAATGTGTGTATCTGTGATGAATAACAATAGATCGCACAGCAGATATCTTTGTGCAGGGTACTCACAATTTTGAGAAGCACACCTATGTGCTTGTAGGCGCAGGCTGGTTATTAGAGCTAACCAGCTGGCTCCCTCCGGTCTCCACTCTCTTCAAGACAGGTGTATGGTAGTGATGAGCTCACCGAATAAGGATATGAAAGCAGTGATGTAAAATCAAAGTTCTTTATTAAAACATGCTGTATCCAACAGCTTCATAAAACATATACAATCCTTAATGTGAGCATATGGCAATATGCTACGCGTTTCTCGGCTCTAACGGCCGTTTCATCAGGCATATTTTTACCAAACATTACACCGGCTTATATAGTCGTTCACTACCATATGATTCAGTTGCAAAAACTCCTCCCTACAGGGGAGTGTATTACCCAGCCTATCAGCGTCCTCTATAACCAAGGTGTGTACTGTGTTTTGCCGCTAAAGTGCAAATCAATATTAACTCTTAAGTAGCTTATAAGGAATAGAACAACTGACCTGTACTGAATCACTTGAATGCAGCACGTACTTTAATATAACAATATTTTTGCATTTGCATTTTTGCAACTGAATCGTATGGTAGTGAATGGCTATATAAGCTGGTGTAATGTTTGGTAAAAATATGCCTGATGAAACGGCCGTTATATATGGGTTAAATAAAAAAAAAAAAAAACGGTAATCGTTTTTGTTTTGTTTTTATTCCAGCCAATCACTCATTGCTCCTTCTGTAGTGCTAGGGGGGAAAGCAGTGCAAACTATACTACTGCCTTTGAGTAAATATAATGATTCATTTAGATACTGATGACATTGATATGGTAGAGATATGTTTCACTTATTTAGCTTATTTTGCAGCTTGCATTTAAGTGTAAACGAAAATCTATCTCTCTATAACAAACACTTATTTTATTTTCAGAATTTTCTTCATAAATCTGTTCCTTGCAGCCCTTGGACTTGGAAATGCAAACAGCACTAAAGTATAGTAGTTAACATTGAATTTTGGCACACTGAATCATTTCTTATATTATTAGTTGAACACTGGTTTGAAAGCATTTAACACAAATCACTTTTTCAGGGTCAGAAGTGTGCATGATAAGGAGAACTGGCTTGTGTATTTTATGTTTCAACAGCTAACAGAGAGGAAAAGGAGTTCAGATTTATATACAGAGATAGGTTAGAACTCTGTAAAATTTAGTCAAAGAAGCAGCTACTGATACAATTTCCACTTTCACTACAATGAAAAACACCACAGTATAAAAGGATATAAAAATGTATTAACTTAGTTAATGATATAGTTAAGCTCTGAATCAAACACATACAAGCAATGATAGTAAATGTAATACTGCATGAGGGCATCAAAACAGAGGTTTTTAAACCTACACAGGCCCGGAAGTGAGGTTGAATTATGTTTTGTGGTTTAGGTAGGTTTTAAGGAAGGGGGTTGCAGAAGATGCCATCAATAAATATCTGCAGAGGAGAGGCTGTGAATGTAAACTTGAAATTGGTACTATATACTGATCTTCTGACCTTTTAATGCTATAACGATAAGTGCTGTTCCTACGCCCGCTATATTGCTCAATTGATTGACAGATGACAAATCTGCAATCCACTAATCGTTGTTGTTTCCCCCCCACCCCGGGGCATTCAGCCCCTTTGCACAAACATCACGCCCCGGGGGGGGGGGGGGGGAAACAACGATTAGTGGATTGCAGATTCATCATCTGTGAATCAATTGTGGGAGGAGGAACGGTGCTTATCGTTATAGCATTAAAATGTAAAAATCTCAGAAGATCAGTTTTATAGTACCAATTTGATGAATGAAAGTTGTGGCTCTGGCACAGGCTAAATGTGGAGGCCACAGCTGGCAAAGAGCTCTTACCTCGGTTGTAACTGAAAGTGTCCTTGTGGACTTCTAGTCATGTGGTAGTAGGAGCAGAACTTCAGGCGCAAATTTTCTGAATTAAAAAAAATATGATGAAACAGCCTTTGAGCTGTGAAACATTTCACATTATTTGGTGTAAATGTTTTTATAATTTTTTTTTTATCATATTATATTGGAAGCTGTCCTTTATTTTTGATATCCTTAGAGTCTCAAGACGTGAGAGCTGTAAGTTGAAATTATATTTTTGTATCCTGACTCCTTGGAGCAGTGAACTGGGCACTGTGAATCCTCAGAGTGCCACTACCAGCACGATAGAGTGCTGCATCACTTGTAAAATACCACAGGTGGGTTGGGGATTTTGTGAAGTTTTTTCCTTACACAGATACTCACATTAAAGCACCTTTTCTTTATTGTCATTTAGAATTTTCTCACGTAAGAAGTTTTGTGGAAAGAGCGGCTCTGTGAATATTATCCTTACCCCTGTATTTGGAGAGTTTTCTTTCATGCGTACATGGTCAATTCTTTAAAATATTTGGGACTGGAATACTGGACTATAAAACAATATTGGTTTGTTACCATTTTTCTATATACCTATTATAATTGTCATAATTATTTGTTATTTTTCAGTCATTTTTACCTATTGGTGCCCCCTATCTTCAGAGGTGGTTTATTTACTTCCTTTTTTTCTGTGTGTGTGTGTAATTTTCTGAATTCGTTGACGATCCCTGGGAATCATAGGTACTTGCCTATAGAGGGGCTATCAGAGTGGGATCAGGGTTATGACGGTGAGACCTATAGAGATTATGGAGAGGAGCATCAGGAGGCAGGCCTTCTATTGGCCTGACACTTTCAGGGGGCTTATTTCGCTATTTTATGTGTGCCAAATGAATGTTTGTTCTGCTGTTATTACTAAAAGATGCTTAGTTCTTTTGTGGAATAGGTGGCTAGGATAAAATTGTGGGTTTTATCATTTTTCCACTATTTGGAAGATAGTTTGTTTCTGGGGACAGCTGGTTTGGTAGTTTGTAGCTGGCTGATTCCTTTTTTTATGGAAGGAAAGCAGCATTTAGAATAAGTGTAATGCTCGTGGAATACTCCTCTATCAGACTAAACTCGGCCAGTAGTCTTGTTATCCCGGCGTCGAGACGGAATGATAGGGAATATCCCAGAGCAGAGAAAGTTAGTGAGATGAGAAAGGTGGCACTCACCACAGGCAGGACAGTCCCCAGCAGCAACAGCAGAGCAGTCCAAGGATGAACCACTAGAATGGTCAGGCAGGCAGGGTTTGGCAACAGTAAAGCAGTACAAGGATAAGCCACTAGAATGGTCAGGCAGGCAGGGTTTGGCAACAGTAAAGCAGTCCAGCAGTTTAAGGGTTAAGGCAGGTAGAGTAGTCAGACAGGCAGGTTCAGCAACAGTGATCAATCCAGCAGTGTAAGGGTTAAGGCAGGTAGAGTAGTCAGACAGGCAGGTTCAGCAACAGTAATTAATTCAGCAGTTTAAGAGTTAAGGCAGGTAGAGTAGTCAGGCAGGCAGGTTCAGTAACGATATTAGACACAAGAAAGAACGATCTGTCACACCCAGGAGCACACAAATAGGCGCAGATTTGCGCCACTGAGCTCTGACCGGCATGTGGAAATTGCTTAAATTTAAATTTGACTGTAAATTGTTCTGTATGAGATTTTTCTTGGCTATGCTTGCAGAAAAAGACCCTCGCCATTAAATCAGTTTGATAAAAAAAAGGTAAAGGAAGATCTGAATGAGTGTATGTATTTTTTCTCAGGGTTCAGTGAGATGTGCCTGACTTTAAACCAAAATAAGGTACATGATAAAGGTTGGGCGGAGGCCAGTTGTGTTGTTGCAGGGGATCTGTGCATTAGGGATTGTCTTTTTTATCTCTCTTTTAAGCTGCATGTGTTTTAAGGGGTTTACAGGCAGCAGGTTTAAGGATTAGTTGGTGGGGTGTAATGTTGTTTTTAAGGAGGTTGAACACTAACTAGGAGAGCAGAGTGTGGCTTTTCAAGCTTTATGCAATTAGAGGTTAATAGTTGGGGGATCCTTGTTTGTGCACAAATATGGACCTTTGCTATCACACTTGTATTGGGGCTGCAACTGAAGCAAAAGATTTGGGTTTGAGGAAAAATGTTGTAAAGTAAATTAGGAGATGAAAGTCTGATTTTTTAAAGTTTGCTTTAGTCCAGGTTTCATGTCTTAACTCTCACACTGACACATCTGTTGCCCTTTTGGATTGTAAGACATTTTTTACATTTATTAGGGCAAAAGGGTGGTGTCTGTAAGGGATAATGAGATTCAGCTGGCTGTGTCTATTGATACAATTATCAGTGGGTTTGGAGCTCTTGATTGTATCTGGCTTTGGGCAAGCTGGTTGAATATACTAGGCTCTTTAATTATCTGGCTATGCTGGTGGTTTATTTGAGTGGCACTGGCTTGGGCTTGTCACAAAAGGATATGGTGGATAGAATCAAATAAGACTTTTTTTTCTCAGCTTGACTTTAAATCTTGTCAGAAATATAGGAATCTGGAAGCCTCAAAAAAGGTCAACAGGATGATTAGTGGGTTTGTGGTAGGATTGGGGTTTTTGGACTTAGACGTGGATTTTGAAGTTGAATGTTTTTTCTGAAAAGATGGGGTGCACTTCAAAGAGGTAGCCCTTAATTTGTTTCATTTTAACACCAGAGAGGGGGATGTTAAAGGTCTTGAGTGGGTTGGGAAGTGTTCATCTGTAGTGGGGTACTCGCCCTTTTGGTGAAAGGAATTAAGGTTGGAGCTGGTACTTTTAAACAATTTAAAATTAATTAAACAGTGTCTGGTGGCAACAGGAAAAGGCAGAATAAAACCTTGCTCTTTGGGATTGGCTGTGAGTAGCTATAATGAGTGGTAACATTTTCACTTTGCAAAATATGAGACAGATAACTTATCTAAAATAGGAAGTATTGTTCTCAAACCCAGAAATAGGGCCGATGATCAAACACTCACTGGCAGAAAGACAATTCCAATTTCAATTAAGGTCCACAGCACCATAAAAATCCATGATTTTTCATATCCTTTAGAAACATACAGATAGATTTGCTGTGACGTTTTGGGCTCACAAGCCCTTTATCGTGCATGATGCTGTGGACCTTTATTGAAATTAAATTGGTATTTTTCTAGGAACAGCAGTGGTTGTATGTGTATCTACACAGTGGGGATTAAGTTCAGGTGCTGTGCCTTTGAAAAGATTTCTGGCATAAAGAGAGAGATTTTTTTTTTTTTAGTATTAAATTACAATGTAGGTGTCACTCCTTCACAACCAGTACACTACATAGTGAGATAAACAGCACTCAAGCTAAAAAATTTATTTCAAAAAATCTTTGAGGGACCTTGCAGAACTGCCAAACCAAAGCCCTTAAGAGAATCTTGCTCATAATTTCTGGAACTCCAATGGAGCCCTCCACAGGCGTTTTGTGCTTGCTTGCCTTAACATGGGAGGAACAACCTAGGCCCACACCTAAGGTAGCTCAATCTGTCCAAAGGTTGTTAAGCATGCAGTACTGAGACTTCCCAACGCTAGAGATTACAAAGGTACTCCAAACCATAAGGGTCTCAACACTGTTGGCTGCACAAGCCAACTTTAGTGAAAGGGAGACCAAAAACTTAAAGTGCACAAAAGGATAGATCGAATAACCCTACCCCAGCCCAACTTTAAGTTGTGAAGTTTTTCTTGGTAATTAGGAGGACAAAGCAATCCTATTCTTATTGAAAAACAAATCCAACTCAACATCAGAAAGGTGCACACCATCTGGGCATAATAACACCTTTTTGTCAGCCATAAAATTTGCATGACCTATCACAAACCCTGCAACTCCCTGATTGTCTTCCCTGTTTCCTATTTCACTTTCTTTCTCACTCTATAAGCTGCATCAGAAGATTCCATATATCTCCAATGCAACCTAGACACCAAATTTGACCAACCAATACACACGTTTTGGCACCACACACTCAACCACCTTAGATCCAACTGAATGATCCTGATCAAGTCCAAAGCAAGAATTGCCCCAAGATCATTTCCCACAAATGGATTACCACAACATGAGGTCTTCCCCATCTTCTCAAAGCATCCCCACCTTTTTAAAGTGACCTGCAGCAATGCCGGCAACTGAAGCCACTACATACCACTACAACCCAACCATCTCAAGGTTGCTCTAGACAGGAAAAATCCTAACTGCTGGCTGTCCAGCTGGCTCAATGCTTTATAGATGCCCAGTGAACAAATGCATGATTATCTATTCATATAAGTGCTGAGCCATTGGCCAACCATGCAAAAAACAACAAAACAAGCTGTATCGACAAATGCATGTAAACAAATTACAAATAACTAAACAGGGAAATAAGCAGCTAAAAACCATGTGTCTCCAAAGGCCTAACATACAACTTAAACTTGTTTTACTGCCCCATCCCCAACCTGCTAATGTCCTCAAGAGACACCCTACGACTAGCAGCTGAAGTAGCATCCCCTATCTTGAAGGATTGGGGAGCTATCTTAGTCTGATCTAGCCCTACCTTCCTCACAGACCAATCCAAAACCTTTTTAAACAGGAACCTAGATAGTGCAGACCAGTTCTCATACACCAAAAACTGAGAACTGGCTCGCAAATGAATCCTAAGAAACTCCCTATAAAAACATTCACTGGGTAGCACTCATCATGCAATCTCACCTTTAATGGCATCCAAACTCCTGGGGGACAAATAAGAGCCCTTATTCAACACTGACCATCAAATGAGCACACTGCATACCTTACACAACCGCAGCCATAGCTGGTGCTACTAGTTCCCCAAAGAAGAAAGCCAAAACAAAAGCTGCCCTAAACAAAGAGACTTAATAATCAGATATATAATTCTCCCTCAACATACTCAACAGCCTCCTCAGTCTTTCCAAAGTTATAGGATCTCTAGAATCTACTCTACTTATCTCAACCTGCACCCATTCATGCACTATCTGACAGAGCAAAAAAGTTCTAGTTAGCTAAGCAAAAGAAAACAACTTGTTAAGAAATAGCAACAAGCTTAGACACAACCACACTCTTTCTCACAAATCTGGAACGCAACTCTGTCAGCCACTCTTACAACATTACTGGAGTACCATCTACAGCTGTTACTCCTTTTAAACCACACTCCTTTTAAATCACAAATGGATTCCCATTCCCGCCAATGCCTAAGATAAGCTGACCAAGCAGCCAGGGTCCAGCATAAAAAATCTGAGTTAATGCACAACTACTGGCGATGATGCTGACAAGTTGTTAGTTGCATGGACCTCTCTCTGATTATTACATCAGAAGAAAACAGACCTATTCCTCAAGCACTCAATAGATTCAGTGCCAGGCTAGAAATTGCAGACTGTGGACAAAGTCTCACCCCTTTAAAACTCACCAAAAAAAACCTCCCGCACCTACAAATTCTCACTTATGTCCTTGGTCAACCTGATCTTTCCTCACTGATGCACACCCTTTTGTTCCCAGGGAACCTACCAGCATGAAAGTATCTAAATCTGACTAATGGCATCATCTTGTGCCACTGTCTAATGTAAGAAGGAACTGAAAATATCAAAGTGCATGCAGGACACTGCACAGCCCATTGGCAATAAAAAGTGGGGAAAAAATCCTAACACCCGAGATCACGCAAACTCCATCGCCTTTTCGCATTCCCCATAGAAGTCAATGGAAAAAATATTGTTGGAAAAAACACATTTTGCAAACATAGTATATTCGTTTTGGAATATATACAGTAAATACATACGCCTAGATTTAGAGTTGGGCGGTAGCCGTGAAAACCAGCGTTAGAGGCTCCTAACGCTGGTTTTTACCGCCCGCTGGTATTTGGAGTCAGTCATTAAAGGGTCTAACGCTCACTTTCCAGCCGCGACTTTTCCATACCGCAGATCCCCCTACGCCATTTGCGTATCCTATCTTTTCAATGGGATCTTTCTAACGCCGGTATTTAGAGTCGTGGCTGCAGTGAGCGTTAGAAATCTAACGACAAAACTCCAGCGGCAGAAAAAAACCAGGAGTTAAGAGCTTTTTGGGCTAACGCCGGTTCATAAAGCTCTTAACTACTGTGCTCTAAAGTACACTAACACCCATAAACTACCTATGTACCCCTAAACCGAGGTCCCCCCACATCGCCGCCACTCGATTAAAATTTTTAACCCCTAATCTGCCGCTCCGTATACTGCCGCCATCTACGTTATCCCTATGAACCCCTAATCTGCTGCCCCTAACACCGCCGACCCCTATATTATATTTATTAACCCCTAATCTACCCCCCACAACGTCGCCGCTACCTACCTACACTTATTAACCCCTAATCTGCCGACCGCATCTCACCGCTACTATAATAAAGTTATTAACCCCTAATCCGCCTCACTCCCGCCTCACTAACCCTATAAGAAATAGTATTAACCCCTAATTTGCCCTCCCTAACATCGCCGACACCTAACTTCAATTATTAACCCCTAATCTGCCGACCGGACCGCGCCGCTATTATAATAAAGTTATTAACCCCTAATCCGCCTCACTCCCGCCTCAATAACCCTATAATAAATAGAATTAACCCCTAATCTGCCCTCCCTAACATCGCCGACACCTAACTTCAAGTATTAACCCCTAATCTGCCGATCGGAGCTCACCGCTACTCTAATAAATTTTTTAACCCCTAAAGCTAATTCTAACCCTAACCCTAACCCCCCCTAAGTTAAATATAATTTTATTCTAACTAAATAAATTAACTCTTATTAAATAACTTATTCCTATTTAAAGCTAAATACTTACCTGTAAAATAAACCCTAATATAGCTACAATATAAATTATAATTATATTGTAGCTATTTTAGGATTAATATTTATTTTACAGGCAACTTTGTAATTATTTTAACCAGGTACAATAGCTATTAAATAGTTAAGAACTATTTAATAGTTACCTAGTTAAAATTATTACAAAATTACCTGTAAAATAAATCCTAACCTAAGTTACAATTAAACCTAACACTACACTATCAATAAATTAATAAAATAAAATACCTACAATTATCTAAAATTAAACCTAACCCTACACTATCAATTAATTAATTAAATACAATTCCTACAAATAAATACAATTAAATAAACTAACTAAAGTACAAAAAATAAAAAAGAACTAAGTTACAAAAAATAAAAAAATATTTACAAATATTAGAAAAAAATTACAACAATTTTAAACTAATTACACCTACTCTAAGCCCCCTAATAAAATAACAAAGATCCCCAAAATAAAAAAATGCCCTACCCTATTCTAAATTACAAAAGTTCAAAGCTCTTTTACCTTACCAGCCAATCAGAATCAAGTTCAATCCGATTGGCTGATCCGATCAGCCAATCAGATTGAGCTTGCATTCTATTGGCTGTTCCGCGTCGGCTGGAAGATGATGGCTCCGGAAGAAAGAAGATTGAAGATGCTGCTTCATAGAAGACTTCATCCCGATGATGGACTTCTTCAGCGCCCGCTTGGATCAAGACTTCAGTCCGATGATGGATTTCTTCAGCCGCCGCTTGGATCCAGACTTCAGCCCGAGGATGGACGTCACTCTTCAGCCCCCCGCTTGGGCTTGGATCAAGACTTCGGACCCTCTTCTGGACCGATCGGTGAACCTAGCATGGTGAAAACAAGGTAGGGAGATCTTCAGGGGCTTAGTGTTAGGTTTATTTAAGGGGGGTTTGGGTTAGATTAGGGGTATTTGGGTGGTGGGTTGTAATGTGGGGGGGGTATTGTATGTTTTTTTTTTTTACAGGCAAAAGAGCTGAATTCTTTGGGGCATGCCCCGCAAAGGGCCCTTTTAAGGGCTGGTAAGGTAAAAGAGCTTTGAAATTTTGTAATTTAGAATAGGGTAGGGCATTTTTTTATTTTGGGGGTCTTTGTTATTTTATTAGGGGGCTTAGAGTAGGTGTAATTAGTTTAAAATCGTTGTAATTTTTTTCTAATGTTTGTAAATATTTTTTTATTTTTTGTAACTTAGTTCTTTTTTATTTTTTTGTACTTTAGTTAGTTTATTTAATTGTATTTATTTGTAGGAATTGTATTTAATTAATTTATTGATAGTGTAGTGTTAGGTTTAATTGTAGATAATTGTAGGTATTTTATTTTATTCATTTATTGATAGTGTAGTGTTAGGTTTAATTGTAACTTAGATTAGGATTTATTTTACAGGTAATTTTGTAATTATTTTAACTAGGTAACTATTAAATAGTTATTAACTATTTAATAGCTATTGTACCTGGTTAAAATAATTACAAAGTTGCCTGTAAAATAAATATTAATCCTAAAATAGCTACAATATAATTATAATTTATATTGTAGCTATATTAGGTTTTATTTTACAGGTAAGTATTTAGCTTTAAATAGGAATAAGTTATTTAATAAGAGTTAATTTATTTTGTTAGAATAAAATTATATTTAATTTAGGGGGATGTTAGGGTTAGGGTTAGAATTAGCTTTAGGGGTTAAAATTTTTATTAGAGTAGCGGTGAGCTCCTGTCGGCAGATTAGGGGTTAATACTTGAAGTTAGGTGTCGGCAATGTGAGGGAGGGCAGATTAGGCCTTAATACTATTTCTTATAGGGTTATTGAGGTGGGAGTGAGGCGGATTAGTGGTTAATACATTTATTATAGTAGCGCTCAGGTTCCGGTCGGCAGATTAGGGGTTAATAAGTGTAGTTAGGTGGAGGCGACATTGGGGGTGGCAGATTAGGGGTTAATAAATATAATATAGGGGTTGGCGATGTTAGGACAGCAGATTAGGGGTACATAGGGATAACGTAGGTGGTGGGGGTTTACGGAGCGGCAGATTAGGGGTTAAAAATAATATGCAGGGGTCAGCGATAGCGGGGGCGGCAGATTAGGGGTTAATAAGTGTAAGGTTAGGGGTGTTTAGATTCGGGGTACATGTTAGAGTGTTAGGTGCAGACGTAGGATGTGTTTCCCCATAGGAAACAATGGGGCTGCGTTAGGAGCTGAACGCGGCTTTTTTGTAGGTGTTAGGTTTTTTTTTCAGCTCAAACAGCCCCATTGTTTTCTATGGGGGAATCGTGCACGAGCACGTTTTTGAAGCTGGCCGCGTCCATAAGCACCGCTGGTATCGAGAGTTGCAGTGGCGTTAAATTATGCTCTACGCTCCCTTTTTGGAGCCTAACGCACTGAAAACCCAGCCATTCTGTGAACTCTAAATACTAGCGGTATTTAAAAGGTGCGGCCAGAAAAAAGCAAGCGTAGCTAACGCACCCCTTTGGCCGCAAAACTCTAAATCTAGACGATAGTTTTTTACTGTATTAAATATGAATATTGCATAAATATGTTTTACCATGTTTTTATCTGCTTAATGACAAAGGGATATAATGCATATATATATATATGTTTATATTTGTGTACATATATATTAATGTTTTTATATGTGTATAAATGACTGTAAATACATATAAATACATTAATATTTGTGTACACATATTTAGCAACGTATATGTATGTGTCTCAATGTTAAAGCCCTTTGCCTTTCTTTTTTTTTTACTAACAACTGAGATCTCATATGAATATTTATAACTTTTTTGTGCAATATTTTTTTAAATAATTTTGGTTAGACAGGGTTAATATGAGTTTAACTGCACTCTGTAATGTATTTTTGAAGTGTTTTGTGCAACTTTTTAATTTCAGAAAACAGTTAACCACAGCTGTGAGATCGCAGAAAGGATTGAAGTGTAAAGGGCGATTGTACTAGCGCAATCGCTATTTCACTCCACTTGTAATATCAGCTAAAAGAAAATGGCTGTCAAAAACAGTTTGTGCCTCATTTGTAATCTAACCTTATATATACATTTTTATATATATATATATATATATATATATATATATATATATATATATATAAAATATATACACATATATATATATATATATATATATATATATATATATATATATATATATATATATATATATATATATATATATATATATATATATATATAATAAAATGATGAACCAATGTATCTATGGTATAAACTGGTGTATACAAACATAGACATAGATTTTGTAGCTACCAATTTCCTGTGAGTTAGTCAATTTGTTTCTTCATGGGTTAATGCAGTTGTTAAGAACAAGGGGGCAGAATTATCTGGAGATCTGACAGTGATGCCAAGGCTAAAAAGGAAAACTCACATTGCCTTATGCAAGAATTCTCTACGGATCATAAAGGATTCCCAGGTGTTTTCAAATAATTTGACAACAGCAGCACAGGGAGAATCAGCGGTGCTGAAAAATCAGAGTGGAAATGTGCTGTGATCAGCTTTTTTTACAGCTTTATACAGAGCTTGTTAGTAACAGCACAGAGCATAGATCAAAACCTGTTTATTGCTAGGCGGTCCCTCAACTCATTGGAGTGTGTGGAATAGTTTAACTGGTGGGAAAAAAACAGCAGTTGTCAAAAAAACGAATTGCGCTGCCTTAAACAGAGACAAAAAGCCTCTTAAGAATGATATAGTATAAATGTTGTGTATGAAATATATAAATGTTTGTATAGGAAAATAATGTGATCATGTTGCTTTAAAGGGACATAAATAACTCTGGCATTTGTAAAAATTGTACTAAGGCCCCTGACTTGAGGGTTGCCACCTCAGCCATGTTTTCTGGGAAACTTATGAGTTACCCATGTTGCAGGGTGTGCAGAGGGGAACATGCATTGCACCACTGGACAGCACATGAAAATTGACACTGGACAGGACTATTCATGACCTCACCCGGGTTAGCCCCACCATATTCAAAATTTTAACAAATTATCATTCCATTTGTTAGATCTTTGTTAGATCAGGTTAGATCAACTGTTTTTTTCGTTAGATCTACTCTAAAATATGAAATATTAACAATCTTTTTCAGGGGGGGCTAACCCGTAGCCAGCCCCCCCTCAACAAAAATTTGGACAAAATGTTATTGATTATGATAGCTCCACGTTAGATCAGGTTTGATCAGCCAAAAGTTTTGTTAGATCTAGTCTAATTACTGAGATATTGCATTTTTAATGAGGGGGGGCTAGCCCCCCCCTCAACTGAAATCTGGACCAAATTTTATTGATTTTGATAGATATACGTTAGATCAGGTTAGATCAACTGTTTTTTTCGTTAGATCTATCACGCAAGCAGCGGTATTCACAATCCTAGTTTGTGTGCGGGGGAGGGGTGATCCCCGGGTTAGCCCCCCCTCAACTGAATTCTGGACCAAATTTGATTGATTTTGATAGATATACGTTAGATCAGGTTAGATCAACTGTTTTTTTCGTTAGATCTATCACGCAAGCAGCGGTATTAACAATCCTATTTTGTGTGCGGGGGAGGGGTGATCCCCGGGTTAGCCCCCTCTCAACTGAAATCTGGACCAAATTTTATTGATTTTGATAGATATACGTTAGATCAGATTAGATCAACTGTTTTTTTCGTTAGATCTATCACGCAAGCGGCGGTATTCACAATCCTAGTTTGTGTGCGGGGGAGGGGTGATCCCCGGGTTAGCCCCCCCTCAACTGAAATCTGGACCAAATTTGATTGATTTTGATAGATATACGTTAGATCAGGTTAGATCAACTGTTTTTTCCGTTAGATCTATCACGCAATCGGCGGTATTCACAATCCTAGTTTGTGTGCGGGGGAGGGGTGATCCCTGGGTTAGCCCCCCTCAACTGAAATCTGGACCAAATTTGATTGATTTTGATAGATATACGTTAGATCAGGTTAGATCAACTGTTTTTTTCGTTAGATCTATCACGCAAGCGGCGTTATTAACAATCCTATTTTGTGTGCGGGGGAGGGCTGATCCCCGGGTTAGCCCCCCCTCAACTGAAATCTGGACCAAATTTGATTGATTTTGATAGATATACGTTAGATCAGGTTAGATCAACTGTTTTTTTTCGTTAGATCTATCACGCAAGCGGCGGTATTCACAATCCTAGTTTGTGTGCGGGGGAGGGGTGATCCCCGGGTTAGCCCCCCCTCAACTGAAATCTGGACCAAATTTGATTGATTTTGATAGATATACGTTAGATCAGGTTAGATCAACTGTTTTTTTCGTTAGATCTATCACGCAAGCGGCGGTATTCGGTAGCATGCAGAAGCGCATGTCCATGCACAGACCAGTCAGTGCTTTTGCACGCACTGTGTCTATTTGGCCTGTGAGGGACATTATTATAACCCCGCCCCAAAGCTCTGCACAAGACCAAGAGACATCCAGCAGTGACAAACTACGCCCCCCACATACCACCAGGGTGTAGGAAGCAGGGAATTGAAGATTATTCTACACTTTATTGGATTATTTTATAGTATACATTTGTCCTATAACAGAAGAAATACATTCTTTTGTATTGTGTTCTATAAAATTACAAGTAACGCATCTTCTATTATCACATTTAATATTGCTGATTTTATTATAATAAGTATTAACTTTCATATCGCTTACATCTTGATGTAAGAGATATGGAAGTTAATACTTTATGAGATTAACCCTTCTTCATCTCCATGGATCATACTGGTGAACCTCTCCCAGGTATGGAACAAAGAAGAAGACTTGTTGAAGATGCTATGCAACACATTTCTTATGATAGGGTGACCAGGCGTCCCCAATTTTAGGGAACAGTCTCCGGATTGAGGAGACTGTCCCTGGAAAAATTATGTCCCAGAAATGTCCCCGGCTCCTGTTGAGCTGTCCCCAGGCAGCGCGCAGGTCAGGAGGGAAGAGCTTGTGCATGTGTGTATATATATGCTTGTGTGTGAATGTGTGTATATTTATGCTTGTGTGTGTGTGTGTGTGTGTGCATGTGTGTATATGTATGTTTGTATGTGCATGTGTGTATATATATATTTGTATGTGCATGTGTGTATATGTATGCTTGTGTGTGTATATATATGTGTGTGTGTATATGTATGTGTGTGTATATATGTATGCTTGTGTGTATGTGTATAAATGTATGCTTGTGTATATATGTATGCTTGTGTGTATATGTATGCTTGTGTGTATATGTATGCTTGTGTGTGTATATGTATGCTTGTGTGTATATGTATGCTTGTGTGTGTATATATATATATATATATATATGCTTGTGTGTGTATGTGTATATATGTATGCTTGTGTGTGTGTGTGGATGTGTGTATATATATGTATACTTGTGTGTGTATATGTATGCTTGTATGTATGTGAATATGTGTGTATATGTATACTTGTATGTGTGTGTGTATGTGCATGTGTGTATATTTATACTTGTGTGTGTGTGTGTATATGTATGCTTGTATGTATGTGAGTATGTGTGTATATGTATGCTTGTATGTGTGTGTGTATGTGCATGTGTGTATATTTATACTTGTGTGTGTGTTTATGTATGCTTGTATGTATGTGAGTATGTGTGTATATATGTATGCTTGTATGTGTGTATATGTATGATTGTATGTATGTGTGTATGTATGATTGTATGTGTGTATATGTATGTGTATGTGTGTCACAGCCTTAAGTGGGTATATGTGTGATGTGTGTGCATATGAGTGTGTGTATGTGTGATGTGCTTGCATATGAGTGTGTGTATGTGTGATGTGCGTGCATATGAGTGTGTGTATGTGTGATGTGCGTGCATATGAGTGAGTGTATGTGTGATGTGCTTGCATATGAGTGTGTATGTGTGATGTGCTTGCATATGAGTGTGTGTATGTGTGATGTGCTTGCATATGAGTGTGTGTATGTGTGATGTGCGTGCATATGAGTGAGTGTATGTGTGATGTGCTTGCATATGAGTGTGTATGTGTGATGTGCTTGCATATGAGTGTGTGTATGTGTGATGTGCGTGCATATGAGTGTGTGTATGTGTGATGTGCTTGCATATGAGTGAGTGTATGTGTGATGTGCTTGCATATGAGTGTGTGTATGTATGATGTGCTTGCATATGAGTGTGTGTATGTGTGATGTGCGTGCATATGAGTGTGTGTATGTGTGATGTGCTTGCATATGAGTGAGTGTATGTGATGTGCTTGCATATGAGTGTGTTTGGAAGTGGGTGTATGTGTGATCTGCTTACATATGAGTGTAAGTGGGTGTATGTGTGATCTGCTTACATATGAGTGTGTGTAAGTGTGTGTATGTGTGATCTGCTTACATATGAGTGTGTGTATGTGTGATGTGCGTGCATATGAGTGTGTGTATGTGTGATGTGCTTGCATATGAGTGTAAGTGGGTGTATGTGTGATGTGCGTGCATATGAGTGTGTGTATGTGTGATGTGCTTGCATATGAGTGTGTGTATGTGTGATGTGCGTGCATATGAGTGTGTGTATGTGTGATGTGCTTGCATATGAGTGTCTGTATATGGGGTCTGCGTTCATACAAGTGTATTTCTGTAGTGCTGGATGTCACACATTAAGGTATATTTACAATCCCTGCAGGTGGCCATGTTTCAAAGCAAGGTAAAATGTAATTTTGCACAAGAGGATTATTGCGCAACGCCATCCCCTGCTGTGGTGCAAACGGTTGCACTATAGCACAGCATTTCAATCATCCTGGACAAGCCAGTGTTAAAGGGACAGTCAAGTCCCAAAAAAAGTTTATGTTTCAAATAGGGCATGCAATTTTAAACAACTTTCCAATTTACTTTTATCACCAATTTTGCTTTGTTCTCTTGGTATTCTTAGTTAAAAGCAAAACCTAGGAAGGCTCATATGATAATTTCTAAGCCCTTAAAGGCCGCCTCTTATCACATGCTTTTTTATTTGCTTTTCACAACAGGGGAGAGCTAGTTCATGTGAGCCATATAAATAACATTGTGATCACGCCCGTGGCTTGTGGCAGACACTGCACTAATTGGCTAAAATGAAAGTCAACACATAATAAATAAAATGTCATGTGATCAGGGGGCTGTTAGAAGATGCTTAGAAACAAGGTTATCACAGAGGTAAAAAGTATATTAATATAACTGAGATAAGGAGCAGTCTGCAGAGGCTTAGATACAGGCTAATCACAGAGGTAAAAAGTATATTAATATAACTGAGATAAGGGGGCAGTCTGTAGAGGCTTAGATACAAGGTAATCACAGAGGTAAAAAGTATATTAATATAACTGAGATAAGGAGCAGTCTGCAGAGGCTTAGATACAGGCTAATCACAGAGGTAAAAAGTATATTAATATAACTGAGATAAGGGGGCAGTCTGCAGAGGCTTAGATATAAGGTAATCACAGAGGTAAAAAGTACATTAATATAACTGAGATAAGGGGCAGTCTGCAGAGGCTTAGATACAGGGTAATCACAGAGGTAAAAAGTATATTAATATAACTGAGATAAGGAGCAGTCTGCAGAGGCTTAGATACAGGGTAATCACAGAGGTAAAAAGTACATTAATATAACATTGTTGGTTGTGCAAAACTGGGAATGGGTAATAAAGGGATTATCTATCTTTTTAAACAACAAAAATTCTGGTGTTGACAAGAAATTGGGATGGCTGCTTTGCCTTAAAATGCTTGGGCCTATTTTTGGTCCCACCCCGACCCTGTCTATCACTTTGTCACACACACCCCCTTCATCCTGCCACACTCACCTGATCACATTAACCCCCCAACCCTGTCACACTCCCCAGCACACAAACTAGGATTGTGAATACCGCCGCTTGCGTGATAGATCTAACAAAAAAACATTTGATCTAACCTGATCTAACATATATCTATCAAAATCAATAAAATTTAGTCCGGATTTCAGTTGAAGGGGGGGGGGGGGGGGGCTAGCCCAGTGATCACCCCTCCCCCGCACACAAACTAGGATTGTGAATACCGCCGCTTGCGTGATAGATCTAACGAAAAAAACAGTTGATCTAACCTGATCTAACGTATATCTATAAAATTCAATAAAATTTGGTCCGGATTTCAGTTGAGGGGGGGCTAGCCCAGTGATCACCCCTCCCCCGCACACAAAATAGGATTGTGAATACCGCCTCTTGCGTGATAGATCTAACAAAAAAAACAGTTGATCTAACCTGATCTAATATATATCTATCAAATTCAATAAAATTTGGTCCGGATTTCAGTTGAGGGGGGGCTAGCCCAGTGATCACCCCTCCCACGCACCCAAACTAGGATTGTGAATACCGCTGCTTGCGTGATAGATCTAACGAAAAAAAACAGTTGATCTAACCTGATCTAACGTATATCTATCAAAATCAATCACATTTGGTCCAGATTTCAGTTGAGGGGGGGCTAACTCGGGGATCACCCCTCCCCCGCACCCAAACTAGGATTGTGAATACCGCTGCTTGCGTGATAGATCTAACGAAAAAAACAGTTGATCTAACCTGATCTAACGTATATCTATCAAAATCAATAAAATTTGGTCCAGATTTCAGTTAAGGGGGGGCTAACCCGGGGATCACCCCTCCCCCGCACACAAAATAAGATTGTTAATACCGCCGCTTGCGTGATAGATCTAATGAAAAAAACAGTTGATCTAACCTGATCTAACGTATATCTATCAAAATCAATCAAATTTGGTCCAGATTTCAGTTGAGGGGGGGCTAACCCGGGGATCACCCCTCCCTCGCACACAAACTAGGATTGTGAATACCGCCGCTTGCGTGATAGATCTAACGAAAAAACAGTTGATCTAACCTGATCTAACATATATCTATCAAAATCAATCAAATTTGGTCCAGATTTCAGTTGAGGGGGGGCTAACCCGGGGATCACCCCTCCCCCGCACACAAACTAGGATTGTGAATACCGCCGCTTGCGTGATAGATCTAACGAAAAAAACAGTTGATCTAACCTGATCTAACGTATATCTATCAAAATCAATCAAATTTGGTCCAGATTTCAGTTGAGGGGGGGCTAACCCGGGGATCACCCCTCCCCCGCACACAAAATAGGATTGTTAATACCGCTGCTTGCGTGATAGATCTAACGAAAAAAACAGTTGATCTAACCTGATCTAATGTATATCTATCAAAATCAATAAAATTTGGTCCAGATTTCAGTTGAGGGGGGGCTAGCCCCCCCTCATTAAAAATGCAATATCTCAGTAATTAGACTAGATCTAACAAAACTTTTGGCTGATCAAACCTGATTTAACGTGGAGCTATCATAATCAATAACATTTTGTCCAAACTTTTGTTGAGGGGGGGCTGGCTACGGGTTAGCCCCCCCTGAAAAAGATTGTTAATATTTCATATTTTAGAGTAGATCTAACGAAAAAAACTGTTGATCTAACCTGATCTAACAAAGATCTAACAAATGGAATGATAATTTGTTAACATTTTTAATATGGGGGGGCTAACCCGGGTGAGGTCTATTCATGTTCCTCACTGCACACCCTGCAGCATGTGTAACTCATAGCTGTCCAGGAAAACAGGGCCGAGTTGGCAAGCCTACTGTCCTGTCCCCCTGTACAAGTGAAAAGGGAAAATCTGCAACTTAGGTTTTTAAAAAGCTGCAACTCGCCGAAGCAGTTACTTGATTTGCTTTTTGGCTTCTCTAATGAGTGTGTGACAAGCACAAATTTTACACAACAGGTGTTTCCTGTCCTTTTAACTGTTTCCCATTGGTTGCTGATATAACTGATAGCAGGAATCAGAGGTGGCCCTAGTGTTAAGGGACAGTCTAGTCAAAAATTAACTTTTATGATTCAAATAGGGCATGAAATTTTAAACAACTTTCCAATTTACTTTATGGGGGACACATACATGTGAAAACTCTGCTATCGATGTTTGCGCTTCTTGGGCTACTGCTAGTGAAAAAAACATATTTTCTTCTGTTAAGTGTGATCAGTCCACGGGTCATCATTACTTCTGGGATATTACTCCTCCCCAACAGGAAGTGCAAGAGGATTCACCCAGCAGAGCTGCATATAGCTCCTCCCCTCTACGTCACTCCCAGTCATTCTCTTGCACCCAACGACTAGATAGGATGTGTGAGAGGACTATGGTGATTATACTTAGTTTTATATCTTCAATCAAAAGTTTGTTATTTTAAAATAGCACCGGAGTGTGTTATTACCTCTCTGGCAGAGTTTGAAGAAGAATCTACCAGAGTTTTGCTATGATTTTAGCCGGAGTAGTTAAGATCATATTGCTGTTCTCGGCCATCTGAGGAGTGAGGTAAACTTCAGATCAGGGGACAGCGGGCAGATGAATCTGCATAGAGGTATGTAGCAGTTTTTATTTTCTGACAATGGAATTGATGAGAAAATGCTGCCATACCGATATAATGTCATGTATGTATACTTTACACTTCAGTATTCTGGGGAATGGTACTTCACTAGAATTACACTGTAAGAAATACATAAAGCTGTTTAATAACTAGAGATTATGTTTAACGTTTTTGCTGGAATGTAAAATCGTTTTCATTTGCTGAGGTACTGTGTGAATAAATGTTTGGGCACTATTTTTCCACTTGGCAGTTGCTTAATCTGTTTTTCTGACAGTTTCTGTTCTCCCTCACTGCTGTGTGTGAGGGGGAGGGGCCGTTTTTTGGCGCTTTTTCTATGCATCAAATATTTCAGTCAGCAACTCATTGTATTCCCTGCATGATCCGGTTCATCTCTACAGAGCTCAGGGGTCTTCAAACTTATTTTGAGGGAGGTAATTTCTCTCAGCAGAGCTGTGAGAATTATAGTTTGACTGAGATAAAAAACGTTTATTCTGTAATTTGTTTCTTGCTTTCAGAATTTGTTATCTTTGCTAATGGGATTAAACCTTTGCTAAAGTTGTGTTGTTTACAAGGATTGAGGCTATAACTGTTTCAATTTATTCATTTTCAACTGTCATAGATCTTCTGTGCTTCTTAAAGGCACAGTACATTTTAATATTATTCTAATTGAATTGTATTTCCAAGTTGCAAGTTTATTTGCTAGTGTGTTAAACATGTCTGATTCAGAGGATGATACCTGTGTCATTTGTTGCAATGCCAAAGTGGAGCCCAATAGAAATTTATGTACTA
Organism: Bombina bombina; assembly: GCF_027579735.1. Lineage (NCBI taxonomy): Eukaryota > Metazoa > Chordata > Amphibia > Anura > Bombinatoridae > Bombina > Bombina bombina. The sequence goes on along the minus strand of NC_069501.1, from coordinate 435,178,483 downwards.
ACTGTATTGATGCTACTTTAAATAAAAGTCAATCTGTACAAATTGAACAAATTTCACCAAACAACGAGGGGAGAGTTATGCCGACTAACTCGCCTCACGTGTCAGTACCTACATCTCCCGCTCAGAGGGAGGTGCGTGATATTGTAGCGCCGAGTACATCTGGGCGGCCATTACAAATCACATTACAGGATATGGCTACTGTTATGACTGAGGTTTTGGCTAAATTACCAGAACTAAGAGGTAAGCGTGATCACTCTGGGGTGAGAACAGAGTGCGCTGATAATATTAGGGCCATGTCAGACACTGCGTCACAGGTGGCAGAACATGAGGACGGAGAACTTCATTCTGTGGGTGACGGTTCTGATCCAAACAGACTGGATTCAGATATTTCAAATTTTAAATTTAAACTGGAAAACCTCCGTGTATTACTAGGGGAGGTGTTAGCGGCTCTGAATGATTGTAACACAGTTGCAATACCAGAGAAAATGTGTAGGTTGGATAAATATTTTGCGGTACCGACGAGTACTGAGGTTTTTCCTATACCTAAGAGACTTACTGAAATTGTTACTAAGGAGTGGGATAGACCCGGTGTGCCGTTCTCACCCCCTCCGATATTTAGAAAAATGTTTCCAATAGACGCCACCACAAGGGACTTATGGCAAACGGTCCCTAAGGTGGAGGGAGCAGTTTCCACCTTAGCTAAGCGTACCACTATCCCGGTGGAGGATAGCTGTGCTTTTTCAGATCCAATGGATAAAAAGTTAGAGGGTTAACTTAAGAAAATGTTTGTTCAACAAGGTTTTATATTGCAACCCCTTGCATGCATTGCGCCGATCACGGCTGCAGCGGCATTCTGGATTGAGTCTCTGGAAGAGAACATTGGTTCAGCTACTCTGGACGACATTACGGACAGGCTTAGAGTCCTTAAACTAGCTAATTCATTCATTTCGGAGGCCGTAGTACATCTTACTAAACTTACGGCGAAGAATTCAGGATTCGCCATTCAGGCACGCAGGGCGCTGTGGCTAAAATCCTGGTCAGCTGATGTTACTTCTAAGACTAAATTGCTTAATATACCTTTCAAAGGGCAGACCTTATTCGGGCCCGGGTTGAAAGAGATTATCGCTGACATTACAGGAGGTAAAGGCCATGCCCTGCCTCAGGACAAAGCCAAAGCCAAGACTAGACAGTCTAATTTTTGTTCCTTTCGTAATTTCAAAGCAGGAGCAGCATCAACTTCCTCTGCACCAAAACAGGAAGGAGCTGTTGCTCGCTACAGACAAGGCTGGAAACCTAACCAGTCCTGGAACAAGGGCAAGCAGACTAGGAAACCTGCTGCTGCCCCTAAAACAGCATGAATTGAGGGCCCCCGATCCGGGATCGGATCTAGTGGGGGGCAGACTTTCTCTCTTCGCCCAGGCTTGGGCAAGAGATGTTCAGGATCCCTGGGCGCTAGAGATAATATCTCAGGGATACCTTCTGGACTTCAAATACTCTCCTCCAAGAGAGAGATTTCATCTGTCAAGATTGTCAACAATCCAGACAAAGAAAGAGGCGTTTCTACGCTGCGTACAAGAGCTCTTGTTAATGGGAGTAATCCATCCAGTTCCACGATCGGAACAGGGACAGGGGTTTTACTCAAATCTGTTTGTGGTTCCCAAAAAAGAGGGAACTTTCAGACCAATCCTGGACTTAAAGATCCTAAACAAATTCCTAAGAGTTCCATCGTTCAAGATGGAGACTATTCGGACAATTTTACCTATGATCCAAGAGGGTCAATACATGACCACTGTAGATTTAAAAGATGCTTACCTTCACATACCGATTCACAAAGATCATTATCGGTACCTAAGGTTTGCCTTCCTAGACAGGCATTACCAGTTTGTGGCTCTTCCATTCGGATTGGCTACAGCTCCAAGAATCTTCACAAAGGTTCTGGGTGCTCTTCTGGCGGTACTAAGACCGCGGGGAATCTCGGTAGCTCCATACCTAGACGACATTCTGATACAAGCTTCAAGCTTTCAAACTGCCAAGTCTCATACAGAGTTAGTGCTGGCATTTCTAAGGTCACATGGATGGAAGGTGAACGAAAAGAAAAGTTCACTCGTTCCACTCACAAGAGTTCCCTTCCTGGGGACTCTTATAGATTCTGTAGAAATGAAGATTTACCTGACAGAGGACAGGCTAACAAGACTTCAAAGTGCTTGCCGCACCCTTCATTCCATTCAACACCCGTCAGTGGCTCAATGCATGGAGGTAATCGGCTTAATGGTAGCGGCAATGGACATAGTACCCTTTGCACGCTTACACCTCAGACCACTGCAACTGTGCATGCTAAGTCAGTGGAATGGGGATTACTCAGACTTATCCCCTTCTCTGAATCTGGATCAAGAGACCAGAAATTCTCTTCTATGGTGGCTTTCTCGGCCACATCTGTCCAGGGGGATGCCATTCAGCAGACCAGACTGGACAATTGTAACAACAGATGCCAGCCTTCTAGGTTGGGGTGCTGTCTGGAATTCTCTGAAGGCTCAGGGACAATGGAGTTAGGAGGAGAGTCTCCTGCCAATAAACATTCTGGAATTGAGAGCAGTTCTCAATGCCCTCCTGGCTTGGCCCCAGTTGACAACTCGGGGGTTCATCAGGTTTCAGTCGGACAACATCACGACTGTAGCTTACATCAACCATCAGGGAGGGACAAGAAGCTCCCTAGCTATGATGGAAGTATCAAAGATAATTTGCTGGGCAGAGTCTCACTCTTGCCACCTGTCAGCAATCCACATCCCGGGAGTGGAGAACTGGGAGGCGGATTTCTTAAGTCGTCAGACTTTTCATCCGGGGGAGTGGGAACTTCATCCGGAGGTCTTTGCCCAAATACTTCGACGTTGGGGCAAACCAGAGATAGATCTCATGGCGTCTCGACAGAACGCCAAGCTTCCTCGTTACGGGTCCAGATCCAGGGATCCAGGAGCAGTCCTGATAGATGCTCTGACAGCACCTTGGGACTTCAGGATGGCTTACGTGTTTCCACCCTTCCCGTTGCTTCCTCGATTGATTGCCAGAATCAAACAAGAGAGAGCATCAGTGATTCTAATAGCACCTGCGTGGCCACGCAGGACTTGGTATGCAGACCTGGTGGACATGTCATCCTGTCCACCTTGGTCTCTACCTCTGAAACAAGACCTTCTGATACAGGGTCCCTTCAAACATCAAAATCTAACTTCTCTGAAGCTGACTGCTTGGAAATTGAACGCTTGATTTTATCAAGACGTGGATTTTCTGAGTCAGTTATTGATACCTTAATACAGGCTAGGAAACCTGTTACCAGAAAGATTTACCATAAGATATGGCGTAAATACCTATATTGGTGTGAATCCAAAGGTTACTCTTGGAGTAAGGTTAGGATTCCTAGGATATTGTCTTTTCTACAAGAAGGTTTAGAAAAGGGTTTATCTGCTAGTTCATTAAAGGGACAGATCTCAGCTCTGTCCATTCTGTTACACAAACGTCTGTCAGAAGTTCCTGACGTCCAGGCTTTTTGTCAGGCTTTGGCCAGAATTAAGCCTGTGTTTAAAACTGTTGCTCCACCATGGAGTTTAAACCTTGTTCTTAATGTTTTACAGGGCGTTCCGTTTGAACCCCTTCATTCCATTGATATAAAGTTGTTATCTTGGAAAGTTCTATTTTTAATGGCTATTTCCTCGGCTCGAAGAGTTTCTGAATTATCAGCCTTACATTGTGATTCTCCTTATTTGATTTTTCATTCGGATAAGGTAGTCCTGCGTACTAAACCTGGGTTCTTACCTAAGGTAGTTACTAACAGGAATATCAATCAAGAGATTGTTGTTCCTTCTTTATGCCCAAATCCTTCTTCAAAGAAGGAACGTCTACTGCACAACCTGGATGTAGTCCGTGCTCTAAAATTTTACTTACAGGCAACTAAGGAATTTCGACAAACGTCTTCTCTGTTTGTCATTTACTCTGGGCAGAGGAGAGGTCAAAAAGCTTCCGCTACCTCTCTTTCTTTTTGGCTTCGTAGCATAATTCGTTTAGCTTATGAGACTGCTGGACAGCAGCCTCCTGAAAGAATTACAGCTCATTCTACTAGAGCTGTGGCTTCCACTTGGGCCTTCAAGAATGAGGCCTCTGTTGAACAGATTTGCAAGGCTGCAACTTGGTCTTCGCTTCATACTTTTTCCAAATTTTACAAATTTGACACTTTTGCTTCTTCGGAGGCTATTTTTGGGAGAAAGGTTCTTCAGGCAGTGGTTCCTTCTGTATAAAGAGCCTGCCTATCCCTCCCGTCATCCGTGTACTTTTGCTTTGGTATTGGTATCCCAGAAGTAATGATGACCCGTGGACTGATCACACTTAACAGAAGAAAACATAATTTATGCTTACCTGATAAATTCCTTTCTTCTGTAGTGTGATCAGTCCACGGCCCGCCCTGTTTTTAAGGCAGGTAAATATTTTTTAATTTATACTCCAGTCACCACTTCACCCTTGGCTTTTCCTTTCTCGTTGGTCCTTGGTCGAATGACTGGGAGTGACGTAGAGGGGAGGAGCTATATGCAGCTCTGCTGGGTGAATCCTCTTGCACTTCCTGTTGGGGAGGAGTAATATCCCAGAAGTAATGATGACCCGTGGACTGATCACACTACAGAAGAAAGGAATTTATCAGGTAAGCATAAATTATGTTTTTTTCAACTTGTAATATGAGCAGATCCCAAAAAGCACAAAAAGCATTTAGTTAGTTTTGGATTCACTAGCAAAAAATTTAGATTTGCCGCACAATTTATAATCTCGCCCTGTGTGTGTTACTTTTGTCCTTTGTATACCCATTGCAATTGTAATTGTTTAATGATATAAATATAAAGGGATTAAATGCCTTACATTTCTTGAGTGTCTGCTTGTAACATATCTAAGTAATAACTTAACACTTAAAGGGACAATGTACCCAAACATTTCTTTCGTGATTCAGATAGAGCATGCAATTTTAAACAACTTTCTAATTTACTCCTATTATCAAATTTTCTTCATTCTCTTGGTATCTTTATTTGAAATGCAAGAATTTAAGTTTAGATGCCGGCCCATTTTTGGTGAACAACCTGGGTTGTCCTTGCTGATTGGTGGATAAATTCATCCACCAATAAAAAAGTGCTGTCCAGAGTACTGAAACCAAAAAAAAGCTTAGATGTCTTCTTTTTCAAATAATGATAGCAAGAGAACGAAGATAAATTGATAATAGGAGTAAATTAGAAAGTTGCTTAACATTGCATGCTCTTTCTGAATTACAAAAGAAAAAATTTGGGTTCAGTATCCCTTTAACAGTTGAACGTCAATAATTTTGTCAATAAAACTCAACACATTAGGTGGGTGAAAGACCTGTGGGTCGTATTTATTAATACCAGCAATGGTAACTGGCAACGACAGGTAAATCAATCACAGGTGGCGGCAATCGGGGCCTACATAAATAACTATATATATAACCCCTTCTAGAAAATGGCCAAGGGACACTGCTGCAGACCACAAGGCGGAGATACTCTACGCAGCTTTAATATAGGGGGTTCTCGGCCCGTTAATAATCAGCACAAGCACGCCCAAGCATACCGAGCCTGTGACGTCACCCTGACCGCAATGGCCGTCATTCAAAACCTCCTTCCAGCCTGCAGCCGTGATCCTGACCACCCGCCAGAGTAGGGTGCCAACATTAGAAACTCCAAACCAGTAGGTCCAGCCTTGACTTGACGAACAGCATGTCAGTAACTGGGGAGCTCAAGTTACTGTCCTTGGACTTAAGGAAGTAGTTCGAGTAACCCTCTTCCAGCCTCAGACACCTAGGCCTCTAGTTATCAACGTGTCTACTTACAATGCCTTTGCCGGCCCAATACGCCTGCCTAAGCTCGCCTACCATCGCCACCGCGGACCGGAAAAATCTCACCAAAGTTATCAATAAATCTGTCAATAAGCCATGCACCAAGTACGGGGCGATGAGCAGCGGACTGTGATAGTTATCCCATCCGATCTCGCTGCTCTTTGGCTTTTTGACAGCTTTATTGACAAGCTGTCACTAAGCACCCACACTACCTATACTGTTCTACCCCCTATACCGGCACCCCCTGAGCCCCCTGCAACTAAATAAAGTTAGTAACCCCTAAACCGCCGCTCCTGGACACCGCCGCAACTATAATAAATGTATTAACCCCTAAACTGCCGCCCCCGGAGCCCACCCCCACCTACATTATACCTAGTAACCCCTATCCTGCCCCCCCTATACCGCTGCCACCTATAATAAATTTATTAACCCCTATCCTGCCGATCCCGGACCCCGCTGCAACTAAATAAATTGTTTAACCCCTAAACCACCGCTCCCGGACCCCGCCACCACCTATATTAAACGTATTAACCCCTAATCTGCCCCCCTACACCGTCGCCACCTATAATAAATTTATTAACCCCTATCCTGCCCCCCTACACCGCCGCAACTATAATAAAATTATTAACCCCTAAGCCTAAGTCTAACCCCTACCCTAACACCCCCCTAACTTAAATATTAATTAAATACATCTAAATATTATAACTCTTATTAACTAAATTAATCCTATTTAACACTAAATACTTACCTTTAAAATAAACCCTAATATAGCTACAATATAATAATAATTATATTGTAGCTATCTTAGGATTTATTTTTATTTTACAGGCAACTTTCAATTTATTTTAACTAGGTACAATAGCTATTAAATAGTTATTAACTATTTAATACCTACCTAGTTAAAATAAAGAGAAAATTACCTGTAAAATAAAAACTAACAAGTTACAATTACACCTAACACTACACTATCATTAAATAAATTATGCCTATTTAAAACTAAATACTTACCTATAAAATAAACCCTAAGATAGCTACAATGTAATTAATAATTACATTGTAGCTATTTTAGGATTTATATTTATTTCACAGGTAACTTTGTATTTATTTTAGCTAGTTAGAATAGTTATTAAATAGTTATTAACTATTTAATAACTACCTAGCTAAAAGAAATACAAAATTACCTGTAAAATAAATCCTAACCTAAGTTACAATTAAACCTAACACTACACTATCATTAAATTAATTAAATAAATTACCTACAAATAACTACAATTAAATACAATTAAATAAACTAACTAAAGTACAAAAAATAAAAAAAGCTAAGTTACAAAAAATAAAAAAAATAAGTTACAAACATTTAAAAAATATTACAACAATTTTAAGATACTTACACCTAATCTAAGCCCCCTAATAAAATAACAAATCCCCCCAAAATAAAAAAATGCCCTACCCTATTCTACATTAAAAAGTTAACAGCTCAATTACCTTACCAGCCCTTAAAATGGCCTTTGGCGAGGCATGCCCCAAAGAAAACAGCTCTTTTGCCTGTAAAATAAAAATACAACCTAACACTACCCCCCTGAAGATCATCCTACCTTTAGCCGTCTTCAGCCAGCCGACCATCGATGGAACCGAAGAGGAGATCCGGAGCGGCAGAAGTCATCATCCAAGGGGCGCTGAAGAAGTCTTCCATCCGATTGAAGTCATCATCCAGGCGGCGTCTTCAATCTTCATCCATCCGGAGCGGAGCCATCTTCAGACGAGCCTACGCGGAGCCATCTTCTTCCACCGATGACTGAACGACGAATGACGGTTCCTTTAAGTGACGTCATCCAAGATGGCATCCCTTGAATTCCGATTGGCTGATAGGATTCTATCAGCCAATCGGAATTAAGGTAGGAAAAATCTGATTGGCTGATCCAATCAGCCAATCAGATTGAAGTTCAATCCGATTGGCTGATCCAATCAGCCAATCAGATTGAGCTCGCATTCTATTGGCTGTTCCGATCAGCCAATAGAATGCGAGCTCAATCTGATTGGCTGATTGGATCAGCCAATCAGATTTTTCCTACCTTAATTCCGATTGGCTGATAGAATCCTATCAGCCAACCGGAATTCAAGGGACGCCATCTTGGATGACGTCACTTAAAGGAACTGTCATTCATCGTTCGTCGGTGGAAGAAGATGGCTCCACGTAGGCTCGTCTGAAGATGGCTCCGCTCCGCTCCGGATAGATGAAGATTGAAGACGCCACCTGGATGATGACTTCAATCAGATGGAAGACTTCTTCAGCGCCCCTTGGATGATGACTTCTGCCGCTCCGGATCTCCTCTTCGGTTCGATCGGTGTTCCGCTGGCTGAAGGCGGCTAAAGGTAGGATGATCTTCAGGGGGGTAGTGTTAGGTTTATTTAAGGGGTGTTTGGGTTAGAGTAGGGGTATGTGGGTGGTGGGTTTTAATGTTGGGGGGTTGTATTTTTATTTTACAGGCAAAAGAGCTGTTTTCATTGGGGCATGCCCCACAAAAGGCCCTTTTGAGGGCTGGTAAGGTAATTGAGCTGTTAACTTTTTAATGTAGAATAGGGTAGGGCATTTTTTTATTTTGGGGGGATTTGTTATTTTATTAGGGGGATTAGATTAGGTGTAAGTAGCTTAAAATTGTTGTACTATTATTTAAATGTATGTAACTTATTTTTTGTAACAGTTTTTTTATTTTTTGTAACTTAGTTTTTTTTTATTTTTTGTACTTTAGTTAGTTTATTTAATTGTATTTAATTGTAGTTATGTGTAGCTAATTTATTTAATTAATTTAATGATAGTGTAGTGTTAGGTTTAATTGTAACTTAGGTTAGGATTTATTTTACAGGTAATTTTGTATTTCTTTTAGCTAGGTAGTTATTAAATAGTTAATAACTATTTAATAACTATTCTAACTAGCTAAAATAAATACAAAGTTACCTGTAAAATAAAATTAAATCCTAAAATAGCTACAATATAATTATTATTTATATTGTAGCTATATTAGGGTTTATTTTAAAGGTAAGTATTTAGTTTTAAATAGGATTCATTTAGTTAATAAGAGTTATAATATTTAGATGTTGCGGCGGTGTAGGGGGGGCAGGATAGGGGTTAATAAATTTATTATAGGTGGCGACGGTGTAGGGCTGGCAGATTAGGGGTTAATAAGTTTAATATAGGTGGCGGCGGGGTCCGGGAGCGGCGGTTTAGGGGTTAATACATTTATTATAGTTGCGGCAGTGTCCGGGAGCGGCGGTTTAGGGGGGACTAAATAAATTTATTTAGTTGCGGCGGTGTAGGGGGGGGACAGATTAGGGGTGTTTAGACTCGGGGTACATGTTAGGGTGTTAGGTGTAGACATCTCCCATAGGACAAAATGGGATGTCGGGCAGCAGCGAACATGAACTTTCGCTATGGTCAGACTCCCATTGATTCCTATGGGATCCACCGCCTCCAGGGCGGCGGTTTGAAAACCAGGTACGCTGGGCCAGAAAAGTGCCGAGCATACCTGCTAGTTTTTTGATAACTAGCAAAAGTAGTCAGATTGTGCTGAACTTGTGTGCGGAACATCTGGAGTGACGTAAGAATCGATCTGTGTCGGACTGAGTCCGGCGGATCGAAGCTTACGTCACTAAATTCTACTTTTGCCGGTGTAAAGGGCTTGATAACTAAGGCGAATCAGCCTCGCCACAAATACGCTGCGGAATTCCAGTGTATTTGAGGTTGACGGCTTGATAACTAGGGGCCCTAGTCTCATATAGAGACACTAAAACAGAAAACGGTTGACGCCTTTTAACATAACATTTGCAAATCAACAATGCATAACAGGGATGGGAGGGTGGAGAAAGAGCTTCCAGGGATCCGCAGGAACAAAGAGGAAGTGGGCTCCCTGCACATCCCATATAAGGTTGGTAAACCCCTCCCAACACAATGCAACATTGTAACAAATAAACACAGCAGCAGCACTCACTCAACCAGGCCTTAACCCTTAGCTACGCTCCGGGCTAATTGCCCTGCACTTTCTTTATTTCACACTTTGGCATTTGATGCGCTCCCTATTGTATTATTGAACATTATTATAAGGGAGAGGGACTTAAGTTGCAACTCTATTGTAGACCTTCCAAATCTATATAAATTCCACAATTTTCAAGTTGCAATGTTGAAACATGTTTACTTTTAAATTATATTACGAGCACTACATATAACTGTTGCAAACAGCCGTCATAAACCCGATATCGCTCGGCCGTAACTGTTAGCACACCACTCATAATCTGACCCTTAATGAGCAAATGTCAAGAGACAAAAATGGGCAGCAACCATTGATCATCTAGCTCCCAGTAATGCATTGTTGCTCCTCAGCTACCTAAGTATGGTTTTCACCAAGAAAATTACAGGAGAACAAAACAAATGAAATAGAAGTAAATTGGAAAGTTGTTAAAAAATGGCATGTTCTATCTGACTCATGAAAGTTTACTTTTGACGTCACTGCCCCTTTAACAGATCAAACATAGTTTAGCTTTACTAGCTGCCTGTGTTATAAGTTATCTTAATAATGATAAAATTACTATTTTTATCGGTAACAAAAATCAGCCTGCATACACAGTTTCTAACCATTAGTAAAAGTGCTTCAGATGGGGATGAAGAATTATTTTAAGTAATTAATTTCACATTATGTTATGGCACATCAATAAGCCATCTTTATTTCAACCTTATGATTTTCTGTGGGCGATTATAACTATTTTAATGTTATGTTGATAATCTTTTATATCACAGACGTACAGCACATGATGCTTCCAACTACAGCCAATCACCAAAAGAGGGCTTCAAATATGTTAAGATTCCATTCTGTTACATGAGATTAAATAGCATCCTATTATGGCTGAAAAATCATAGTGTGACATCAGTTATAGGTTTATGCTTAGTGAGACTAATACAAAGATAATTACAAGTCACTCAAGAAGCTTATGGTTGTTAAAAATGTAATATCTGTGTAGCACTTGCTGAAAGACAGTGCTAAAATAACATGTTTAAGGCTATTAACACTTTGCATTTCATAACGCTGACCAAATTCTCAGTCCTATAGTATTATTTGGTCTGGGACCAGTACATGTTGTAATATACTCAAGATGCGCTCTGTTGTATACCTGTCTAAATATTTGTTGTAGGTGTTATAAATTGTAACACTGTGCTAATAATATGGGCCTAACAGGTAAAATTACCAGGTGCTACTCCTCTTTAAATAGATACAACACACAGGTGATGTCACACCACAGATGGTGAGACAAAAATAAACAGTTTCCTCTAAGGCTAAGGTTAAAACATAAACTTTTAATTATTATATTAAAATTGGATACGACCGCACAAACTAATCGTATCATAAGAACACACACACTGGAACCTGCCAAAACAAACAAGCACATAAAATAGTAGTGTGCTTGTGGCGATACCCTCGGTAATCCTGGCCGATAACTGGTAATGTCTGCATCAGTTGGGGGTACGCTACAAATGCAGGCTCCAAAAAGATAAACATTGTACGCGTTTCGGCCCTTTTTCATATACATCAAAAAAGTTGGAAACATTTGTTGTGAAATATCCCTGTTTCACTTTTCCAAGCAGAACAATACAAGGCACTGAGATATTGCTTATACCAAGTCAGTTTTATTGAAAAAAACTAACAATAAGCACAACAATGACAAAAAAGGTTAAAATCAAACTTTTTTGTAGTCTTGTAGTAAATTAACACACAAGCCATGTGTAAAATATTTCCAAATATTATAACACTGTCTTTGCTGCAATGTTTTTCATTAGCCAAAACAAACCCTCCCACCATTTGCTTTATTTAGAAGATCTAATCTAAACTTGTTAATTGAGTAGATATAGCAATATAAGCATTGTTTTGCAGTACATTTTTTAACAAAACCTTCTCGGCTGAGGCCTATTAGGGACAGACACAAATTAATTTCAATAGCGCCCAAACAATGACTGCCTTATGGAGTATGAAAATGGTACTAATTATATTGTAATTATATTATATTTTATATTACATTCTAAAAGTGATTCATGTCCCCCTATTAATTCCCTAGTCCTTCCAGTTTCTTCAGTACAAAAACCATAACCATAACTTTCCTTCAACTAAAAACACTAACATCACTCGCTCTACTCCCTGTATGCAAGAAAACACTGTGGTAAGTGATCTGGGCTAGACTAGTAGGCAGAGCCATGCTAATTTAGTGTGGTTAGTGTAGACTAGTTGGGCTGTGCTTAGTTAGTGGGCTGGGGTAGACTAGCAGGACTTTGCTAAGTTAGTGAGGTGGAGTAATCTAGAAGTGTTGTTGCAACTTAGTGGGGTTGTGGGGTAAGCTATTGGGGATGTGGTAGATGAGTGGGGCTGTATTAGCTATTGATGCTGTAGTAGGCAATTGGGGCTTGGGATGCTGGGTGACTTGGGTAGGTTAGTACAAAAATAAAAATATTAAAAACAAACGGCTAGATTATGAGTTGTGCATTTGGGGAAAAAAAGCATAGTTAAGAGGTCCTAACGCTGCTTTTTTACGCCCGCTGGTATTGCGAGTCTTGAAGGTTTAAGGGCACCGCACACTTGTTTGACCTTACCACAAAATGACTTATGCAAACTCCGTAAAGTCTATTTTCAATGGGACTTCCACAGCACCGGTATTACAAGTCTGTCCTGGCAGGCCAAAAAGTGAGCGGTACACCCTACCCTGTCAAGAGTCAGTAGTTAAGAGTTTTATGGTACAATGCCGTAACATAAAACTCATAACTAAAGTGCTAAAAAGTACACTAACACCCATAAACTACCTATTAACCCCTAAACAGAGGCCCTTCCGCATCGCAAACACTATAATAAAAAAATATAACCCCTAATCTGCCGCTCCGGACACCGCCGCCACCTACATTATATTTATGAACCCCTAATCTGCTGCCCCCAACATCGCCGACACCTACATACTATTTTTAACCCCTAATCTACATTCCCCAATGTCGACGACACCTACATTATATTTATTAACCCCTAATCTGCCGCCCCCAACATCGCCGCCACTATATTAAAGTTATTAACCCCTAAACCTAAGTCTAACCCTAAACCTAACACCCACTAACTTAAATATAATTTAAATAAATCTAAATAAATATTCCTATCATTAACTAAATTATTCCTAGTTAAAACTAAATACTTACCTATAAAATAAACCCTAAGCTAGCTACAATATAACTAATAGTTACATTGTAGCTAGCTTAGGGTTTATTTTTATTTTAAAGGCAAGTTTGTATTTATTTTAACTAGGTAGAATAGTTATTAAATAGTTATTAACTATTTAATAACTACCTAGCTAAAATAAATACAAAAGTACCTGTAAAATAAAACCTAACCTAAGTTACAATAACACCTAACACTACACTATAATTAAATAAATTTACTAAATTAAATACAATTAAATAAATTACATAAAATTAGCTAAATTAAATTAAATTAGCTAAAGTACAAAACCCTACCACTAAATTACAGAAAATAATAAACAAATTACAGATATTTAAATTAATTACACCTATTCTAATAGCCCTATTAAAATAAAAAAGCCCCCCCCCAAATAAAAAAAACCCTAGCCTAAAATAAACTACCAATAGCCCTAAAAAGGGCCTTTTGCGGGCATTGCCCCAAAGTAATCAGCTCATTTACCTGTAAAAAAAAAATACAAACAACCCCCCCCCAACATTAAAACCCACCACCCACACAACCAACCCCCCAAATAAAATACTATCTAAAAAAACCTAAGCATCCCATTGCCCTGAAAAGGGCATTTGGATGGGCATTGCCCTTAAAAGGGCAGTTAGCTCTTTTGCCGCCCAAAGTCCCTAACCTAAAAATAAAACCCACCCAATACACCCTTAAAAAAAACCTAACACTAACCCCCTGAAGATCGACTTACCGGGAGACGTCTTCATCCAAGCCGGGCCGTAGTCTTCAACGAAGCCGGGAGAAGTCTTCATCCAAGCCGGGCGAAGTAGTCCTCCAGACAGGCAGAAGTCTTCATCCAGACAGCATCTTTTATCTACATCCATCCGGCGCAGAGCGGATCCATCTTCAAGACATCCTCTTCTGCCAATGGACTAACGACGAATGAAGGTACCTTTAAGTGACCTCATCCAAGATGGCGTCCCTTAGATTCCGATTGGCTGATAGAATCAATCAGCCAATAGGATTGAGCTCGCATTCTATTGGCTGATTGGAACAGCCAATAGAATGCCAGCTCAATCCTATTGACTGATTGGATCAGCCAATAGGATTGAACTTCAATCCTATTGGCTGATTGCAGCAGCCAATAGGATTTTTTCTACCTTAATTCCAATTAGCTGATAGAATTCTATCAGCCAATCGGAATCTAAGGGACGCCATCTTGGATGACGTCACTTAAAGGTACCTTCATTCGTCGTTAGTCCGTCAACAGAAGAGGATGCTCCATGTCGGATGTCTTGAAGATGGACCCGCTCCGCACCGGATGGATGAAGATAGAATATGCCATCTGGATGAAGAATTCTGCCAGTCTGGAGGACCACTTCGCCCGGCTTGGATGAAGACTTCTCCTGGCTTCGTTGAGGACTTCAGCCCGGCTTGGATGAAGACGTCTCACGGTAAGTCGATCTTCAGGGGGTTAGCGTTAGTTTTTTTTTACAGGTGTATCGGGTTGGTTTTATTTTTAGGTTAGGGATTTTCGGCGGCAAAAGAGCTAACTGCCCTTTTAAGGGCAATGCCCATCCAAATGCCCTTTTCAGGGCAATGGGGAGCTTAGGTTTTTTTAGATAGTATTTTATTTGGGGGGTTGGTTGTGAGGGTGGTGGGTTTTACTTTTGGGAGGGTAGTTTGTATTTTTTTTACAGGTAAAAGAGCTGATTACTTTGGGGCAATGCCCAGCAAAAGGCCCTTTTAAGGGCTATTGGTAGTTTAGCTTAGGCTAGTTTTTTTTTTTTACTTGGGGGGCTTTTTTATTTTAATAGGGCTATTAGATTAGGTGTAATTAGTTTAAATATCTGTAATTTGTTAATTATTTTCTGTAATTTAGTGGGTTTTTTTGTACTTTAGCTACTTTAATTTAATTTAGCTAATTGTATGTAATTCATTTAATTGTATTTAATTTAGTTAATTTATTTAATTATAGTGTAGTGTTAGGTGTTAGTGTAACTTAGGTTAGGTTTTATTTTACAGGTACTTTTGTATTTATTTTATCTAGGTAGTTATTAAATAGTTAATAACTATTTAATAACTATTGCACCTAGTTAAAATAAATACAAACTTGCCTGTAAAATAAAAATAAACCCTAAGATAGCTACAATGTAACTATTAGTTATATTGTAGCTATCTTAGGGTTTATTCTATAGGTAAGTATTTAGTTTTAAATAGGAATAATTTAGTCAATGATAGGAATATTTATTTAGATTTATTTAAATTATATTTAGCGACATTGAGGAAGGCAGCTTAGGGGTTAATAAATAATATGTAGGTGTCGGCAATGTTGGGGGCAGCAGATTAGGGGTTAATACATATAATGTAGGTGGCGGCGGTGTCCGGAGCGGCAGATTAGGGGTTAATAATATAATGCAGGTGTCGGTGATGTTGGGGGCGGCAGATTAGGGGTTAATAAGTGTAAGATTAGGGGTGTTTAGACTCAGGGTTCATGTTAGGGTGTTAGGTGTAGACATAACTTTTATTTCCCCATAGGAATCAATGGGGCTGCGTTAAGGAGTTTTACACTGCTTTTTGGCAGGTGTAAGACTTTTTTCAGCCGGCTCTCCCCGTTGATTCCTATGGGGAAATCGTGAACGAGCACGGTACACCAGCTCACCGCTGACTTAAGCAGCGCTGGTGTTGGACTGCGGTAATGAGCAAAATTTTGCTCAACGCTCACTTCTTGTCTTTTAACAACGGGTTTCTGAAAACTCGTAATACCAGCGCTGCAGGTAAGTGAGCGGTCAGACAAAGCTGCTCGTTAGCACCACATAGCTTCTAACGCAAAACTCGTAATCTAGGTGAAATTGTTGTAACTTATTTTCTTTAAAGTATATTGGCTACCTTTTTACATGAAGATTGACATATTATCATATATTATCTTATATAAAAAGATTTATATTTTTTATTTAATTAATAGTACTTTAAAGTTTTTTTTTTCAGTACTGTGAGTTTGAAAATGAGTTCAAATATAGCCCCTTTTTGTAAAGCTTGGTCACTGTTGGTATAAATAAATGCAAATACTAGAATATGCTGCTTAAGCGATTCATTCACACCCATCATATCCAATATCAATATTTTTATGGAGAGTAAATCTTTTCTTTATCTGCAATGTATGTTACTCTGCATAGCAGCACATTTACATTTTATCTTGTGTCCAGCTAATGCCTGCATGACAAAACAGTGTCTCTTGAAGGACACAATTCATAGCAGTTAAATGAGAAAGTAATAAGCTGTGTGGCCTCATTAGAAATTAATCTACAATTCATGATTGTCACATAAAACATGCAAATTCACTATAGATCTGCAGGAAACAAAATCAATGAGGAATGTGGAATTACAAGAAATATTGCAATCAAACACTGCAGCTAAATGTTTGAAACTAAAGTCTTTATGCACAACATATCTTAGTCCTACAAAACATATTTGAAGTATATAAATTAACATTCCATTTTTTTTTGGTTTCTTAAAAAATATAACCTGTATATTAGTATATTATAGCCATGTTACCAGTTTACTAGCATACAAATGGAATGTTTTATATTGTTAGTATTTTATCTATAAACAAATTCCTTTCATTTACTACATGTGCACCCAAATGAGGGTAAATACATAGTCAAATGTGTGCTCTGGTACCCCTCCAGATGAGGATTCAGTTGGTGAGCAAATGAGAAGCAAGCATACATGTGTATGCTCCAATCACCGACTGTATCTTCATCTAGAGCAGAATGATAGTGGAGGACAACTTTTGAGTCTAGATCACGCTAAGGGATAACCTCCTTGAAATATGACTGTGAGTGACTGTGTTGCTGCAACTTTGTGGGCTGGGCTGACTTACCTGGTATAAATGTGAGGGTCAGCCATTTTCAACCCTCTTTGCTTCCTGCTCCAAACAGTGTAGGGCATGGCTTCCTTATGGATGCTTAAGTTGCCATGAGTAGGTTTAGTCAAACTATCTCTATAAGCCCCTCAAGCTTTAATACACTCTCTACTTGTTTTTTATGCCCTAGCCATGGAGGTTGCAAGCAGGAGGAGAAGGAAAAGAGTAATGGCCAAGCGGAATGGAGGAGTGATACCCACTAGGTGGTGGCCTAGGGGTACGTCTCTTTGCGGGTAGGCAGGCTGAAGAGCTTTAAGGAGCCCAGTGATCTGCCAGGGTGGGGCAATGGGTGCACCATTGCAGACTTACAGTTTTGGGCTGCGGACCAGCTTTGGTAGGTTTTATATTAGGGACTCAGTTGCTGCCATCCATAGCTAGTAAATATTAATTTAAAAGTTTAGTAGGCGCTGAGATATACACTTATTTACATATTAATTTAAAAGTTTATTCGTATTGAAATTTTTTGACTATTACGTTTTATAAACATGACCGTGTACAGTCTTTCTTCATAGCTCTGTTGTTCTGCGTTTATTTGAGGTGCCAGGTGTAATTAATGATGATAAGGGGTTAAGAGTCAGGCTGGGGTGGATTGGGTGTGCTGTAATAGTTAGAGAATAGTGAGTGGTGGGTTAAATACATCATGGTGGTGTTCCAAAAATTGAGTGAAACAAACAATAAAAAAGGGAATTAGCTTATAAATAAAATGTTACAGACAAATAGAACATTTTACTTTTACATTGAGATTTTCTTTTTACAGTGTTTTTTAAGATGAGTAAATAAAGGCACATGCTTGCATTTATCCATGAACTCTATCCATTCAATCTATGTTAATGTGCCTTGCAAGCTGTTATACAGGTTAATGTAAAATAATATCATAGAGTATTTTTTATTTTTTGTTCCCTGTTGCATTCATTACTTTGACATTACAAAAAAACTAACTAACAATACATATACAGTCATATGAAAAAGAAAGTACAACCTCTTTGAATTCTATGTTTTTACGTTTCAGGACATAATAACAATCATCTGGTCCTTAGTAGGTCTTAAAGGGTCAGTAAACACTAAAATTGTTATTATTTGGTGTCCTAACAGCCACCATGTTCAGACGCACAATCTAAGAGCTCCTGATTCCATAAGCTTATTCTACGGATTATACTGTACCCATTCTAAAAGTCAGAGTCTTAACCTATGGAACTGGCTTTATGAAGAATTACTGAACCCAATGATATCCATCTTGAGGAGATAACATTTAAGGAATAGCTACACGAGACATCTGAACAGGCGCGGCAGCAGTCTTTTCTTTTTAAACAGAATACCCCCCCCCCCGGTGAGAACAGGTCTGCCTGACTAATATTCTTAGGAGGTGAAGACACTAGTAAAGATGGATGAGACATCCTATCAAGAGATCCAAGCTCTCCTGGTCGCCCTAGCACAGAAAATGGATGACAAGTTTGCTCACCTTACGGCTCTCACGAAAGCTCTCCCTCAAAAACCGCTGACCAAGGAGCTACAAAGAGAGACCACAGTGTCTCCAGATGTGCAATATAACAGCTCGCAGCCTTATCTTAGAGAAGCAGAGATCACCCAGTACACTCCGGTTCTACGGGAGGACCCGTACATGGAGCAACAGGAATTTGTCTCAAGCCGCCAGAGATCTGCTGAATTGGGCGCTATGTCTGTTCCCATCGCTCCCAGGATTGGGAGAACAACTGAGGAGAAGCTCAAACTAGTGCGGGTGGATGCGGCTGGTCACCCGCCCCGCTGTGTACAGATATCCTTCTTTCCAGTGACGACCGATAACATAAATTTCCCTGTGTGGCCATTCTCTGTAGGAACAGACGCAGTTTTGACTAAATGTACTCACTTTCACTTATGGCCTTGGGCGGTTCCAGTTCAACTAGGGATGTACTCCCGACAGCTTACTTTAACCCTATGCTCCATTCTATGTTCTTGTCATGCTGGCAGAGGGACACTCAACGCTCGGATAGAAATTGGGTAATTTCACTCTGGCATACATCACTAAATTTTTCTATAAGATAGGGGGCACCCTAAAGTAAATGAATGATATATATATGATAAGGAAACAATTGACAAATGTAATCAATCAAATTGCTATGTAATATATATGATGATTAGTTAGATGTCCAGTCTAAGCTGGCTAATTCAGAAAAGAGCATTAGAAATCATATGAAATATTATCTCAATTGGTACACTATTGGTCCAGTAGTATAAACATTAGATACTGTGATAAAAAATATATATAACGAGAGTCTCTGTAAAGTGGATTGAGGATGTTCAAGGCAGCAATCTGTAGAGGACCCGGCCTGGATCCTATGAAGGTAATCTATAAACAAGAAAAAAGACAGATGCGCCACATGGCCCAATATTGTTTGTTCCACACGATATATACAATCTAGTTGTGCCAATTCAAACTCACAATCTTAGAAGCACTCCAGTTAGTGCAGTGGAAGCAGTCTGGGATCTATCACAGTCACCCAGCAGACCAACCTCTTGGATAGAGAAGGATATTCTGTGATAAAGATTCAAGGAGACACAGTTTCTCTCATCATTAGGGAGATCTTACTTAAATAATATAAAGCACATTGCACAATCGATTAAACAAAACTGGTACACTGTTTGGTGGTGCCAAATAGTGTTTTAACTGCTCATCTATAATGAACATTTATGAGACAATAACTGTGAAAAATATTCATGATCATTGTGAGTTTGTACTAATATATCAGTTTGTTTTGTTTTGAATTGTATTTGTCATTTAACATATTGAATGCTGATTGGTTCCATCAGGAGGGAGTTGCCTCTAGCCACTCCCCTAACATGTGTGGTCAATTAAGCTGATACAAATGTGGGTTATATATAGCAAGTGTTTTAGTTATATTTTATAAGCCTGATGAAACAGCTTGTTGCTGAGAAACGCGTCACTTGTTTTTAATCTTTTATAAGTAAAGTCTATCACTTTTATACAAAACACTTGCTATTGTGTATTATTTGGATCAATCCTGGTCCTCTGGATTTTTGCTGATTGCCTACTGTGGAAGCCTTGTCATAGTCTGTTGGGTGACTGCATTTATCCCTTCCTGCCTGATTAGCATCATTGGAGATGCTCTACTGAATGTGAGAATATTTCTAATTATATACATCACTGTCCTTAGAATACATCACTAAACCCAGCACTTTGTTTGATCTAATTGCGACAAGCAGTTCTCCATATTGCAATGATGACTCTCTAGTCTGATGCCTTAGTGGGGGACTTAACTACTTGTTTTCAACACCAAGTATAAACTGGGACTCTTTCATTTATGACTTAACATAAGTAACAACATTATTTAGAACTGTGTTTACATTTAAAACCATGCATACGGGCTATCCCAGTGTATCAATCAGCTCTTCATGTTTTGGGGGTGACTATTTTATTTGATGCTTTGTCATGGGACTGGGTTGCTACTCTCAAACACCTTACTTAAAAACCAGGGTTCTCTTACTTATGGTTTATTAGATAGTGCATGTTTATCCTGCACAAAACCTGGATGCCTTTGGAGTTAGTAATGCTTTGGTCCCCCTGCTGGGGAGCTCCACATAGATGTAATAGAAACCCAGACATGTTATGTACTTAGCCCTCTGCCAACCATAAGAGCATACCTCTTCATTAAGCATATCTAAATTTATTAGGACACAAACCATATTTTAGTAGTAAGGAGGTTTGATAAGTTTTATTGTATTTTACTCTGACTCAGTAAACTAGAATTTAAAACTAAATTCAATAGAGAGGGAAGCTATCAAAAATTAGGAGAGCCCTGAAGAGGCCATATGATTGAATCAGCCAATATTACAGTTTAGCCTTCACCTTCTGGATCACATCCTTTACCTTGACCACATTCAGCAATGGTTGCCAAGATACACTCAGTAATACTGTTACTATCATTTTGTTACTCTCACCATAAGCAACCACAATATATGTATTATCTTCTGCTTAATTGAAAAATTCCCAGTTTCTGTACTGGGTTTATAACCTAGCAGCTCTTTGTCTGCTATAAACTCACTCCAATATCTTACATTTGCGTATCACAAACTATTCTATACTGTATATTAGAACACCATTTAATTGTTACTATAGTTTATCATTCTAGTATGGTAAAAGGGCTAGTTTATATGTTTCTGGTCACAATTGTATTATTACTGCTAAGAAGTATTAGCCATGATGTATAAAGACTTAAAATGGAGCTATAAAAAAAAAAGGTACTGATGTGTGCATAAATTTGACCATACGAACAGGGCATATGAATAAGTACAGGTAAAGAGTGTTACCCTAATAAGGTAAAATTAGAAGTTGCACACTATTTTCTATGTACTAAATGTCAATTTGCTATGTAACAGTTTATTTGCATTATGTTGTATAGCATGACATATGTTGTTTGACTATTGTATCTTAAAGTGAATGTCAACCATAGCGTTTTTGAAACGCTAGGGTTGACGGTTGAAACAAATAAAGGGCACTTTCATTCATGAAGTATAAGGTACTTCATGCAGAAAGTGCCTTTATTTGTTTCAACCGTGCTACAGCAGCCCACAGCAAAAAAAATATTGGCTAAGAGGTGACGTTTTCACCTCTTAGCCAATAGTCGTGCAGTAAATCCGGCTCCCATGGGCGCCAAACCGGATTTACTGCACGGCTATTGGCTAAGAGGTGAAAACGTCACCTCTTAGCAAAAAAAAAATTTGCCCGTGGGCTGCCGTAGCAGCTTAGAACGGTGAACGGCTGAAATGAATAAAGGCACTTTCTGTATGAAGTATTGTATACTTCATGAATTAAAGTGCCCTTTATTTGTTTTAACAGTTAACCCTAGCATTTCAAAAACGCTATGGTTGACTTTCCCTTTAATAAAAAGAAATATAAAAAAAAGAAAAAAAGAAAAGAAAGGAAAGGTACAGAAAGACCTGATTAATCTAAAAAAATATAAAAAAATAAAAATAAAAATTGTTATTGTTTAAAGTTGTTTCCCAGCTTTGCACAACCAATATTGTTATATTAATATACTTTATAACATTTAAACCTCTACATTTCTGCCTGTTTCTAAGACACTATAGACAGCCTCTTAATCACATGCTTTTTATTAGCTTTTCACAATAGGAGACTGCTAGTCCATTTGGGCCATATAGATAACATTGTGCTCATGCCCATGGGTTCTGCACAACACAGCTAAACTGCAAGTCAATAGATAATAAATAAAAAGTCATGTGATCAGGGGGCTGTCAAAAGAGGCTTAGATACAAGGTAATCACAGATGTTAAAAGTGTATTACTAAAACCATGTTTGCTGTGCAAAACTATGGAATGGGTAATAAAGGGATTATCTATATTTTTAAACAATAAAACATTTTCAGCTAACTGTCTCTTTAATTAGGTAAATACAACCTCAGATAAACAACAACACATGACATATTACACTGTGTCATGATTTATGTAACAAAATAGCCATGTGTGAAAAACTAAGTACACCCCTACTGCGTCCATAGGAATTAAGAGGTTAAGTAGCAGCCAGGTGCTGCTAATCAAATGCCCTTGATTAATTGATCATCAGCAAGCAAAGTTTTAGCAATTTGCTGGTCTAAAGCATTCAGGTGTGTGTTAACACAATGCCAAGGAGGAAAGACATCAGCAATGATCTTAAAGAAGCAATTGTTGCTGCCCATCAATCTGGGAAGGGTTATACAGCCATTTCCAAACAATTTAAAGTCCAACATTCTACAATGAGAAAGATTATTCACAAGTGGGAAACATTCAAGACAGTTGCCAATCTTCCCAGGAGTGGACTCCCAGCAAATTCACCCCAAGGTTAGACCTTGCGATGTTCAGAGAAACCCAAGAGTTACATCTCAGACTCTACATGCCTCAGTAAGCATGTTAAATGTTAAAGTTCATGACAGTAAAATTAGAAAAAAATGGTATGGTTTGTATGGAAGGGTTGCCAGGAGAAAGCCTCTTCTCTATAAAAGGAACATGGCAGCACGGCTTAGGTTCGTAAAGTTGCATCTGAACAAACCACAAGAATTCTGGAACAATATCCTTTAGACAGACGAAACCAAAGTAGAGATGTTTGGCCATAATGCACAGCACCACGTTTGGCAAAAAACAAACACAGCAGTTCGGAACAAACACCTCATACCAACTGTCAAACATGGTGGGGGAGGGGTGATGATTTGGGCTTGTTTTGCAGCCACAGGACCTGGGCACATTGAAGTTATTGAGTCGACAATGAACTCCTCTGTATACAAAAGTATTCTAGAGTCAAATGTGAGGCCATCTGTCCAACAATTAAGCCTGCCCGAAATTAGGTCATGCAACAGGACAATGATACCAAGCACACCAATAAATCTACAACAGAATGGCTGAAAAAATAAAGAAACAAGGTGTTTGACAAGACATGCATATATGCCTGTCTTGTCATGGATGCTGTCAAATAGAAATATGTTTACACTCATCCTGCATTCAGATTGTTCTGTCAGGGTTGGTACCGCTACATAGATGACCTGTTCATCGTGTGGCGTGGCCCCCCTGATAGGCTTCTGGAATTTAAGACCCATTTGCAGACAGAGATCCCCTTTTTGAAATTCAGTTGTAAATATGATATAAATCAGGTAGAATTTCTTGATACTATGGTGTCCAAATGCAATGGCAGTTTTACCACTGATTTATTTGTAAAGCCCACAGACTGTAGCACTCTTCTGCATAGAAGAAGTTTCTATCCCCCCAGAGTGTTTAATAGTGTGCCCAAATCTCAATTACTACGTGTAAATAGGATTGTCTCTGACCCTGATAGAAGAGAGGTTAGATCCCAGCAAATGAAGGAAAAGTTCATAAAATGAGGATACAATACTCAGGAACTCCTCAATATTGAGAATTAAAGGATCAATTTTGTTAACAATTTTAATACCATGAGCAAACAAGTATTTGGTATTATTAAGAAAATTGGTACATCCTTCAAGAAGCTTATCCAGAGATAGTGGAGTTTAAAAATGTTCCAAGAGCCTCTTTTAGAAGGAGTAATACCATTGGAAGGAGGCTGGTCCATGCCAATTTCAGCACTGACAAGAACAGGACTTCTTTCTTTGGCAAACCCAGACATGGAACTTTTCCCTGTCTGGGCTGTGCAAAATGTAATGGAATTATTAAAAGCGGATCAATTTCCCACCCCTATACAGGGGAAAAAAAGTCTAATTCCAGGGTACTATACCTGTGACTCAAGCTTTGTTGTTTAGGCACTAAAACAACAGCGCTGCGGAATCTGTTGGCGCTCTACAAATACCTGATAATAATAATAATAATAATAATAAAATGATCCAAAATATCAGAGACATAATTTTTCAGCATAAATCCACTATCAGGAATTAAAATATGGCACACTTGCCTGTTCCGGCCCATTTCCAAGAAATGGGCCACCAGGCCAGTCAGCTGAGATATATGGTTTTAGATAAGGCCCATAAACATTTTAGGGGGGGGGTGATAGAAATAAAGATCTGCTTCACAAAGAAGCTAAATGGATATGGAGGCTTAATACCATGTACCCAAAGTGTTTAAATAGAGAGTTTAACTTACTCCCGTTTATTTAAATTGGCTTCTATAATTAGGAGATAGCTTATAAGTCAATAGAACATATATATATATTTCAGGCTACATAATGATTGCATATTGACACTCTAATGTTTTCCTGTATGTTTGCTAAGGCTGCTTCCATGTTTTTAATAGGTACCCCATCCCCTTGGGTATTTTGGTGAGCTAAGTTTTAAGGTGTCTGCTGAAACTCCCCCTTCTTGTTATAGCCCCTCCCATGTAAAGTGGATTGGATACCTTTTTACAGGTGTTGTGTTTATAAGGTGTGATTTATTCAGTGTTTATTAGCTTGAGAAAGGGTCAGGAGTCCCGAAACATTGCTCTGTAATAAAGGATTGCTTTCCATTTGAGTGCCACCTTCTCCTTGAATTTTCTCATAGACTAATTAAAGTCATACAGAAAATGATTACTTCAAGTTATTCCTGCTAAAGGTGGTTCTACAAGATATTGAATCATAAGGTGTACTAGTTTTTCCCACATGGCTTCTCCATTTTGGCTTTATTTTTCTTAAATAAATCATGACACAGTATAATATGTCATGTGTTGTTCATCTGAGGTTGTATTTACCTAATCTTAAGACCTACTAAGGACCAGATGAATGTTATTATGTCCCAATACATAAAAACATAGAATTCAGGAGGCGGAGTGAATGGTCGACCAACATGGCCGCAACTTTCTAAAGCTCCTAACACAGCCGGGTGCCATACGATGTTTCTGAGCTCAAAGCCCAGCTAACTAACATGATACAGATGCGACTACACTAAGAAAACCACCAGGAATCTATCGACACCTTTAGCAGTCGAATCGGCTCATATTTGCCAGATACTCTAGAGTGGACCTGTGTTGAGGCCTTGGAGTGGTGACGCAGGAAACATTATAGATCAGCCTGTGATATACGGCTCCTGTCCCAGCTCTACAATCCTAACCTGCCGACCGGAGGATCTATAAACGCTGGTGCTTCTCAGGCAGCCTCTTAATACTTTGTTTACGTGAAGGCACACTGATCGCATTCCGGAGGGTCGGGGCTCCACTCCGGAACAGTCACTGCATAGGGGCCAGGTTGGAGCATTTGTCGGATGGTGGTACATATGATCAGGTTCAGCAGGCAAGGCGCCCCTAAGGTATTGTTAAAACCTGATATTTTGAATTAGTGCAAAAGTCTTTCCTGCCTCCTAAGATGCTGCACTTTAAAATAAAAAACATAGTCGACTTTTCTTTTCCTTGCTAAAGTGCACACCTGCCAAGCTCCTAATAACAGAGGTTCCATGGCTCTGCAGAGAGGCATTCATGTCTTGGGACCCAACTGATGATATTATATGAACTTCCATGCTCTACACTTTATGACTCTGGGATGGTTGGGGAGTGAGTTGTCACACTCTTTCTCTATATTGCTCTTACTACAACAGCTCTACCATGCTGGCACATATCTGGTTTACACTAAGACGTACATATTGCTGAAGGTCTAATTAAACTGATCAGTATTTAAGTCCACACTTGGGCATATACCACCTTCCCAATCACGTAAGCTCCCACACTTTCCTACCCTTTCCCGCTGTTTGTTATATCAGCGGGTCATATCCTCATCCCCTTCCCATGATCGCCCTGTGAGGGCACTGTCCCCTTAGAGTGTGGGATATAGCTTTAAAGGGCATACTGAAATCCCAAGATGTCACAGAGATGCCTGATAAAAAGTGACAAGGCACAAAAAAAACACACAGAACCCCCAAGAGGCAATCAATGCACTTTTTAAGCAAACGGAGAGGGTCAAACACAGATCAGAAGCTCTTTCTCCACACCCTACTATGAGGGACACTACCACTGAAGAGTCTGATGACTCGAGAAGCATGTCCTCGCAGTGGGAGACCACAGAAGAGGAAACACCTATTACCTACAAAGCCATGCAGGCTCTAATAGATCAAGTGAAATCCTGCATTAAATCTGAATGCACAGATCTTAAAAATGATATTAATGATCTGGGCCGTAGAGTGGACTCTTTGGAAGAACAAGAATATGTATTTTCCAAAAAAATGGCGGATCTATCCTCTAGGGTATCACATCAGCAACATCATATCATTGACCTAGAGGACAAGATGGACGACCTTGAGAACCGCACAAGACATAACAACTTGCGGTTCCGAGGTATACCTGAAACTGTACTGCCCAACGAAATCCAGGGTCACCTACAGGATCTCTTTGTGGAGCTGACTGGAACTGATAACGTACAGACATCTCCTATTCCTTTAGATAGGGCTCATAGAGCACTACGTCCAAAGCCACCTGCAGATTCCCCACCAAGAGACATTATTTTTCGTTTTCAATGCTATCAACATCGTGAAGATATATATAACTTGGCCAGGAAACAACAGGCTGTAATATTTCAAGGCAATCGCATACAGATCTTTCAGGACTTATCTCTGAGGACTCTGCAAAAAAGAAAATAGTTTTCTGCGCTAACCCTTCACTTGAGGCAGTTGAATATACAGATGGGGTTTCCCTACCTCAGTGATCGCCACAAAGAATGGTAACAGGTATGAATGCCATGCACTGTCTGATATTGACAAATTTTGCAACCAAATGGGTATCAAGTCGCCAGACAAAGGCATTTCGCAAAATTCACTAATTACTCAGATGGGCTGGACAACACCCAGACCACAGAGATGTCCCTGGTCAGATTTGACTTCTACCCAACCTAAACGTAGACAAGCCACTCTGGAGGATCTCGTGGCTGAACAACCAGGTTGACTGTAAGGAGTCATACATACCATTTACTTTTATTTTTTCTTCCCTTCCTTGGGGAAGCCCTCTGCTGTTCGAACGCTAAAAGGAAGAACAGTTCTTTGTTTTACCTGTTCTGGTATTGAATTATTGTCCTCTATGTGGAAAACTTGGACTGTGGCAAGTATAATGTTTCCTATGTATAGTAACCATAAATCGCTACCAGAGATATATGTTTAATTCAAATAATACTGCTGAACTGACTTTTAGCCATGAACTGTTCGCAAACTGTTTATTTTGTTGTGGGTTTTCTTTTTTCTTTTTCAATGTTACCACTCTTATTTAGAGTTCAGGAAGTTAGCTCCTCATTTTCATAATGCTAATTACCCTAGAGAATGTAATTATACTGTTTTTTGTGCCCCATCAAAAGAAAGCCTTTAGGAGGGCCTTGATGTTGATAGTTGTATTCATTGTTTACTTTATCATTTTATTTTTTATTTTATTTTATTTGTGTTCGCATCTATGTATATATATGCCTGTTCATATAAAGCTGGATGATGTACTGAATGCTGAAGTTTATGTGCACCCGGTCTGTACAGTTCTCTATTGCAATACATTTTCTATAGAATTGTTTTGCTAATATTATCCTGTCCTTATCTCCGTCTCTTGGAGGATATCTGAATTATATAATATATTTTTGCTCACCTTCATATCCTTTATCTTTCCTTTTCTTTCCCCCTTTCTTCCCCTATACCTTTCCCTCTTCAATTGTTGACTTTGATAGACGTCTATTAGAGAAAGTCCTATGTTTTTAGTTGAGCTAGGTTACATTACATAACTTTGACACTAAAACTCAACTCCCTATAATGTCCACCCTGACAGTAGCAAGCCAAAATGTAAAAGGTTTCTTATCTGCTGAGAAACGCTCATTAGCGTACTATGACTTTTATAAAAAGAATGTTGATATAATAATGACACAAGAGACCCACTTTCGGAAATGCAGCAAACCACAGCAGGCCACTAGATACTTTGACCGCCATTTTCTTAGCTCAGGTCCAACAGAAGAAACGGTGTATGCATCTCCTTCAGATGTAATGTTCCGTTTGAGCTTCTCCACAAGCACTCAGATAAAGAGGGTAGGATCCTGATTTTGGTGGGACTTTTATATGGTAGTCCAATTACCCTTGCCTATTGGATATCTCCAAAGGCCCAATTATCCTGGGGGGTGATTTTAATTTCCCTATGAATCCTGACTTAGACACTTCCACAGGTAAATCCTACCTTAGAAAGAAAGTACTGAAACCAACTGTTCCATACTACATTCCATCACTTTATTCGACACCTGGAGAATAGCTCATCCCCTGCAAAAAGACTACGCATTTTTCTCCCATCCCCAGCAGTCATACTCCTGACTTGATTAACTTGATTCAATCTAGAATACACCACACCTGGTCTGACCACAGTATGGTACTTACCGTTTTTTGCTGGGCCCATAGATCTAGACCCCCTCTCAATTGGAGGCTTATTGACTCCATACTGACAAACCAAGAGACCATAGGGGAATTCATCAAAGCAACTGATGAGTACTTCCTTATTAACAGGCCAGAAGACACCTCCGTTATAAACAATTGGGAAGCATACAAATGTTATATTCGAGGGTTCCTGATTAAACACGCTGCCAAACAACGCTAACTTATTTCGGCTCAATTCACACATTTAATGAATAATCTATATTTTGCAGATATCACTCACAAAGATGACCCGACCTGCCCCCAGAAACTGCTGAATCTCACAGTAGCGAGAGATGCCCTTAACCAGTACCTAGTTCAAAATGCACATTTGAGGGCCCTTACAACTAAAACAAAATTTTTCGCTGAAAGTAATAAAGCAGGACGCTTACTGGCAAGGTTGCTTAAAAAACAAAGATATAACTCCTTCATTAGATCTATCACACACCCTTCAAGTATCTTAGTCAGTAAGAATGAAGAAATAACAGAGGCCTTTGTCTCTTACTACACCAAACTTTATAATCTGAATCCGCAACTGACCCAAGACAAACATAGTAAAATTGAGCAATACTTAGACGCTCTAAACACCCAAAAGCTTTCAGATGATGACAGAAGGTCTCTATACTACCCTATAACTCTTCAAGAAATTAATGATACTATCAAATCGCCCCCCAATATTAAGGACCCTGGCCTGAATGGCCTAACTGCAAAATTCTACCAACTCCTCCAGTCCCAACTGAGTTCACAACTACACACACTATGCACCTCTATAGATAATGGGGAAGTTTTTTCTCAACCCCTTTTAGAGGCCCTTATTACTGTCATTCCGAAAGCTAATAAGCCCGCCACACAGGACAGGAAGCTATTGGCCTATTTCACTAATAAACATTGATATCAAAATCTACGCTAAAATACTTGCTAATCGTATGAATGAACCTAATACACCCTGACCAAGTGGGATTTGTCAGAGAGAGAGAGAGAGAGGCAAAGGATAACACTTTCAGGGTTCTACATTCCCTTCAGACTGCTCATGATAATCAGACTCAGCTAACGTTATTATCAACTGATGCAGAGAAAGCTTTCGACAGGGTCGATTGGCACTTTATGTGAGGGGCCCTGTTGAAATTTGGCTTTTCTAAAACCTTCCGTACCAGAATTCAAGCATTATATTAAGGTCCCAGAGCTAGAGTTAGAATTAACGGCATTACGTCACAACCATTCCCCATTGCAAACAGCACCCGACAAGGCTGCCCACTCTCACCACTACTATTTGCACTAACAATTGAGATCTTGGCCATACATATTAGAGATAATGCAGATATCCTTGGTGTACAATATGAATCCCTTACTCAGAAATGTTTATTATTCGCAGATGATGTACTCTTTACTCTAAGATCCCCTTCCACCACACTACCGGGCCCTGCAACAAACACTGCAGCATTATGGACAAGTTTCTAATTTCTACATAAATATGGAAAAGTCGGGTATTATGCTGCTAAATGCGACCCCTCAAGATACGGATTTTATAACACACCACACTGCATTTAAAATTACCGATAAGCTTACATACTTAGGTTTATTGATTACCAAGAATCCCCATGACCTTTATAATGCTAATTATATCTCTCTTCAACGCTCAGTTAAAAATCTCTTGGAGGGATGGCATAAACAAGGTCATCTGTCTTGGATAGGCAGAATCAACACTGTAAAAATGATGATAGTTCCAAAGTACTTATATCTTTTTCAGACTCTTCCACTGGCCCTGCCACACTCATATATAAATACCCAGCAAAGGCTAATCGCATCATTCATCTGGTCTTACAAAAAACCCAGGGTTTCCCAAGATACACTCTATATGAGCAAAGAGGATGGGGGACTAAATGTCCCGCACCTTTTGAACTACTACAGAGCTGTACACCTAGCAAGAGTGATTTCTTGGAATCACGCCTATCCTTCATCACTGTGGGTAGCTGTTGAGGTCTCCTTATTAGGGTTAGGACATATGAGAGACATTCCATGGCTTCCTAAGACCACAGACAACCCCAGGCATACCAAAATCCTTTCGTCAAAACGACTCTGGAGGTGTGGGACTATGTTATTACACACTTTAAGGGAATTACAACCCCAATTTCCCCCTATTCCCCATTGTTAAACAACCGACTCTTTCTACAGCATACATCCTTTGTTCATGTCAACACTGTGGAGAATTTGCATAATCTACCTATTTATCTGTTAATAGATTCAGGTTGCATTAAGGATAGACTAACATTGCAGGAAAATTTGGGCCCCCCTTTCTAGAACTGGTACTCAGTTATACCTGCAAATTAGACACATACTTCATAATAGCATACACAAGACGGACTTACTTAGACCTCTAACGTCATTTGAGCGAGTGTGTATAAATCCTGAAATTAAAAAAGCACATCTCTCTTTAACTTATAAACTACTCAAAGGCACTTTCCCTGACCGCCGTCCCACATATATTTCAAAATGGAACGCAGAAATTCCAGACAACATTAATGATGATGACTGAAGGCGTGGTTTTCGGGCTTCCCATTCGGCCTCTACCTTGTTACTTATATCTGAAATGAATTACAAACTTCTTGCACATTGGTACCTGACTCCACATCGTCTTAGATGTATATATCCCACAGCTTCTTTTGGAGGCGATGTGGTGGGGTGGGAACTATGACACACATCTGGTGGTCATGTCCACTCCTCACAGGGTTCTGGAACCAAATAGAAAATAGTATTAATAGTATTTTAGGCACTCACATTACCCTCAAACCTAGTCTTATTCTCTTGAATCTCATGCCGACACTTCATTGTGTTTACCGACTGAAACTACTCCAATTAATGTTAGTTTGTGCTAAAAGGCTAATCCCAAGACTTTGGAAGACCCAAACAGTCCCCACACATGCACAGTAGATGTCCGAGATAGAACACATTTTTACACTCGAGAAACAATACTTTTGCTATGTGGGCAAGCGCAATTTTATAGCAGATATTTATTTCATTTGGGAACAAGGACTTCAGTCTATCAATATACACTAAAATTATTCTCCTTACTACAATTGTAGAGACTTAAAACCCCATCACTATCCCCCTCTCTCTCTTCCTTCCATGCTGCTTTCTTCATGTCCTTCTCTATAAAAACTTGTAAAAACTTATGGGACAAATTACGTTTTTTTGTTTATATGCCTTTACATCTTGTTATGTTGAAAATACTTTGCTGTGTCATATGTAAACCCAATAAAAAATTATTGAACCCAAAAACAAAACAAAACATATAATTCAAAGAGGGTGTACTTTCTTTTTCACATGACTGTACCTTGTTTAAGGAAACATTTCATGTTGAAAAGCCTAAAAACTGTGCAATGCTTCTTCTTCAATGCTTCAAAAGCATTGAATAAGAAAAGAAACATCCTGCTTACACCAGCATACCTTTACCAGACCGATATAAGGTCAACCATTTTATCTTCATTTATTAATACTCTTGAGTGGGGTACAGTCAAATATGTCAGTGTACTGAGAACCACAGTGAGTAAATTAATTGCAGCAGGTGCAGTGGCACCAGGGCCCAAGTGTTTGGGGGGTCCATAGCAGCCAGTATATACATAGGTATGTGCAGAATGCGTACAATCCTTATTCAGGGAAGCCTTTTATTAGTGCAGATCCATCGTATCTATAGATAGTTTATTATTTTTTTTAAAGACATAGGTCTCCATTTATTAAGTAGCGGAAGCTACTTTACAGCCCTTATGGTGCAGACTTGCTCATGTAAGCATGCTTACTACAAGTTAAGAAGTGTCCATTGTAACATCATCATATTAAAAATCACAGTACATTTATGCTATCGACAATGTGTTCAATCAACTTTTGTATTAGATCTCAGGCATTTTTACAGCAAACCTACCCTTCATCATAGCTTTAACATGCTGGTTTTACATTGTTTTCATACAATGGTGTGTATATTAGTGTCAAGATCCACAATTTACATTTGATAGCTTTTATGTGGCAAACACACCAAAAATCCATAAGGTGTCTAGAAACATGTTTGGAATTTCAAATACAGGATTGTCCCAGAGCTATATAACAGTTCATCAAAAGTTCTCCTACATTACTTCATCAATTGTGATTGTGCTGACCATAAGATAGTAGATGTCAAAATAATGCTTTCATTAAAATCTGATTATATTGTATTAAATATTTTTTAGAAATTAATGGATTGAGATGATTGGTGCATTTGTAACCTTCTATTACAAGAAAAACAGTACTCATGCACAACAAATTATATTAAACACTAATAAATAAACAATAAATATCCTTAAAAAAAAATGAAAAGTTGTCACTATCACAATCTTTTGTACTCTCCTCAATTATTTTAGTGCCTAAACCCTGCAGTATCTTGGCGTATGCAGAGTCAGACTGGCCTATCTGATTTCCTGGTGATCAGTAGCCCCTGAAACTGATGGTGAAACATTGTGGCTGTGCAAGGGATAGATGGGATCAGAACATGACTGATATATCACCTAGAGATTATGGGATAGATTACAAGTGAGGCGCAAATGGTTTTGCGCTAGCGGAATTGTGTTTTTTCAAGCCTTTTTCATTGCATTGATATTTCAAGTGGAGCGAAATCGCATTTACGCTAGCGCAATTGCCATTTATGCTTCAATCCTTACCACAATCTCAGGGCTTTGGTTAACTGTTTTCTAAAAAAAAAAAATGCACAAAACCCATGAAAAATACATTACAAAGTACAGTTACACTTCTATTAACACTGTCTAATAAAAATTATTTTAAGAAAATATGTCACAAAAAAGTTTTAAGGGCTCAAACTTAGGAGATCTTGGGTATTAGAAAAAAAAGACAGGTAAATGGCTTGAACGTTAAGACACATACATATACATTGCTAAAGATGTATTTGTATGTATATATGTGTCTATGGCCTCTAGTTATCAACGTGTCTACTTACCTGCTTTCGCCGACCCGATACGCCCGCCTAAGCTCTTCTACCATCGCCGTCGCGGACCTGAAAAATTTTGCCAAAGTTATCAATAAAGCTGTCAAAAAGCCGCGCACCAAGTACGGGGCGATGAGCAGTGGACTGTGATAGTTATCACTCATCCAAACTTGCTGCTCTTCGGCTTTTTTACAGCTTTATTGACAAGCTGTCACTAAGCACCCACACTAAACTACACTGTTCTACCCCCTATACCGGCGCCCCCGGAGCCCCCCGCAACTAAAGTTATTAACCCCTAAACCGCCGCTCCTAGACCCCGCCGCAACTCTTATAAATGTATTAACCCCTAAACTGCCACTCCCAGAGCCCACTGCCATTCTAATAAACTGATTAACCCCTAAACCGCTGCTCCCGGCCCCCGCCGCCACCTATATTAAACGTATTAACCCCTAATCTGCCCACCCTACACCGTCGCCACCTATAATAAATTTATTAACCCCTATCCTGCCCCCCTACACCGCCGCAACTATAATAAAATTATTAACCCCTAAACCTAAGTCTAACCCTAACCCTAACACCCCTCTAACTTAAATATTAATTAAATACATCTAAATATTATAACTCTTATTAAATAAATTAATCCTATTTAAAACTAAATACTTACCTTTAAAATAAACCCTAATATAGCTCCAATATAAATAAAAATATTATAGCTATTTTAGGATTTATTTTTATTTTACAGGCAAATTTCAATTTATTTTAACTAGGTACAATAGCTATTAAATAGTTATTAACTATTTAATAGCTACCTAGTTAAAATAAAGACAAATTTACCTGTAAAATAAATCCTAACCTAAGTTACAATTACACCTAACACTACACTATACTTAAATAAATTATTCCTATTTAAAACTAAATACTTACCTGTAAAATAAACCCTAAGATAGCTACAATGTAATTAATAATTACATTGTAGCTATCTTAGGATTTATATTTATTTTACAGGTAACTTTGTATTTATTTTAGCTAGTTAGAATAGTTATTAAATAGTTATTAACTATTTAATAACTACCTAGCTAAAAAAAATACAAAATTACCTGTAAAATAAATCCTAAGCTAAGTTACAATTAAACCTAACACTACACTATCATTAAATTAATAAAATAAATTAGCTACAAATAACTACAATTAAATACAATTAAATAATCTAACTAAAGTACAAAAAATAAAAAAACCTAAGTTACAAAAAATAAAAAAAATAAGTTACAAACATTTAAAAAATATTACAACAATTTTAAGCTACTTACACCTAATCTAAGCCCTCTAATAAAATAACAAAGCCCCCCAAAATAAAAAAATGCCCTACCCTATTCTACATTAAAAAGTTAACAGATCTATTACCTTACCAGCCCTTAAAAGGGCCTTTTGCGGGGTATGCCCCAAAGAATTCAGCTCTTTTGCCTGTAAAAAAAAAATACAACCCCCCCAACTTTAAAACCCACCACCCACATACCCCTAATCTAACCCAAACCCCCCTTAAATAAACCTAACACTACCCCCCTGAAGATCATCCTACCTTTAGCCGTCTTCAGCCAGCCAACCACCGATGGAACAGAAGAGGAGATCCGCAGCGGCCGAAGTCTTCATCCAAGGGGCACTGAAGAAGTCTTCCATCTGACTGAAGTCATCATCCAAGGGGCGCTGAAGAAGTCTTCCATCCGATTTAAGTCATCATCCAGGCGGCGTCTTCAATCTTCATCCATCCGGAGCAGAGCCATCTTCAGATGAGCTGATGCGGAGCCATCTTCTTCCACCAACCAAGATGGCCAATCGGAATTAAGGTAGGAAAAATCTCATTGGCTGATTAAATCAGCCAATCAGATTGAAGTTCAATCTGATTGAGCTCGCATTCTATTGGCTGATCGGATGTATTTAATTAATATTTAAGTTAGGGGGGTGTTAGGGTTAGGGTTAGACTTAGGTTTAGGGGTTAATAATTTTATTATAGTTGCGGCGGTGTAGGGGGGCAGGATAGGGGTTAATACGTTTAATATAGGTGGCGGTTTAGGGGATAATCAGTTTATTAGAGTCGCGGTGGGCTCCGGGAGTGACGGTTTAGGGGTTAACATATTTATTATAGTGGCGGCGGGGTCCGGGAGCGGCGGTTTAGGGGTTAATCAGTTTATTAGAGTGGCGGTGGGCTCCGGTAGCGGCGGTTTAGGGGTTAACATATTTATTATAGTGGCGGCGGGGTCCGGGAGTGGTGGTTTAGGGGTTAATCAGTTTATTAGAGTGGCGGTGGGCTCCGGGAGCAGCGGTTTAGGGGGTAATACATTTATTTAGTTGCGGCGGTGTAGGTGGGGACAGATTAGGGGTGTTTAGACTCGGGGTACATGTTAGGGTGTTAGGTGTAGACATCTCCCATAGGAATCAATGGGATATCTGGCAGCAGCGAACATGAACTTTCGCTATGGTCAGACTCCCATTGATTCCTATGGGATCCGTCGCCAGGGCGGCGGATTGAAAACCAGGTACGCTGGGCTGGAAAAGTGCCGAGCGTACCTGCTAGTTTTTTGATAACTAGAAAAAGTAGTCAGATTGTGCTGAACTTGTGTGCGGAACATCTGGTGTGACGTAAGAATCGATCTGTGTCGGAGTCCGGCGGATCGAAGCTTACGTCACTAAATTCTACTTTTGCCGGTGTGTAGGGCTTGATAACTTAGGGGAATCAGCCTCGCCACAAATACAATGCAGAATTCCAGCGTATTTGAGGTTGACGGCTTGATAAATAGGGGCCTATATGTGTACATATATATAAATGTATTTATATGTGTGTATATATGTATTTACAGTCATATATACACATATAAAAACTTTAATATATATGTACACATATATAAACATATATATATAAGTGCATTATAGCCCTTTGACATTAAGTAGATTAAATCATGATAAAACATATTTATGCAATATTCATATTTAATAAAGATTTTAACTATGTATTTACTGTAAATATTTCAAATTTTTTATGCATGACATAAAAAAATGTATCCATTAACTTCTATAGGGAATGCCACTTGTAATCTAGCCCTTTATGTTTGTATAGGTTGCCTAGCAACCCTACCAATCTACCATTTTCATACTAGATTCTGGCCGCGTTCCACAAGCGCAGAGACCGCTCCCAAGCTGTGTCATAGTGAGCTGAGATGCTCAGACACTTGCTCTTCTCACTCCCATCATTACCAGCAAGCTGGAAGTGTTGTCATCTGAGTGTTCAGCGAACGCCCAGCACCTCGCTTGAAAGCCTTCCTCGAACGCTCCAAGCGAGCACCGGGCTCTCCGGAGGCGCTTGCTGAATGCGGCCCCACTGGTGGTAAATAGTATGAAAATTATGGCAATCTATAGGGCTGGTCTTCAATTTTTCCATGGCACTTTTTTATTCCCACTCCGGCCTTGGGTGTATGGCAGTATGGGATTTTAGAAATGGAGATTTTATTATAATGAGGGATTTGGCAGTTAAGGGCTTAATATAAGTTGGGGTTTTGTTTTTAGGGGGTTTATTGTGTTCAGGTATCTGGTGATCTAGGAATAAATGCAGTGGAGGTTATGTCAGTATACATGTTTATTTCTGACCATTTGTACACAATACAGTGTTAGAAACAATCACTTTCACTCAAAGTATATAGCAAAATATTCACATAAATATATGTATATTGTATGTGATGTAGGGATAGGTAAACTATGAACAACATATTTATGTCATTGCAATCAATCAAGTCTTCATCATCAACTCTTAAAAACAGTTAAAATCAATAATATATTGTTCTCTACAAAAATAAACAAAAGTCCTGATAATGACAGTAATTATTTTTGTCTTAAATCTCATTTAGACAGACCATTTCTAAGTAATCCAGATACTAACTATGCAGGTAATCGTCTACAAATGGAGATCAATCTTTGTAATCAGACATTATCATTTATCATATTTCTGTCATCAATACTATTAGTCAAAATGTATTATGGATTGTCTTGCTTTTATAGGGGGTATAGATTGATTAAATCATGTACATAGGAGCATCTCTTGAGATTTTTTTATAGTTTACTTTTTCCAGTAACCATGAGACATTCTGATGAAAAATGATCTGAGTAATAAAATATAACTGCTTCAATGTCTTATGAAAATGGAGAGAAAACTCCCAAAAACGTAGTCTCTTTGTTATAATTTATCTGCATAAAAAAATAAAAAGCTAGTACAATATACAGAATGATGGCTCCTTCTGCCACAGATTTTTTTTAAAAATACCTTAGCGACACAGAATAGGAGATTATCTATCTATGTCAACCTCAATAAAAGGTATTGAAATATCATATTTAATATATTGAAAGGGTATTAAAATATCATATGAAAGGCCAATAATAGTCAAACAATGACATGTTCTAATTTATGTAATTTTAAGACTACTGACCCTGCACTACTATCTGTTTAACCCTCCTCAAAAGGATTAAAGAAACAAATGCTGCTCAGGACCTGCAGAGCACTGCAGGTGCTCGCCAGAAACACGGGCCCACAAGCTCAATACGGAGCTTAATTAATGGGCCTCTTTCAGTTTTGCTTTTAATCTTAGCTGAGTGCTTGTAAGTGAGTGCTGGACTTCCTCTCGGCTAGATTTGGAGTTTTGTCGGTAACGACCCGAAAAACTAACGCCGGCTTTTTTCTGGCCGCACCATAAAAATAAATCTGGTATTGAGAGTCCACATAAAGGCTGCGTTAGGCTCCAAAAAAGGAGCGTAGAGCATTTTTAACGCAGCTTCAACTCTCAATACCAGAGTTGCTTACGGACGCGGCCAGCCTCAAAAACGTGCTCGTGCACGATTCCCCCATAGGAAACAATGGGGCTGTTTGAGCTGAAAAAAAACCTAACACCTGCAAAAAAGCCGTGTTCAGCTCTTAACGCATACCATTGTTTGCTATGCGGAAACACTTCCTACGTCTGCACCTAACACTCTAACATGTACCCCGAGTCTAAACACCCCTAACTTTACACTTATTAACTCCTACTCTGCCGCCCCCGCTATCGCTGACACCTGCATTTTATTTTTAACCCCTAATCTGCCGCTCCGTAAACCGCCGCTACTTACATTATCCCTATGTACCCCTAATCTGCTGCCCTAACATCGCCGACCCCTATATTATATTTATTAACCCCTAATCTGCCCCCCTCAACGTCGCCTCCAGCTGCCTACACTTATTAACCCCTAATCTGCCGAGCGGACCGGACCGCTATTATAATAAAGTTATTAACCCCTAATCCGCCTCACTAACCCTATAATAAATAGTATTAACCCCTAATCTGCCCTCCCTAACATCGCCGACACCTAACTTCAATTATTTACCCCTAATCTGCCGACCGGAGCTCACCGCTATTCTAATAAATGTATTAACCCCTAAAGCTAAGTCTAACCCTAACACTAACACCCCCCTAAATTAAATATAATTTTAATCTAACGAAATTAATTAACTCTTATTAAATAAATTATTCCTATTTAAAGCTAAATACTTACCTGTAAAATAAACCCTAATATAGCTACAATATAAATTATAATTACATTGTAGCTATTTTAGGATTAATATTTATTTTACAGGCAACTTTGTAATTATTTTAACCAGGTACAATAGCTATTAAATAGTTAAGAACTATTTAATAGCTAAAATAGTTAAAATAATTACAAAATTACCTGTAAAATAAATACTAACCTAAGTTACAATTAAACTATCAATAAATTAATAAAATAAACTACATACAATTACCTACAATTAACCTAACACTACACTATCAATAAATTAATTAAATACAATTCCTACAAATAAATACAATTAAATAAACTAACTAAAGTACAAAAAATAAAAAAGAACTAAGTTACAAAAAATAAAAAAATATTTACAAACATAAGAAAAATATTACAACAATTTTAAACTAATTACACCTACTCTAAGCCCCCTAATAAAACAGCAAAGCCCCCCAAAATAAAAAATGCCCTACCCTATTCTAAATTACTAAAGTTAAAAGCTCTTTTACCTTACCAGCCCTGAACAGGGCCCTTTGCGGGGCATGCCCCAAGAAATTCAGCTCTTTTGCCTGTCAATCAGCCAATCAGATTGAGCTCGCATTCTATTGGCTGTTCCGATCAGCCAATAGAATGCGAGCTCAATCTGATTGGCTGATTGGATCAGCCAATCGGATTGAACTTGATTCTGATTGGCTGATTCCATCAGCCAATCAGAATATTCCTACCTTAATTCCGATTGGCTGATAGAATCCTATCAGCCAATTGGAATTCGAGGGACGCCATCTTGGATGACGTCCCTTAAAGGAACCGTCATTCTTCAGTTGGACATCGCCGGAAGATGATGGGTCCGCGGTGGAGGTCTTCAGGATGGAGCCGGTCGTCATCGGATGAAGATAGAAGATGCCGCTTGGATCAAGATGGTTGCCGGTCCGGATCGCCTCTTCTTCCCGGATAGGATGAAGACTTTGGAGCCTCTTCTGGACCTCTTCAGCCAAAGGATGATGGATCGCCAACCCCCGCTTGGGTTGGATAAAGATTTTGGAGCCAGGACGGATCAGTGATACCTGGTGAGGTGAAGACAAGGTAGGATGATCTTCAGGGGCTTAGTGTTAGGTTTATTTAAGGGGGGTTTGGGTTAGATTAGGGGTATGTGGGTGGTGGGTTGTAATGTTGGGGGGGGTATTGTATGGTTTTTTTTTACAGGCAAAAGAGCTGAATTTCTTGGGGCATGCCCCGCAAAGGGCCCTGTTCAGGGCTGGTAAGGTAAAAGAGCTTTTAACTTTAGTAATTTAGAATAGGGTAGGGCATTTTTTATTTTGGGGGGCTTTGTTGTTTTATTAGGGGGCTTAGAGTAGGTGTAATTAGTTTAAAATTGTTGTAATATTTTTCTTATGTTTGTAAATATTTTTTTATTTTTTGTAGCTTAGTTCTTTTTATTTTTTGTACTTTAGCTAGTTTATTTAATTGTATTTATTTGTAGGAATTGTATTTAATTAATTTATTGATAGTGTAGTGGTAGGTTAATTGTAGGTAATTGTAGGTAGTTTATTTAATTAATTTATTGATAGTTTAATTGTAAATTAGGTTAGTATTTATTTTACAGGTAATTTTGTAATTATTTTAACTATTTTAGCTATTAAATAGTTCTTAACTATTTAATAGCTATTGTACCTGGTTAAAATAAATACAAAGTTACCTGTAAAATAAATATAAATCCTAAAATAGCTATAATATAATTATAATTTATATTGTAGCTATATTAGGATTTATTTTACAGGTAAGTATTTAGCTTTAAATAGGAATAATTTATTTAATAAGAGTTAATTAATTTCGTTAGATGTAAATTATATTTAACTTAGGGGGGTATTAGTGTTAGGGTTAGACTTAGCTTTAGGGGTTAATACATTTATTAGAGTAGCGGTGAGCTCCAGTCGGCAGATTAGGGGTTAATAATTGAATTTAGGTGTCGGCGATGTTAGGGAGGGCAGATTAGGGGTTAATACTATTTATTATAGGGTTAGTGATGCGGATTAGGGGTTAATAACTTTATTATAGTAGCGCTCAGGTCCGCTCGGCAGATTAGGGGTTAATAAGTGTAGGCAGGTGGAGGCGACGTTGAGGGGGGCAGATTAGGGGTTAATAAATATAATATAGGGGTCGGCGGTGTTAGGGGCAGCAGATTAGGGGTACATAAGGATAACGTAGGTGGCGGCGCTTTGCGGTCGGCAGATTAGGGGTTAATAAGTGTAGGCAGGTGGAGGCGACGTTGAGGGGGGCAGATTAGGGGTTAATAAATATAATACAGGGGTCGGCGGTGTTAGGGGGAGCAGATTAGGGGTACATAAG
This sequence comes from Bombina bombina, assembly GCF_027579735.1. Classification (NCBI taxonomy): domain Eukaryota; kingdom Metazoa; phylum Chordata; class Amphibia; order Anura; family Bombinatoridae; genus Bombina; species Bombina bombina. The sequence continues at coordinate 435,136,737 of NC_069501.1, read as the reverse complement.
GATAACGTAGGTGACGGTCGGCAGATTAGGGGTTAAAAAATTTTATTTGAGTGTCGGCGATGTGGGGGGACCTCGGTTTAGGGGTACATAGGTAGTTTATGGGTGTTAGTGTACTTTAGAGTACAGTAGTTAAGAGCTTTAGAAAGCTCTTAACTACTGACTTTTTTCCTGCGGCTGGAGTTTTGTCGTTAGATGTCTAACGCTCACTTCAGAAACGACTCTAAATACCGGAGTTATAAAAATCCCATTGAAAAGATAGGATACGCAATTGACGTAAGGGGATCTGCGGTATGGAAAAGTCGCGGCTGAAAAGTGAGCGTTAGACCCTATTTTGAGTGACTCCAAATACCGGCGGTAGCCTAAAACCAGCGTTAGGAGCCTCTAACGCTGGTTTTCACGGCTACCGCCAAACTCCAAATCTAGGCCTCTGTGTGCTGTATTTGTTTTGTAATTTTCCCTATGGGCCTTGAACCCAGACCTGTCTGTGGTTAACTGCCTGGGATTTTGGGGACAGTGAAGCTTCCTGAGAGTGCTATTGACCACCCAGGGCTGTGCATATTGCAGGGTCATGGGATGTGTACCCAGTCCAGTCTGAGAGTGCAATCCCCTTTCCGTGTTTAAAAAAAAAAAAAAATATATATATATATATATATATATATATATATACATAGTGTATGGTTTGTGTGTGTAGAATTACTGATTGTCTATACCTTACACTTGGTAACGTATTAGTTCTTGCTGTGTCTCGCATCGCTTCTTCCAAGTTCAGCACCAATGCTCCACTACTGGAACCCAAGGCTAAGAGAGGTAAAGACTACAATTCCAATGTTGCTGCAGGGTGCATGCCAAGATGGTTGAGAATTCTGTGAAGCCAAACAAGTAGAACAAATTAGCGGTTGCACTCAAAGAGCATAAAATATAACTTTTATTCTCTCAACATTAAAAACAATGACACTGGGAGCAACACCTTACCCGTTTTATGCCTAGAATGGGCACTTATTCATAGGTTACCCATACTGCCCCTCAAACCAGTTTCAAAGCGACATTCTCAAATCAAATGTCGGTATAAATATTACAGACACCTGACAGGAGCCACAACTTAAAAACATGAACTGAGCAGATGACATTTAAAACGTCACTTAAAACATGCTATATTAAAAGCTAAAAAGTTGGCTCATAAGAAAACAATAAGCATAATTGACAATTACACAAGGCACAAATAGGAATGAATCAAGAGCGAGCCAGACATCTATGGAAACTAGTTCACAAAATATCTATCCACTTGGTGTTCTTGTTTTCAGTTTGTGGCTCTAATTAAGCTCTTTTTTAGACAGTATCTTGTATTTATTGCCATAATGGCAATATCAATATCCTTCACTGAAATTTTAAAATGTTTCACTTCTACAGAATCTTTATTGCAGTTTTTTACATCCCTCAAATGTTCACTATTTCTGGTTCTAAACTGTTTAGAGGACCAACCTACATATTGTTTCTAACTCCAACAAATAAGCTACACATTTTGCTCTGCAATTGGCATAATGCCAATCTTTGATTTCCTGCCCTGTGTCTCCTCCTGATATTACTTCACAAGTTAAACACAATCTGGCATTGCATCTAAATGTGCCAAACCTCCTCAACCAACTACTAGAATGTATTAGTTCTTCCTAAGAAGACATATGCTTGTGGTTGGAGATAGTGAGTGTATGTTACCTGTGATAAAATCTAAATCCAGTTAAAAGCATGTATCAAAATGGCTACTTGGGCAGTCTGCAGAATTTGGTAGATTAAATGTGTTAGCTTTTTAACTCTGTTGGGGATTCGGGGAGTGTAGGGTAGATAGGTCTCCTGTAACAGAGTTATGGGCCTGTGCAATTCAAGGTAGTGAAAATCCCTGGTTCAGTGGGTTAGCAACATTGTTGCAAGGTAAGGGGAGGTTTTAGACTCACCAGATATAAGGGTCGTTCTAGAAGGATCCTGCCTCTTCTTCCTGGGATTTTCAACAAAGAAAGTTGCTGTCATCATCCTTTCCAGTGATGTCTCAATCCAAGAGGAGTGCAGTGTTACCTCAATGCTTCAGGGACATTGACAAGTTGAACTGCACCTAAGGGGCGACAGGAGGAGGAGATTGTGGATTTTGTACCACCAGCGCCCACCAAAGACAGGCCTGTATTCTCTACCCTCCCCATTAGGCCTAATCCACCCCCTGGTCCTCCTCACCCTGTTGATGCCTCACCGGGGCCTAGTACTGCCATGGTTATGGGCCCTGGGGAATGTAGGGGGGAGGAGACGGTCCCGAGTCTAGAGAGGGCATTGGAAGCAGGTGTCGGGGGCCCTCACAGCCTCTGGGCTATCCCAGGAGGCTACAGCTTCAGTAGTTGGCCTATTTAGGGCCCTTTCTGTGGCTGTGCTGCCGGTGGCCAACAGGCCTTCGGTAGTGGGCGGACCTGCTGATCCGTTTTCTGGGCCGGGTTTGGTGGCTCCTGGAGGTCCCCTGTTAGATCAGGCTAGGCAGTCCTCAACTACAGGTGCAGGGCCTTGATTGCAGCCTAGCGCCGGCCGCTCCCACTTCCAGTCCAACGATCCTGAGGTGCATGACGTCACTTCCAGAAGCGACACACAGGGGTCAGGAGTGCCGGGACTGGCAGTGAGACCAGCATCTGTGTGGAAGAGGCCGAGCAGAGTCCTGGCCACAGGTGAGTGGGGAGCATCCAGGCACGGCATCTCTGCTGTGCAACACTCTGCAAAGGCCATAAGAGGGGCCAGAGCATAGCTGCTAAAAAGGGGGCATGGCGGTAGCATGGCTCAGCAAAGGGGGTCTAAGTCCATTAGGGCCAGAGGTGTGTATGTTTGGGGCCTATGGAGGGCTACCGAGAACTGGCCAATATAATGTGGATCGCAGTGCTATTGGTATAACAGGGGATATGCTGCAGGGTATACCATTAACGACAGGGTGATACAGGGCAAGGTCTTAGCTAAAGGCACTAGGCCTTGGGTCCAGCGGAGCCTAGATGTGGCAATGAATGAGTCTGAGTTTGTAAAGATCCTGTAGTGATGATTGAGGATGTCATTTTCGCTGGGCCTAGTATGTCTACCCCCTACCGCGGACATGGTAGGGATTCCAGTGTGGCCGGCCTGGGTACTCCCCTCTCCTTTATTTCTTCTCCACAGGAATCCATGAACCCCCAGGAGAGGCTGAGATGTCTAGAGAACCGGGATGATCTGCAGCAGTTCGGGCAGGAGACGGATCGGCGGAAGCGGTGGCTGTGACTGAGGCCCCTCCCACTTCTGCAGCTGGTGAGACATCCTTGTTACTCCTTTCACACACATTTAGTGGAGATTCTAGCACTGACTCAGACTCTGATGGGGGCAAGAAGCTAGGGCTCAATAGCAAAGGGCAAATGCGCATGTTTAGAATGCTTAAGTTGCTAGTTGCAGACCGTAACCAGAACAGAGGTTTGGTGCCAGCAGGGCATTTACCAGTGGCATTGGCGCAGGGCGCCGCTTCAGTTAGCGGGGACAAGGGTTCCGGGCCATCAGCGGGCATTCAAGTGCAGGATAGGGCAGTCAATGCCAGGAGGGTAGCGTTGCAGGGGGACTCTTACCCTTTTAAGATTCATTGCCTTCATGCGCACATGAAGGCTAAAACAGTGCAGAAGATCAGGGACCATAAATATGTGAATATGTTCGAGCTGTCCCTGAAGGCTCAGAGAGAAAAAGAGCGCAGCGAGGATGGTATGGGCCCCAAAAAGTTCCAGCGTCCTGACACTTTTGAGGAGTGGATGCACTGCTTCTGGGTTTTCTCCTCCTGCTACATAGAGCAGAGACCGGAGTCGGAGGTGGATGTCATTAAATATGCAGAGATATAGAACACATATAAACAGGTTCGGTGAGGGGATGTGGAAAGCCTATGACAGTGAGTTTAGGCCTAAGATGGTAGGCAACCCTGTCCTTAATTTCGGCGTTAAGGACCTGGACTTGTGGTCTCAACTCGCCCCAGGAAAGGGTGGTGGCCTGGCTTTACTGGCGGGACCCACCAAGCCGCAGGGCCTAGTGAAATGCTGTGGCAGAGAATGCTGGAGCTACAATGAGAAGCAATTTGACAAAGAGACTTCTTGCTCCTTTTTTCACACCTGCATGTACTGCGGCGGGCAGCACCTTGGTTTAGACTGTCCTAAGAGAAAAGAGGGTGGTGTTAATTGGGGAACTCACAAAGGGGGAGCTGGACAGAAGAGCTCCAACACCACTCAGGCTGGACGCACTTAGGCCCTGGTTAGCAGCCTACCTGAATAGGGAGGCTGCTGACCTGCTCCTAGAGGGGATCAGTTCGGGGTTTAGGATTCCCCATGCATGGGGTGGTGGTTGGGTCTCCCTCTCACAGGAATTTGAAGTCAGCTTACGAGATGGCAGGGGAGGTTTGGGCTAAACTGTGTAAAGAGATTTCCCTGGGTAGGTTTGCAGGCCCGTTTAGCTGGCCTCCGCTTCCTTCTTTGGTGATTTCCCCAGACTGATCCAGCATTTATCGTACCCGAAAATGCGGATCAGTGAATGATGCGATTGACCCAGCGGTTAGTTTGGTTACCTATCAGTTGTTCGATCAGGCCTTAGAATTGATTCGGGGAGCAGGCCCAGGCATGCTGTTAGCAAAGCTGGACATCGAGTAGGCTTTCCAATTGCTTCCCATACATCCCACATCGTTCAGGTTGATGGGGTGCAAATTTGAAGGCCAGTATTATGTTGACAAATGCCTCCCAATGAGGTGCTCAGTGTCTTGTGCCTATTTTAAAGCTTTTAGCACTTTTCTTGCAGTGGGCAATTGTGACGGCAGCGGGCGGGGGAGCAGTGGCCCACTACCTTGATGATTTCCTGTTGGTGGGTGGCGCAGATTCCCGGGAATGTGCTAGACTCATGTTAGTAATGAGGGGATTGATGGTCGAGTTAGGGGTACCCCTTGCAGAAGATAAGACCCAGGTACCATGCACCAGGTTAACATTTCTGGTCATTGAAATAGACACTGCTGCTAGGCTATGTCACCTTCCCATCGACAAGGTGGGAACAATGCTTGCCGCAGTCAAAAGGGCAGCGACGGTCCCAAGCATGACAGTTAAAGAGCTGCAATCGGTATTGCGTCTTCTTAATTTTGCATGCAGGTTGATACCCATGGGGCACGTGTTCAATAGGAGGATGGAAGCTAAGCTTACCACTCCTCAGTGCACTTGGTTGGTTACCATGTCAGAGGATATGCACGTGGACCTGAGGGTATGGGAGCAATTTCTCATTGGCTTCAATGGAACATTGTTATGGTGTACTCCACAGGCATCTAGTCAGGGCTTGCATCTTTTCATTGATGCAGCCGGGTCATTTGGCTATGGAGCGTATCTGGAAGGGCAGTGGAGTGTGGAACCATAGCCGCTGTCGTGGGTCCAGGCGGGCCTGATGAGGAATCTAACATTGTTAGAACTATTCCCGATAGTCGTGGCAGTCGAGCAGTGGGGTCCGGATCTCAGGAACCAATTCATTGTATTTTGGACTGACAATGATAGTGTCGTTTTTTCGATTAAAAGACTTTCCGTTTCTTCGCCAGTAGTAGTCCGGTACATCCGCCACCTGGTTGTAAGATGTTTGCAGTATAACATCCAATTCACTACGAGACATGTCCCAGGGGTGAATAACACCTTGGCGGATGCGTTATCTAGATTTCAGTGGGAACAGTTCCGTAGGTTGGCTCCTAATGCAGCAGCAAATGGTTTACCCTGTCCCCCTTCTATTTGGCAGTTGGCAGGGCATGGACTTCCATTCAACATCTAGTGTGGAGCGTCGCTGGCCCTGAACACCTGGAAGACCTACTCACAACACTGGGGTGAGTGGGTGGGTTTTTGCTTAGCGCATGGCACTGCAGTGGAAGATGGTTGTTCTTTGAATGGCTTGCTGCATGCACAGTCAGAGGGTTACAAAGGGAACAGTGTCTAGTAAGCTGGTGGCAATATTATTCTTCAGCAACCTAATGGACTACCCCAATGTTACTAAGGGTTTCATGGTGAGACAGGTAATTAAGGGCTGGGGAAGGTTGGAATGGAGGTTTGGGGATTCTTGGTAACCTGTGACACTGCAGAGGTTGTCCAAACTTCTTGGCATGTTGGAATCAGTGTGCTCGGATCCCTATGAGAAGGCCATGTTTCAATGTGCCTTTTCATTGGCATTTCATGGTGCTTTGAGGCCAGGAGAATTGGTTGCTGCCTCCAAGCAGGTGGTAAAGACAGGTATACAGTTGTCTCACGTCAAGTGGGCAGGGATAACATGCTCTTTTTTATCCCACACTCCAAAACAGACCAGGATGAAAGAAGGGTTTGGGTGACCCTGAGCTCTTCCTCTTCAGAGACTTGTCCAGTGCATCTGTCTAGTGCATATGTGGCGCTTCATCCACCTGTGCAATTGCAATTTCTAGTGCATGCCGACGGGGCTAACCTGTCAAGATATCAGTTTGCCGCAGTTCTGAAGAGAGCAGTGGTTTCGGCGGGTATGGGAGACTGCAGAATTACTCCCCACTTGTTTCGCATAGGAGCTGCCACCAGCGCTGCAGAGTTAGGATGGGGGTCAGAGAATATCCAAAAGTTAGGCAGATTGAAGTCACAGTGTTACAGGCTGTATGTTTGCCCCCCATCTGAGGTTTAAGAGGGGAAATACATGTTGACCGGGTTGTCCTTGTTGAGTTAGTGTCTAGTGTGTAACCATTGTAATATGTTATAGGTGTTGCTAGGGGCCCTACGTGAGTTTGGATCGTAGGGCACTCTTACGTGCACTGGGCGGCCTTGCGGGCTATCTCCCATTCTGATGGGCAGCAGCTGGGTATATAGGTGACAAGGGCCTCGGTGAGATGGTTGGGTCGTAGAGACTTACAGTGGAATGGTTTGCCTGCCCTCCTTCAAGATGCCAGACGTAGCTGGGGACAGCCTCATATTATCCTGCTCCACATGGGGGGTAACGATTTAGGTTGTGCATCGGCGTTGGACCTCATCAGTATCATGAGTTCTGACGTGAGATGGATCTGTGCCACTTTTCCGGGGGTGAGGCTGGGTTGGTCCAACATTATTCCCCAGCTGCGGTGGAGGATCTTTCCCATGCCCAAGACAGCATATAGAGTGAGGAAGAAGGTCAACAGAGAGCTGGGTAGGGCAGTCATGGCAGCAGGCGGTTTTGTGGCCAACCATGAGGGGATTTCAGCCGACAGGAAGGAACTTTGTCACCCAGATGGGGTGCACCTGTCAGAAGAAGGGCTGTTAGTCTTCCTGGAGGACCTCAAGAGGGCCTTAGTTGGTGACGGCAAGAGTCAGTTTTCTCTGACATGATCCTGTCTCTTGTGGCGGGAGGTCGTGGCCATAAATATATGAGGGCAGAGTCTGTAGAGGTGATAGTCAGGCTAATGTGCGGGAGGATGTCCCCAGGTTGTGACCTGGGGGACCCCTGCCCCACGGGACTGCTGGCTGAAGATCCTTTAGGACGTTTGCGACTCCTAGACGGAATGGGGTGGAGCCTCGTTTAGTGGCCCCCCTTTCATTTTGCAATTCCAGTAACATCTGGTCTCGATCTCTAGTCATATGGAGTTAATATTATTTTACTAGACCTCGATGCCGCCACAAGTTAAGGTTTATAGTTATGACTTCAGTTGAAGTCGAATTTATTTAAGAGTTAAATAAACATGACCATGATATGGTCTTATACCCAGCTCTCTGTGTCTTTATTATTATTATAAGAGTGTAAGTTAAAGTACGTTATTGGTTAAAGGGTTGTAGCTACCAGATAGAGCATCAGCCCTTAATAGTTCCTTCCTCACATTTGAAATCACAGTAGCTGAGTGTTACTATATGGAGATTAGACAAATAGGAGAGGCTGAGGATAGAACTAATACAGGTACAAATCCCCAAATCTGGAATTCCAAAATCTAAACTAATTCTGAAATCCAAAAATTGTAATTACCTTTTTTTTTAAATATTATTTTTCCTTGTCTGTAAATCAGAATCTTCTTTGCCTGTGTGTTTGATTTGTTTTTGTTTTTTTGTTTTTTAAAATTCAAATAATAATCTATATTTATTTAACACAACAAATATTACATTTATGATTACATTGCTGTACTGAGGGTACTTGCATGTATGCAAAAGTTATAAAATCATTATTATGAAATGTAAATATTGCCTAAATGATTTAAGATGTTGTTTACACTTGGTTCCCATCCCCTCTTTAAACTGGCCAATTTTAAAGATTCAAATATTCCAAAATTCAAACCTTTTTTGGATAAAGGACTTTCTATCTGTAACTGACTTTTTGACCATTTATTCTTCCATGTACCTACAATTTTTATTATGTGTGGAGAGCAGATATTTACACCTTGCATTGGAGTGTCACTTTGTGCGTGTGTTGTCTTTTTTTCCCACCATATTGGCCTTGGGAGAATACTAGCTTCTGATTGGTGCACATGTTGGTGTAAAGGAGTATACGGTGAGTACACATGAACCAGAAGCTTGCACACTTATGATGATTTTAAAGGAGTTGGTTAAAAATATTTATTTATTTTTAATTTTATGTGTGTTGCAAAGCTATAAAGCCACAGAATAGTTTGCACTAGAGTGTCCCTTGGACATTGAAGCATAATTAGCACAATTAGTGATGACAAACAAATCAGATGCTTGTATTCAAGAAAACTGCACATGTAGACAAAATAATCCTCTGAGATATTTTTCTGTTAATAAAATAAAACGTAAAGAAAAGAAAATAATGTATTTTTTCTTATTAAAACTGAAATATACCCAGTGAGCCTATTATTTATGAAACTTATTAAAAGGGCAACTTTAAAACAAGCTATCATAATAAATTAGGACAAATAAAAGTAAAACAATATTTAAATGCATTTTTCTATGATTACATAAAAAACACCTTTAAAAGGACACTCCCTAGAGAGGCCAACAAGCAAATTATGTAACCTGGAAATGCTGCAAAACAAATAGCTGTTCTATGTAGTTTGCAGCATTTTGAAAATGTAGTTTACAGATTTTGTGTTGGGGGCTCTCCAGGGAGAGAGGGAGGGACAAAGTAATTTTTTTACATAAAAGCAAGAGGTGATTAATGTGAATAGCGAACCTATGTCACGCGTTCCACAGCTGGCACGCAGAGGCCTCTCTGTTGGCAAACGAGCTATAAGTTTATTAACTTTATCTACAGTATATAATACCCTGAAGAATCTGGCTATTCTCTATGTCGTATACAGACTTGGAGAAGAATGGATATATAGTGGGGTATCCGCTAAAGAGATTGATAGCTCGAATCTTCTATCACTTTGATTTGATTTGAAAATGTTATTGTAACCCTTTGCCTCTATGGTTCCATTGCATAATGAAAAAGTTCATGATATATACGGAACGTGAACATAACATGAAATACATAATACCACCTAAAGGTTTATAATTGGTCATGTGGAGTATTGTTGTGATGTCATAACAAAAGGTTAATTTTGTATGTAAGAGGTATAGTTAATACTACTATTGTGTAGCACTCGAGCACAACAATTAACTCATCACTTGTAGTATAACTTTTTGTCTTACTAATGTATAAAGATATTTCACCTTGACACATAAGATCAACTCATTGGGGCCGATTAACTATGCCCTGAATGGGGCCAACTCGTCCTGTTTCTGCGTGAGCCTTCAGGCTCCCTGGAAACAGGAGTTAAGAAGCAGCGGTCTTAAGACTGCTGCTCCTTAACTGGATACTCCGCCTCTGAGCGGCGTACAGCAATCAACCCGATCGCATTCGATTGGGTTGATTGAAACCCCATGCTAGAGGCCAATTGGCCGTAAATCTGCAGGGGGCGGCATTGCACAAGCAGCTTACTAGAACTGCTTGTGCAATGCTGAATGCCGACAGCGTATGCCGACATAATAAGCTACATATAAATAAATCAAATTTGCCTGCTATAAAGAGAGGAATTCTCAGGGTTATGTTTGTATACATTTAAACAATAGGGAGCTCTAAAAAATGTTGGCTGTGTTAAGATTCTCTGGTAAACCTTTTTTACCAGTCACTTGTAATATCAGATTGTGCACTATAGATAGTGCAGGGTTACGCTAAGGATAGCACATGCTGAGTTGCGATCTTCTTGAAATTTAGTCCCAAATGAACAATTATTTGTATGTTAAATAAAATATTATTAATCATTTTTTATTTTGTTTTTATCTTTATTTTTTATCATTTAATAATTTTTATAGATGCATTAATGTATATTGTGTTCAAATCTATCTATATAAAAAAATAAAAATGGGAATAAAGTGCAGTTAAAGGGACAGTAAAGTAAAAATTAAAGGAACATGAAATCCTTATTTTTTTGTGATTCAGATGCAGCATACAATTTTAAACAACTTTCCAATTTAGTTCTATTATAAAATTTGCTTCATTCTCTTAGTATCCTTTGCAGAACTGAACATATTGAGTGAACCAATGAGAAGAGGCAAATATGTGCAGCCACCAATCAGCAGCAAGCTCCCAGTAGTGCATTGCTGCTCCTGAGCCTACTTAGGAATGCTTTTCAGCAAATTCTACTAAGAGACCAAAACAAATTAGATAAAAGGATTCAATTTAAAAGTTGGTTAAAATTGTATGTTCTGTCTGAACCATGAAATAAAAATATTAGGTTTCATGTCCCTTTAAACTTTCATAATTTAGATAGGGCATGCAATTTTATACAACTTTACAATTTACTTTTATCATCAAATTTGCTTTGTTCTCTTGGGGGCCGATTTATCATGGCCCAAATGGGGAAAAAAATCCCCAGTTTAGCAGCGGACATCAATCCACACGATCGAATATGATCGGGTTGATAATTTGACACCCCCTGCTAGCCGCCGATTGACCGCGAATCTGCAGGGGGTGGCATTGCACAAGGAGTTCACCAGAACTACTTGTGCAATGGTAAATGCCGACAGCATATGCATTCAGCGATGTCTGGTGGACATGATACGCTACAGCGTATCATGTCCACCAGATATTGATAAATCTGCCCCACTGTATTCATTTTTGAAAGCTTAACCTAGGTAGGCTCATAAACTGATTTCTTAGCCATTGGAGACCATCTCTTACCTCAGTTCATTTTAACAGTTTTTCAATGCTAGACAGTGATAGTTCATGTGTGTCATATAGGCAGCATTGTGCTCACTCCCATGGAGTTATTTATGAGTCAGCACTGATTGGCTAAAATGCAAGTCTGTCAAAAGAACTGTAATAAGGGGGCAGTCTGTAGAGGCTTAGATATATAGTAAATACAGAGGTAAATGTGTATTAATATTACAGTGTCAGTTATACAAAACTGTGAAATGGGTAATCAAGGGGTTATCTATATTTTTAAACAATACAATTTTTCAAGTAGACTGTCCCTTTAAGACTGACTACTAATTTAGGTGTTGATCACAATCCTTTAGAAAATAAATGTATCAAATGTTTTTTTGTTTTGTTTTTTTTTACAGAAAACTATATACAGGTAGATTACGAGTTGTGCGTTTTTGTTTTAATGCTGAAAAAATTACCATTTCAGTGTTAAAACAGCAATGCAGCCATTACGAGTCTTGTCGGTATAACTGTACCGCAACCCTTTTAGACTGTAGCGCAACGTCTGTCCCGCACTAGAAAAAATGAAGTTTTGTGGTGAGGCTAAAAAACTTGTGTTACACCATATACAGACACGATCCGTACCGCCATCTGAGAGCAGTAATTATGAGTTTTACGCAACAAAACTTATAACTAAAGTGTTACAAAGTACACTAACACCCATAAACTACATATTAACCCCTAAACCAAGGCCCTCCCGCATCGCAAACATTATTTTTAAGTTATTAACCCTAATCTGCCGCTTCCGACATCGCTGCCACTAATACAATTTATTAACTCCTATTCCGCCACTCCCCGACATCGTCGCCACTATACTAAAGTTATTAACCCCTATTCCCCTGCACCCCAACATTGCCCACACTATAATAAAGATATTAACCCCTATTTCGCCTCTCCCCGACATTGTCGCCACTATACTAAAGTTATTAACCCCTATTCCCCCACACCCCAACATCGCCCACACTATAATAAAAATATTAACCCCTATTCCCCAGCTCCCAGACATCACTGCCACTAAATAAACCTATTAACCTCTACTGACAGCCCCCCACATCGCCAAAAACGAAATTAAACTATTAACCCATAAACCTAACAGCCCCCCTAACTTTAAATTAAAATTACAAGATCCCTATCTTAAAATAAATAAAAACTTACCTGGGTAATTAAAAAAACCTTAGTTTACACTATAAATTAAACTAACATAACTATTATACTAAAATTAAAATAACTATCAATTAAATTAACAAAATTACACATAAAAAAACCTAACACTACTAAAAAAATGAAATCTACAGTTACAAAAAATTAAAAATACTAAATTACAAAAAATAAAAAAATACTAAATTACAAAAAATAAAAAAATCTAAATTACAAAAAATAACAAACTAAATTATCCAAAATAAAAACAATTACACCTAATCTAATAGCACTATAAAATAAAAAAGCCCCCAAAATAAAAAAAAAAAACCTAGCCTGCAATAAACTACCAATAGCCCTTAAAAGGGCCTTTTGTAGGGCATTGCCCTAAAGAATAACAATATGTAAGGTGTGGAGAATTTAAAGAAAAACACATTATAAAATCAATCTTTATTGATAACCATATAAAATTCCTTAAAGAAAAGGAAAAGTGAATATTTACAATTCCTTCTGATTATCTGTACAGAGGGTTAAATCTCAGTAATACCCTCTTGCATCATCGTTGTCAGATGAAATAGGTAGAATAGAAAAAAAGGATTAAAAGGGTGGCCACGGGCTTGGGGCATATAAATGCATCAATGGAAATTTAATAAATAATAAAGGTTGTCTGGGTGGTTAGTATTCACCTTATATAGGAGCTGTATTCTTAGTTATTAAACATCAACTCATATGTATTGGCTACTAGTGCTTAAATATACATTAGTCCAAATAGACTGTCCCTTAGTATTGTCATCATAACATGTGTTTGATACAACCATTTTACTAGTGTGGGTAAAGATTCGACCAAATGGCCTTGTTTACCATATAGCATTCACACTATATCCACCTTAAGAGCTATGTTATTAGCATAATGAATGTCGATATCTTTCAGACATTCATTAGAGTAATAAATGTTAGTTTACCCACCAATAATACTTTAATTGTGGTAAAGGAATATTCAAGAGTTCCAAACAAAGTAGGTGTTTATTCAGGGTCATCAGTCATGCACTAAGTATGTATGCCATTCTTCACCTCCAATATTATAACAGCTATTAGGTATATCAAGCACAACTCCTAGCCTTAAACGGTTAATGTCAATATCAGACAAACCTCCAAACAAGCAATTTCTTTGGATTTAGCACTTATCTCATTCTTAACATGTATCAATATTTAGGGTAGTTGGATCGCTCACATGTATTCATCATTTAGCACTGCAAGCACACACGTTCTTAATAATGTTAGCCGACCGTCTCACATTTATGCATTCAGTATAGTGGGTGCCGATATTTTTCAAGCAACCACTCTATAGATTATGGAGGTCAGTTTCAAATTGTATCTATTGTTCCTTTACCCACACATACAATGTATTAAATTGCCATTAAAATATTAAAAAGGTAACAACGGATATGCCAATATTTTTTAAGCACGTCTTTAGCCCACAAGCCCCGCTCACCGACGCGTTTCGTCACGATTACGTGACTTCGTCAGGGTTAGGGGTCGGCTTTGCAACTAGTCAATCTTTTTGTACCGTTCAGGGTTGTCATGGCTACCACAGGGCAGAAGCCGTGTTCAGTTATAGGCGTATTGTATGATGTTATTATAACTGGATTAGATGTCAATCAATTTTATGGCAGTGTTTTTGCCTCACTTATGAATGCTTATACATCCTCTGTATGTATCAAAGAATGAATACAAGATGGATTACATATGTCTCCAAATAACAACTTTATGACTCTCCAGTGAATTCCATTTCCATATTATCACAGTGGCAGATGTTATCACAATAAACAACGTTTTAAGGGCAATATTTATTATATAGCATTTAGAATCACATCACATGTGTCCTTTTTGCTTTCATTTGTTAGTTTATTATGATCTACCTCATACATTATCACTTAGTTTAGTTTATACAATAACCTTTATACATGTTATTTCTATACAGGGAACAAGAGTATCAAAATCTGTGGGTCTCATATGTAATCATTTTGGGAAATAGTTGTTCTATCAATATATAAATAGATATATGGACTCTGATTCTATGTGTGTAATTGTGTAAGAGAAATAGTCTCAAATTTCACATTATTATTTATAATAGTTTTTCAGAAATTAAGGGAATATATTTAAAAGAAAACAGGCAAAATATATAGCTTCATTAAGACCCTTTGGGCTTTTGCTTTGCAAGTCATATATTCATCTACATTCTTTTTGTAGTAGGATTTTACCAAGGTCGCCCCTCCTTTGGTTTCCGTGAATCTGATCAATGGCAAAGAATTTGATGTTATCTTTGTCGGCCTTATGGACATTATTCATATGTTCAGCCACTGGCACTGATCTATTCCATTTAATATCCCCCATATATTATTGGAGTACCGCAAGGCTCTGTCCTCGGTCCCCTTCTCTTCTCAATCTACACGTCATCACTAGGTTACCTAATAAAGTCCCACGGTTTCCAATATCATTTGTATGCCAATGACACCCAAATCTACGTCTCTGCACCAGACCTATCTCCTTCCTTGCTAACCCGTGTCACTAACTGTCTTTCTCACATCTCTTCCTGAATGTCCTCTCACTACCTCAAGCTAAATCTCTCCAAAACTGAGTTTTTCATTATCCCCCCTTCTTCAAAAATCCCCATCCCCAATCTCTCTATAACTGTCGACAACTAAATCATCATTACCCCTACCCCGCATGCCCAATGTCTCGGGGTCACATTTGACTCAGATCTTTCTTTCACTCCTCACATTTAGTCCTTGACTAAAGCCTGCCGCTTCCACCTTAAAAATATCTCTAAAATTAGACACTTCCTTACACAAGAAACAACTAAGATTTTAATCCACTCTCTCATTCTTTCCCGCCTCGATTACTGCAACTCTGTCCTCTCTGGTCTCCTCACCTGCCACCTAGCTCCTTTACAATCCATAATTAATGCCTCTGCCAGACTCATCTTCCTTACACATCACTCTTCATCTACTGCACCTCTCTGCCAATCCCTTCACTGGCCTCCTCTTGCCTCTAGGATCAAACACAAAATTCTCACTCTTACATACAAAACCCTCAACTGCACTGCTCCCCCCTATATCTCAGACCTTGTCTCCAGATACTCTCCCTCCCGTCCCTTTCACTCTGCTCATGACCTCCTACTCTCCTCCTCTCTTGTTACCTTATCGC
The DNA here is from genome assembly GCF_027579735.1 of Bombina bombina. NCBI lineage: Eukaryota > Metazoa > Chordata > Amphibia > Anura > Bombinatoridae > Bombina > Bombina bombina. The sequence continues at coordinate 435,121,248 of NC_069501.1, read as the reverse complement.
ACTCCCATTTACAGGACTTCTCCAGACTGGCTCCCATCTTGTGGAACTCTCTGCCTCGCCCCACAAGACTCTCCCCTAGTTTTGAAAGCTTCAAGCGCTCCCTAAAGACTCTACTATTCAGGGATGCATACAACCTATGCTAACCTTACTTTATACCAGTTCCACTCCTCCATTGCTATCCCCTGAACCCCCTTAGCATGTAAACCTAAGAGTCCAGCTGTTTGTAGATCACCTTCTTAAGAGCTGACTACAATAGTGCAACTCTTGGCAGGGCCCTCTACCCATTTGATCCCTATAATTGTTTTGTTGTACTCCCCCTTCATTTATAGCGCTGCGGAATCTGTTGGTGCTCTACAAATAACCGATAATAATAATATGTTACTTCCAAGATTCTTGTACGCAATTCTCTAAATGTTTTTTCTACATAGATCAGCAGGCAGCTGCACATTGCCACATATACAACCATCCTTTATCTGCAGTTTAGGAAATATGGGATTGGATATTTACGTTGTGTCACTGGATGAATGAATATTTTTGATGGTAACATATTGTTACAAGCTTGACATCGCCCACATTTTAATGAGCCTCTTGTATTTGCCAACCAGTTTGTCGCTGGTTGTTGTACAAAATGACTATTGGTTAGTAAGTCATTTATATTCTTGGCCCTTCTATTTGTAATTAGTGGGGTTGCTTGTAATATTTCTTTAAGATCATCATCTTGGTAGAGGATTGACCAATATTTCTGAAAAATCTTGCGTACCTCTGTGTTTTGATCATCAAATGTTCCAATGATCCATACCTTATTCTGTTCCTCATCAGATTGTGTTTGTTTCTTATTTAGCAATTCTCTACGGTCAGTATTTTTTGCTCTTTGATAGGCTATTTTTAGGCACTTATTTGGGTAGCCTTTTTCTTTGAAACGTGTTTGTAAGTCTCTTGCAGCATTTTCAAACTCTATTTTGTTGCTGCAGTTCCTCCGTGCCCTAAAATACTGGCTTGTGGGTATGCCTTTTATCAAGTTTTTAGGATGGACTCTGCCAGTTTAACAAACTTTTACTGACAGTAGGTTTCCTGAAGATTCTTGTAGAGAGTTTCCCACTTTCCTCCTGTGATATCATTAAATCCAGAAAAGCAATTTCACTTTTGTTTATCTCATAAGTGTAATGCATTCCAAATTTATTCTGATTAACCATTTCATTTCATGAAATCAGTAAATTTCTCCTCGTTTTTACCACTCCAAAGTATTAGGACTTTATTGATAAATCAAAGATATAGATCAATGTTATAAAGGAAGGGATTTTCCTCCTCATTCAGTATTGACATTTTCTCAATCCAACATAGAAACAGGTTGGCATATGTGGGTGCACAACAGGTACAAATAGCGGTCCCTTGTTTCTGTAAATAGATTTTTTTGTCAAAGAGAAAATAGTTGTGTTGTAATACAAATTCCAGGAGGTCTAGGATGAAAATATCATTCATATTTGGTTTTGGATTTTTGGAATGTAAAAAATATTTAACTGCTCTAATACCGACGTCGTGTTGAATATTGGAGTATAGACTCTCCACGTCTATTCTTGCTAGAAACTCTCAGGGGTCACCCCTATATCACTTAGATATTTGAGAACATCTGTAGTATCTTGCACAAAGGAAGTTAGGGTGTGCACGAACTCACTCAGTTTACTTTCCACAAAAATGCTTATATTTTCAGTTAGGCATCCATTGCCCGAGACAATTGGACTGCCTGGTGGTGGAATTTTTTTTTGTAGATTTTAGGTAGTCCATAGAAAGTTGCCCCTCGTGCTTTCAAGTTGTAGATTGCTCTAAACTAATCTCTGGAGATCACTTCATTATATAATCCATAATCCAACAGGGTTCTCAGCTTTTTTAGGTACTTATTAGTTGGATCACTGTCTAGTACTTCATAGTTTGTACGAACTTCTTAAATATTTTTGCACATAGTGACATATTCGTTGTTGTTCATAATCACAATATTGCCACCTTTATCTGCATTTTTTATTGTGATTTCTGGGTTTTCCCTAAGTTCCTTCAGTGCTATTCTCTGTTTATATGTAAAGTTTGATTTGTTCTTTGATTTTTTCTGAATGTAATAAAATTTACTTGTTATCATATTTACAAATTTATCAATATTTGCAATACTGTGCAATGGGTGGCATGTATATTTTCTTCGGTTTAATACTAGTACCTGCATGGTTTGTATCAGTATCTTCAGTTTCTTCTAATAATTCAACCAGAGTATCGAATACTGAATGATCTTGTTTATCAATACCCATTTGTACTAACTCTATTGTTTTTTTCTGTTTATGGTATTTGTGTAAACATATGCGTGTCTTTCCCCTCGGTGAATTTATCAAATTTAGGTTTTGGAATAAAGGATAGCCCTCTGGAGAGTATTGTATTCATTATCAGCCAATAGGAATGAGAGCTGCTTAAATCCTATTGGCTGATTTGAACGGCCAATAGGATTTTAGCAGCTCTAATTCCTATTGGCTGATTTAAATTTTTCAGCCAATAGGAAAGCAATGGTACCCCCAGTATAAAAGGGGTACCTTGCTTTTGAATCCTCAGTGTGTGGTGGACGATCGCATGAAGAGGACTTCTACATCGGATCGATGGACCTCCGCCTGGACCACCGCATTGGACCTCTGCCTGGACCTCCAGCTTGGACCTACGCCTGGACCTCCGCCTCCACGTATCGTTGGCTCCACCTCCGCAGTGATGAAGAAGATGCCGGTCCCTCGATGGATGAAGATAGAGCCGCCTGGATGAAGATGGAGCCGCTGGGATGAAGATCGTTCAAGCCGGACTTCAGCAACTGTACCTAAAGAGGGGTTAGTGTTAGGTTTTGTTTAAGGTTTTTTGTGGTGTTTTTTTTAGATTAGGGTTTGTGCAATTTTAAAAGAGCTGAATGCCCTTTTAAGGGCAAGACAAATAACTGAATGCCCTTTTAAGGGCAATGCCAATGGGTAGATTAGTTTTTTTTCAGTTAGGTTTTTTATTTTGTGGGTTTCGGGGGGTGTAGGTTTGTAATGTTAGGGGGGTTTGTTTTTATTTAGTAGAAAAAGAGCTGATTTCTTTAGGGCAATGCCCTACAAAAGGCCCTTTTAAGGGCTATTGGTAGTTTATTATAGATTAAGGTTCTTTTATTTTGGGGTGTTTTTTTTAAAACAGGGTTTTAAAATAGGAATCATTTTTAGTATTTTGAGTAATTCATTTGTTATTTTGTGTTTTCTTTTCTTTTTAGGGTGGATTTCTTTTAGAATAGCCATTTTTTTATTTTTATTGGGCAGCAAAAGAGCCGAATGCCCTTTTAAGGACAATGACAATACAAATGCCCTTTTCAGGGCAATGGGTAGATTAGGTTTTACTTTATTTTTATTTTGTGGATTTGGGGGGTGGGGGTTTGTATTCTGTTAGGGGGTGTTTGTTTTTCTTTGCCCTAAAGAAAGAGCTGATTTCTTTATGGCAATGCCCTACAAAAGGCCCTTTTAAGGGCCTTTGGTAGTTTATTATAGATTTCTTTAGGGCAATGCCCTACAAAAGGCCCTATTAAGGGCATACAAAAGGGCCTTTTAAGGGCCCTTGGTAGTTTATTATAGATTAGGGTTTTGTTTTTGTTTTTGTTTTGTTTTTTTAAACAGGGTATTAGAATAGGAATACTTTTTATTGTTTTTGATAATTTCTTTGTTATTGTTTGTAAAAAAATTTTTTTTTTTTAAATGGTAGTTGTTTTTTGTAATGTTAGGTTTTAGTGTAAGGCAGCTTAGGTTTTACTTTTATTTCACAGGTAAGTTTGTATTTATTTTAACCAGGTAGTTAATAAATAGTTAATACAGTAACTAGTCTACCTAGTTAAAATAAATACAAACTTACCTGTGAAATAAAAACCTAAGCTAGCTACAATATAACTATTAGTTATATTGTAGCTAGCTTAGGTTTTATTTTTATTTCACAGGTAAGTTTGTTTTTAGTTTTAAATAGGTATTGTGACGGATACCCCGGCTACCCCGACTGGGTAGCTCCGCCAAATGGGTCCTGTTTCCTCCCTGCCAACTGCAGCTATGTAGCTGGAAAGTGACCACAGCCTGTAGCCACCCCTGATGTCCGACAGCACCAGTACTTAGGGTCCCACCCTGTGGCAGCTCTGCCAGAGGGTCCTTTCTCTGCCTGGAACATGCTGCTATGTAGCCCAGGAAAGTGATTTTAGCAGGAGCCCACCCAAATAACTAGACATACTAGCATTCAGGTGAAACATACACTCCTTTTATACACACAGCTCATCTTGATAAGAACCTGGACAATCCCACAATTTTCCCGCCATTCCCGCCCCTCCAGACTGACTGGCACCTCCATAGCAGCCACAGTCCCACATAATCCCAATGCCTAGGGGTGGTGGTTTCGGGGTGTCATTTTAAAGTTCTCTGTCCCCAGATGCCACAGTCCAAAAATCAGCATGATTCGTTACTGGGGACCGGAGTTACAGTCCGTTGAAGTTAAGGGGTTAGGGGTGTCCAAAAACCCTGGTTCTCAAAGGAACTCCCCTCTAATAATTTCCCCAGCTCTTGTCCTCCTAAGGGGCTCTCAATTCCCAAAAGAGCAGAGCTCTGGGGCAAAGGGCTGCTGGAGCGACCAGGGGTAAAGTTAGCGGGTGTCCTGCTGTCCTGTGGCCGACCAGGAGTTCCAGGAGCCCGGCCAGCCTGAGAAGGGTTAGGCGGGTGTCCGTTGTGAGGCGGATGACCGGGAGTTCCAGGAGCCCGGCCAGCCTAGGAGGGTATTCCCGGTCATAGACCAGCTCTTCTCTTAACACAAAAACAAGCCAACAAAAAGCAAACAAAAAGCTTCCAGAGATTGTGGTTGCTCTGAGGAGCCCAAAACCACTGAGAAGGTTTAACCCTTGCAGCCCGGTATCCATGACAGGTATTATTTAGTTAATAATTGTAACTTTAATTTAGCTCTTGTTTAATTATGTTAAAGTTAGGGGGTGTTAGGTTAAGGGTTAGGTTTAGAGTTAATTTTAGGGTTACTGTTAGGGTAAGGTTTAGGTTTAGGGGTTAATATAGTTTAATTTAGGTTGTTACGATGTGGGGGGCTAGCAGTTTAGGGGTTAATAGGTTTATTTAGTGGTAGTGATGTGGGAGGCCAGAGGTTTAGGGGTTAATAACTTTATTTAGTGGCGGCGATGTTGGGGAGCGGCGGAATAGGGGTTAATATCTTTATTATAGTGTGGGTGATGTTGGGGTGTGGGGGAATAGGGGTTAATAACTTTAGTATAGTGGCGGCGATATCTGGAGTGGCAGATTAAGTGTTAACAGATTTGTTTTGGTGGCGGCGATATCAAGAGAGGTAGATTAGGGGTTAATAACATTATGTAGGTGTCGCAATGTTGGGGGCATCATATTAGGGGTATTTAGACTCGGGTTTATGTTAGGGTGTTAGGTTTAAACGTAACTTTTGTTTCCCCATAGACATCAATGGGGCTGCATTATGAAGCTTTTCATTCTGCGATCGCAGGTGTTAGTTTTTTTTCTAACACACTCTCCCCATTGAAGTCTATGGGGAAAGCGTGCAAGAGCACGTCAAAGCAGCGTTTGTATTTTGTGCGGTATGGAGCTCAACGCATTCATATCGCACGCACAAGATGGCTTTTTCAAAACTTGTAATGGCAGCGCTATGGAAGGTGAAATAACCCAACTTTTGTTGCATTTGTTTCGCACCCTCTATAGCGCAAAACTTGTAATCAAATACATTTTTTTTAACGATTGTGATCAACCCATTAATAATATATGTATATTTGGTGGAACTTGCTGCACTCTTCACAAAGCAGTATAAAGAGATATAAAACCCCAAAAAATCTAATCTTTTTTGTGATTCATACAGAGCATACAATTTTTTAAAAAAGGTTTCCATTTACTTCTATTATTAACATTGCTTCATTCCCATGATATTCTGTGTTGAAGAGATACCTAGGTAGGCATATGTAGCACTATATGGCAGGAAATAGCTGCCATATAGTGCTCTTTCAAATGGATAACATTCTTCAAAGACTTCTGCCATATAGTTCTCCCGAAATGGGCCGGTTCCTAAGCCAACAAAAGATACCAAGAAAACGAAGAAAAATTGACAATAGAACTAAATTAGAAAGTTGCCTAAAATCAAATGCTCCATCTGAATCATCAAAGAAAAAAATGTGGCTTTCATATCCATTTAAGCTGTTTTCAGTCACTGGCCATATTAGTCCTTCCTACTGCAGAGAAATAGAAATATATACAATGTTCAGTTTGTGACCTGCGGATTGTTCTTTCTTCATTGAATATAAAAAAAAAAAAAGTTATACATGTTGTAAAAGTAAATGTCAACAGATAACATTTTTTTTTTTTAGCTTTGCAAAAGCTTCCTTAATCCAATGTCATCTCTGAATTAATTTTCTCTTCCCACTGTAAATTGAACAAATCCCTCTTCTTGTTTGTTTGATTTTCAGCTGACATGCGGAACAGCTGCAGTCTGTCTAGCCGACGCTCTCTGCAGCCCAGTCTTCGAGAGAGAGGTGCCTTTTTTTTTTACAAATAGTTCTTTTTCTGAAGCATCCTCAATGCAGTGACTCATCAGAACAAGGATTCAGTGGAATACAAATAAAGATGACACTAAGATTAGAATGTGCTGCCTGCAAATCAAACAATCTCTGTATCACCCCTTCAATAAGGGGCACATAAAGCATTAAAAAAGCAGTGTACCAAGATATAGCAGCATTGCAATTTCTTGTGTAATTATTTTATTGAGTTTCAGTTAAAAGGACTTTCCAGGCAAAAGTAAAATGCACATTTTTTTTCTGTAGACTTCTTATGAGCACAATACTTTAGCAAAATCAGAAGTAAGGATTTCTGAGCAGAAACTCTATATATTGCCCACATGTCTGTGCAAACATCCAGTGCCGGACTGGCCCGCCGGGATACCATGATTTTTCTCTGTGGGCTGCCGTAACCGTAGGGACACTCCCTTAGTCAAAGAGGTCATGAAGCGAGCCTTGTGTGCATGCGTATTGCATTTCTTCAAGGCTGCTTTGCTTCTGACAAGGGTGTGGGGGTCGTAAAAGCAGAAAATTGTCCCTATTCAAGGTGGGCAGGGGTGAAAGCAGACCCAGGGAGCGCTGGGGCTAGCCTTCAAATATTCCAGGGCGGTCTGATTTTCCAGTCCAGCCCTGCAAAAATCTTACAGAAAAAGGAAGCATTTTTTATAATCCAAGTGTATTTTATGGAGCTTGTGGGCCTGTGTTTCTGGCGAGTCTTCAGACTCCATAACCTGTCCGCCTGCTCTGAGCAGGCGGACAGACATAGCAACAAATCAACCTGATCGAGTACGATCGGGTTGATTGACAACCCCCTGCTGGCGGCCGATTGCCCGCGAGTCTGCAGGGAGCGGTGTTGCACCAGCAGCTCTTTGATAATTCTGCCTCATTGTGTTTATGTAAATGTTAATTTTTATAGTGTGTTCTTTTGAGCACATTTTGTTATCTATAGGGATACGTTTATAGTATTATACCCCTCTCACTCATTTTTCAAGGCATAGGATGATATAATGCATTATGAATTTGTGTAGTGATAACAAATTCTCTCTGACATTCTCTCATTTTTCTTTACATCTCCAGATCCATATCTGTAATGCCTACCTGGAACTTGTATCCTTTTTTGCAGTCATGTGAGAGTGAAGGAAAATGACTTGCTGAATTTATGCCAAAATTAAACTGTATGTCAAGCAAAATATTGAGGTAACTAAATTATTTTGTAACACACAGTTTTGCAACTAATAACGTTAAAAACTGTAACATATCTTATGCAGTAAACTATAACCTAGGCTATTGTTTCCAGTCCTTAAGTACCACCAATAAGTCAGGTTTTTAGGCTTAGAATATGCCTGCTAATTTCTGCCGCTTAATCACTGTTATTTATCAGCTTGTCATAAAAAACAAACATCCTAAAAATGATTGAATGTTCTGATGACTTAAGGTGAGAAAAATGACCTATAAAAATGAGCACTGCTTCCAACCAAATCCCCTTTTTACAGGAATATTACAGGTTATGTCTGTCCCATAGTCCCTACTCCGACTATTTCTGGTGCCCCTGACTATATATCCCTACTGACAATTTTCCCTAATAGGCCTGGCAAACCATGACAAGAAATGCCTTTATCTAACTCAAGAATGTCCAAAATCTATCCCAGGATATAAATCAATGCTACTTACTGCCAAAACAGAGGTATTGCCAAGGGTCAGTTCCAGAAGCCGAAGCCAGGAGACAATCCTGAGTTCAAGGACCCAGAAGACAACAGGAAACAAAACAATGGGAGGTAAAGGGCAGAAGAAGGGAGCCACAGGATCCACAATGGACAATTTGGGGCCAGGTAGTCTGACACAAAAGTAGCAGAATTACGAAGCACATGAGTGATCAGTACTTATAGGCCCAGGCCATGTACATGCCATCTTATGAGTATTGTTGCATATTTTAAGGTGTGTGAACAATAAAACATGACCAAGACCTTGGAAAGACATGAAGCAACACACACACTGGAGATGCAAAGGAAACCATGGCACAGGTAAGGCCTATGTATAACAAATAAGAGTGCCCAGGCTCCACCCAGAGCCTTCAAGTTTGAAAACAAAAACAGGGAAAGTGTAAAATTATTAAGTATCAAATTTGATATCTAACAATTTTGAAGAAAAACTATTCAACCTGTTATGAATAGCAGAAAGGTATCTTCATTATGTTATCTGGGTAGGTGGGGGATTTCTTTTTTTCCCATTTTCTGGTAAAAGATTCTTGTAAAGTGTAAAATTAATAAAGACACATACTAAGAACTGTGAGAAGGACCTTATGGTTGGCAGGGAGATGGTGAGGTCTTGTATGAGTAATATTGAAAGCCAAGCAGTAAAACCATGGCAAAGTTGGTGGCCAAAAGACCAGACATTTTTGCCTTCAGGTTCTTAACAGCATCCTTGTATAGAGGGTTTGTGGCATTCAACACAAGTGGGGTATCCAAAGTCAGCGCCTGTAGGTTCCTTAGGGCAGGATGGAGGAACACTTGAGAACAGAAAACTGAAAAGGTTCACTCAAATGGACTAAGCTGGTGTAGAAGTATGAGCTGACTCTTTCTTATTTTCATGACAGTTTTAAGATCAATTAAATATCTAAAAGATCTACTGCAAAGTCAAGCAGGACATTTGGAACATGTGCATAATTGACAACTGTCTGTTTTGCATGGGATAGTTCAAGTTTCCTGTCCCTTGTCCCACTGTGTAAATGTCCCATGTATTATCCTGGCACAATCCTAAAATTCCCCTTACCACCTAGCACTTGCATGCTAGGCGCAATCTCCTGAAGCCCCGCTCATGCCTAGGCTGAGCTTTTCCAGTGAAGTGTTGACAATCTGCAGAGTTGTACATAATCTCATGTGTCATGTTGTCTGGTTGGTAGGCGGAACTGCTACAGCAAGTCATGAGTTAAGGGACCCTTCATTTTGTAGGGTCCTTTAACTTTTGGTGGTACGTTCAGCAGACATAACTGCTTTGTTTGACATAGAGAACTCAATGATCGTGGTGCTGAGGATGCTGGTGGAGTTCAATAAGAGCAGTTGGTACCAGAAGATTTTGGTCTATAACAAAGTGGGGATCAAGCTTTAGTGACAGGTGCTGAAAAGACATTAAGAGGGTCAAGAATACTGGGGATTCAGATAATCATACACCAAATTGCATCGCACTACAACACCCCATCTGTGTCTTGACTTTCACAGATGCCCTGATTAGAGTCTTAAAAATTAAATAATAATATAATAATAAAATAAAATGCCCCCCTAAGGCATCACAGTTTGGGACTAAGGTAGTGACACTGGTAGGGATTGGTCCAGTATGCTGCCCACTGATATAAAAAATAATGTACTATTGTTTTCACATACTGATATGCAAAACTTGATGATACCTTTTAGAAAATCTGTAACAATGTAACAAATGCATTTTTATTTTCATCAGGTTTAAAATAGTAGTAGCTCTAGGGGCCTATTTAATATGGTGCGAGCGGACATGGTCCGATATTGCGGATCATGTCTGCTGCACATCGATAAATGCTGACAGCATACTCTGTCGGCATTTATCATTGCCCCAGCAGTTCTGGTGAACTGCTGGTGCAATGCCGCCCCTGCAGATTTGCGGTAAATCAGCCGCTAGCAGGGGGTGTCAATCAACCCGATCGTATTCGATCAGGTGGATTTCTGTCTGTGGCCTCAGAGCAGGCAGACAGGTTATGGAGCAGGGGTCTTTAGACCGCTGCTTCATAACTTCTGTTTCCGACGAGCCTTCAACACGAGGCATCAAGCTCCATATGGTGCTTGATAAATATGCCCCAATGTCTCATATCTAAGTTTAATTAAAGGACCACTCAATGTAGTATAATTGCATAATTAACAAGTGCATAACAAAAAGACAATCATTTAACACTTGGGGGCCAATTTACTATGCCCCAAATGGGGCCAACTCGCCCTGTTTCCGCACAAGCCTTCAGGCTTGCCGGAAACAGCCATTAAGAAGCAGCGGTCTTAAGACCGCTGCTCCTTAACTGGATCCGCCGCTTCTGAGCAGCATACAGCAATCAACCCGATCAAATACGATTGGGTTGATTGACATCCCCTGCTAGCGGGACTAGAACTGCTTGTGCAATGCTGAATGCTGACAGCGTATGCTGTCCACTTTCAGCGATGTCTGGCGGACATGATATGCTGCAGCTTATCATGTCCGCCAGACATTGTTTAATCGGCTCCCTAATCTGAGTTTCAAATAAGCAGTAGATTTTTTTTCTGACAAATTAATTTTTTCTCCAATTTTACAGCCCCCTGTATCAGACATCAGCCAATCACAGACTAGCATATGTATACTCTGTGAGCTTGTGCACATGCTCAGTAGGAGCTTGTTCCCCAGAAAGTGTGAATATAAAAAGATTTTCATAAAATTTGATAATTGAAATAAATTGGAAAGTCTTAAAACTGCATGTTCTTTCTGAATCATAAAAGTAAATTTTGACTTGAGTGTCCCTTTAAATGTTACATTATTTGCAGGCTGAAAAATAACTAGCAAAAAGCTTTGTAGATATATTTCACTCTGGCCTCATCCAAAAAGGATGCCATTGAGTACTGAGAGATCAGGAAGACTATTTTGTGTCTGTAATCACATATCATTGACTTAAAACCTTGCTTAGAGTGCCATAGAATGATAAATACACATGCACACTCCTGAGTCTACCTATGTATACTCTTCAACACTGAGATCAAAGTAAACTTAATAATAGCAGTAAATTAGATTTTCTTTATGTGTTTAATGATTAAATTTACTAGTCTGGCAAAGTGGTTAGGGTTGCATAACTTTTCAGTGTATTAACAATTTATTAAACTTAACATAAACTTTTATGAAAAGTCAGTTTGTGAAATAATTCCTGTGCAGTGCAGTTCTTGGTGTGATAATCACCCAAACCCTTATATGTTGCTTAAAGCCATTCTCCTCATTGTCAGCTCTGTTGTAGGCAGAATCTTTGCTGGAGACATGTAATCTAGTTGACATAAGGAAGCAGGCAGTCAATTTCAAAAGACAGTAAGGGGCCCATGTTTCTGAAGACTCCCTGTATTCTGTAGTTGTCATTTAGAACTCCTAAAACCATTATTGCCACTTACACATTTTCCTGTAGTTGTAGTGCTATTTTGCATAGTGGGTTAGGACATAGATAACATTCTGTTGCCTTGGATACTTATATTTGCCAACTGATTATATTTTATTGTGGCATGTCCTGTCTTGTGGCATAATCTTTCTGGGAGTTTATCCTGCATTATTAAAACGTGCCCTGAAGTGTGGGCTTGGTATCACTATCAGTAGGAATCAGATACGCTGTTCTCATTTATGTATTTTCATATTGTGGCATATGAGTCTTGTGGACATTACATTAGAACAGCAGAATAATAAAAAAATTAATTTCATATTTGTTGAACTTGCATCTAAGAATTTCTTGCAATTTACATATTAGGCTGACTGGTACAATATTTAATATTTTGTGCATATTATGTTCACTTTTAATTAGGTGTTTTGGGGTAGAGCATAGTGGGTGGAGCTATGGAAACCATCTTTGGGAGTGTTTAGCACCCCTGTTACTATCTTACTTCATTTCTATGATGCAAAGTGTCCATGGGTACTTTTTCCAATGTTGGCAAATACAGGCTAGATAATAAGTGGAGAAGTAAGCATTTTGCATGCGTTGAGTAGCGTGTGTATTTCACGTTCAAAGTAAAAAGTATGTGCACAAGCGCTAACTTGACGCAAACAAAAATCTGGACATGGAATATCGCGATCACATTAATGTATTCCCCCATAGACTTCAATGGAGTGGGAAAATTGGGGGGAAAAAACCTACTCGCACAAACCGATCACATATTTTTAAGTGCCGTAACTCAACATGAAGGGGCCGGATTTAAGAAGCTGCGAATGCCTGAGGTTTGCGCGGAAACAAAAGTTAAGAAGCAGCGGTCGTACGAGCCTTTATTGTTTTATTTTAATCATTTTTATTAGACAGTGCTATTATGAGTATAACTGCAACTTTTGTTGAGCATAACAGTTAACCAGAGCTCTATTCCAAGACACTTTAAATTAAATTGCGCTCAAGCGAATGTGTTTACTTTCAACTCGTAATATTAATGCTACTTCTGATATGAGCAAAGAGCTGCGATAAACCCCTTATTGCTTGCATGCAACAGTGTACCACTCGTAATCCAGCCCTATGTAAGATATCTTGTGCTAATCTGGCACATTTATTTAATCAGAAACCAGATATAAGAGTACAGACTACAGAATAGAGTGTTCAAGTTCCACCATCTGAAGTACCTTTTTATAGGGAAGTAACTAAACTTTGTGAATTAAATAAAAGTAGAGCAGAGATAGGCTACTGGAGGACTCACAATAATAATGGCTTAACTTCATGATAGCCATAGTTCCATAGTGTCCTGTTTAAGTACTATACTTATGAAACTGATGTGAAAGGGAAAGTAAATTTACACATGGACATTGATTTTACCATAGATACAACCAAGCCTCCCAGGAAGGTCAGGTTTATAGAGAATGTTTTTAGGAAGTGTTTGCCTAATAGGCTTATATGACTATTTTAATACAAATGCAGCAACATCACAAATTATTCACTCACAACATTAAAGGGATGTGAAAAACATTTTTGTTTCTTTCATAAGTCAGATAGAGCATGTGCTTTTAAACACCTTTACAATTTAAATCCTCTTTCTGAATCATGAAATAATTTTTTGGGGTTTTTTATGTCCCTTTATTATGTGTGCTGGGACACTCCTCCTTATCTCAATCTCTGCTTCCTTGTATTGCACACCTTGTTGCTTGTAACAAATGTGATATGCCCTCATCAAACAGTTATCTGCATTTTGCCTTCATTGACCAATCCCATCAACTTATTTGTATTGTAAAACCAAATATTCCGATCAATGTATTTGATATGGAAGGGCCTTGGGTGTATTGATGTTTTTCTTATAGGAACTAGAAGTATGTCTTTTTCAGCATATATGTGGGCCAATATATTGTCCTATTACTGAGGGACCACCATCTCTACTTTTATAACTGTTAGCAAGCTATATTTGTAGTACTCACTCAGTTCCATTAATTGTTTTTACAGAGCACGTGGTTAGGCTTACTGAGTCAGGTGGGCATGTGGGCATTTTTTTGCAGGTGTACTGTGGGTGGAGTCATAAGTGTTTTGTGGTAAAAGCTAGAGTGTGGCTAGGTGGAAAGGAGCAGCAGAAGGGAGGGGGATTTTCTCAACATGTTGAGGATGCAACCATATAGATTGTGGTTCTTTAACACCCTCATGTACCCAGAACAACCACCACTGACCTCACTGCATTTCACTCCATTGATGCTAGATGAAGTTATTGGATGAAGAAATATATGATAATAATATGGTTCCTCCGGTGGTCATTGGCAATATCAAGAGCCAATGGTGACAACCTATTTGAGGAGCTGTTTTTAGATATGGATATATTAAATCTTATTGTGTTGGAGACTTGACCTTCAGCCCCTGAGGTGCAAACATTAGAAATGAAATCTTTATATAAATTATGAAATATAACTCTTTAAATATATTTTATTTCTATGCTTTAAATGCTAGCAATCATTTGCATAGTTTAAAAAAAAATATATGGGGTTTTGTTTAATTTAGTTTATTTAGGTATTAGATTTTGTTTGCAAGCTCAGTATAAATCATACTAGCATCAGCAAGTTAACATTAAATACATATTTTTAGATAATAGGCCATTCACAGGAAAGCAGAAAGAAATTTCCAACTTCCTTTGATCCCTTAATGCATTTTAATTTTAAACTATACATACATTAGGGGAAAAATACAGAATTAAAGGGACAGTATACTGTAAGATTGTTTTCAATTAATTGGTTCACTAGTTGCAAAGTGCACAATATATGAGAATTTTATCTTTTATTTTTAATATTTTAATATTTTTAATATATGTGCATTTGAAATAGCTGTTTTTGTTCTTTGAAACCATATACCATCAAAATTGATTGAGCTTGCAGGGAAATCAAATATCTTTATTTTATCACTTTCTGTACACACACACACACATGTTTCTTTATATTATCTCTGCCTTTAAGTCAAAGCCTAATACAGAGGCCCTGATAATAGGGATGGCGAATGTGCTAAAAGTGTAATTCGTTTGGTAGAATTAATAGTCCTGTGGATATTTGTTTTGGACAATTGAATGTTGATAAGAATAAAAATCCATTAAAATTCGGTAATCGAATGTTACCTTTTTTTTTTTTTTAATTTTCATAATATAAATTGAATATCCCCATTCAAAATTTTGAATGTAACATTCGATTTAACAAATACTACTCAGAAGTTCAATAGTTCATGTGGTAGGGATTTTAGTAAATTGATAGAAAATAGATACAAATATATCTATTTGAATGTTTCTATTTCGAATATTGCATAATTTAAATAATGCAAGAAAATGAAAGAGCCGCACTCAGTTCAAATTCCAAACTCTGCAAGTTTATTGCATAATAACATGAAGAACAAACATAGCAAGAAAGGTGTCTGACGCGTTTCCCGCCCTCTAGTGGCGCTTCATCAGAGACATAATGAACATGTACACAGCCCATCCTTATATCAGGCATCAATTGCCCTCAAATGTGAGCAGGGATTGGCACGAGCCAAGTCTGTGGCGGACATTTTCTAAAGTAAAGCCCTTTAGTGAAGGACACCAAGGTACATTTACAATTAAAACTATTTTATAGTGCTGCATTTAATTATACTGATGCAGATACCATTGATCCTATAACCAGCCCTTGTCTGGCTATACGCATGTGCCAGTGTCACTTCTGTGTCTTTGTATAGAGCTGGGTGTTATTATACAGATGCAGAAGATACACATCCAGTATTTCACTCAGGTTTTATTTATTTATTCCATAACTTATCACCCAATATTGATAGCAGTCTCTTGACAAGCCACTAATTTTATCCACACTAAATATTTTCCCTTTCCTATTATTTAATCAGAAAGAAAAGATATACTAAGGTTATGATTCACAACCTTACTATATCTTTTCTTTCTAATTAAATAGTACTTATAATAAACCTCAGGTGCTGGTTAAAGTGCTTTACCTTTGCATATAAAGCTCCAGGGACACAGTGGCAGCTTGCTTCTTGAATCTTCCCTCTCTCTCTGTCTCACTCAGAGTCATTTTCTGGTACTAAGCAGCATCATGTGGGAGTGGCCACAACCCTGCAAAACGTGGCGCCGCGTGTGTTAAGGAGGAGTCAGGACCAGTATTCATCTGTCTTACTCCTCCCTCCCCACAGCAAAATGGGCGGCGGACACTGCAAGGGCCAGTCACGGACACCAGTGTCCGTGTACGGACACCTTGCCTATCCCTGAATGTGAGGGCAATTGATGCCTGATATAAGGATGGGCTGTGTACATGTTCATTAATATGTCTCTGATGAAGCGCCACTAGAGGACGGGAAACACGTCAGACACCTTTCTTGCTATGTTTGTTCTTCATGTTATTATGCAATAAACTTGCAGAGTTTGGAATTTGAACTGAGTGCGGCTCTTTCATTTTCTTGCACTATTTTGTGCGGATGGTTCCCGCACACTTGAGCCCTGCACCTTACCAGGATTAAGGACCCATTCAATGGAGGAATATGCAGCCGCTAAGGCGGGTGACGTCATAGACCCTGTACGGACTTTGGCAGTGAGTTCCGTGAGCTGTGCAGCCGCAAACACTTTCCTTCATAATTTAAATAATACATTTAAAGAGGGCATTAGAAATACTATTACAAATATATAGATTCTATTTTTTTTATTTGAATATTGCATAATTCAAATTGAATTATTAGAAAAATTTGAATTGAATATTACATTTATATATAGCATTAGAAATAATATTACATTAAATTAATGTTTTGCAAACATTAAAAATTCGAAACGAACAAACGTGTTAAAATTTGTTTCCTTTTTCGAATGTTTCAAAACATTCTCCCATCCCTACCTGATACTCAAAACCTCTCTGCTCAGGTGAGATATTCAAAAATGATCCTCCAGCACTGCAAGATACCTAGTGAAATTTTCAAAAGGCAGATTTTACTTTACTTCCCCAAAGGGCGTCCCCTGCATTTCTGTATGTGAAGGAAAGACAAGCAAATTGCAATACAGCACTGCATGAGATGACAGTTCTGCTGCATTTACACTTAGTGCTTTCTATTTTATATCACTTTATACCTCAAATTACATTTTATTATATTTAAACTTTGCACTTTCTATTGTGTATTTATTTTTTATACCGCAGTATATTTAGGATTATGATTTTACAAATTCTTATTATGCTTTCACAGTTTCTGTGTTTAAAAAAAAATAGGCCATACTTTGTATATTCCTGTGTATATTTTACAAATTTGATTGCACTTTTCATGTCTTTTATTTAAATTAAAACTGAAAAACTGTCAGCTTCAGTTTCCCAGAGAGCATCATTACTTTCTATAGGCCAGAAAATCAAACATTCTCTAGTTTGGAGAGAAATTATAGTGCCGACTTCACAGGTGCAGAATTCACTGAATTTTCTATAAAAGGGGAGGGACTTGGAAATCCCAGCAAGATGAGAGATGCCTTCAATAGTAAGTAATGAAGCTGGGGGGGGGGGGACGGAGCCGACAATGGACCCTGATGGCCACAAGAACTTAATGCTCCATATTAGAGTGCACAACGGAAGCTAAATATACTATGTTCAAGTAAACTCCATGCTGCCATCACTACAGGCAGGGAAGTGAGTTGTAATCTGCATCCTAAAAGAAAGGAAAACTCCTTGATGTAATGCACAGTGAGCCGAGGAGAGCCGTTTCATATGCACAGACATGCGCTACTTAATTTTACCTGCACCATAGACGCTCGCAACAAGACTGAGGCAAACATTTACCGGTTAAGATCCTAGACACAATATCTCATTGGGACTACCGCAATGAATAGAATTAACTCCAGATCCTTGAAAGACCTGATCCCCACACCACCTGCAGTGCTCACAGCTGGAAAAAAAAGATGAACACATACTTTAAGGCACTACATAATTCTCTTCAGGATGAGATGCAGTCAAACTCTTCCATAGAAGATACACCAGAACCTTAGCATCTAGATCCTGATGCCCCAGTCACTTGTGCTGATCTAAAGAAGTTACCCACAAAAGCTGACTTTGCCTCCTTCTCTGTAGATTAAAGATTAGAGAACTGGCACTAGATATAGTGTATAGAGGAATAAATGGATAATAAATCCGGTGCTACCCTAAAATGTTTATAAGTGGAGATTAACAGGTAAGAGAACCTAAGGTTTAAGGGTTAAATATAGCACTCATTCCTACTAATGTTAATTATAAAAAATTGAATTTTTATTACTTAAAGTTTAAAATAATAAAGGAGAATCAACCCCTTTATAGTACCCGCTAACTCGCTGTGCACCTTGTCCCCCTGTTTCCTGGCCGATAGCAGCTCCCTCGGCTTCAGGTGACAGGGACAAGGGACAGCAATTAAAACCAATATAAATGTGCACCGAGGTGCTTACAAATTTCACAAACGCGTTTCGGCTGTGTAAACCAGCCTTTGTCAATGTGTAAGAGCAAACCGAGGCCCGGGTGCCACCCTCTTATATAGTGCTAACATAGATTGTCCCCACCAATCCGCTTCGGCCTTTGACAACGCCCCTCATCGCACCAATAGAACACTGTGCATTCAGGGCGTATCCTGATGCTTACATTTGATAGGATTGCCTGGAGCGGCTTCGTCTCTACTGGTTTTTGATTGGTTGCGCGTAATAACAACTTATACTCATTCGATAAACAAACACACTTCCTAAGAGTAAACATATTTAGTTATTTGTAATATCCATCGTCTCGTAATAATCAATAGCTGATACCATCATTGCTATATATGACTGTTCGAATTTAAGTCTATTAGCAAATGTTTTTTGCAATTCAGTGTTAGGCTGTCCTGTCTGCACGGATAGTCATAATCTGATTAAACAGACTTTATCGTTATTCTATGCTCATGCATTAAATGACTACTATTTTATTCATCGTTGACATAACATATTTCGATAAAATCTTGTTTGATTATATTTTCTAACTTTTTGTGAGTGTGGCTATTCCCAGGGCGGATTATAGTATTGTAATATTCTTCAACTAAAGTTTTTAAATGAATGATTTTCAATTCCAATTGCCACTTTATCATTTTTGTAGTATTCGAGTTAGGTGATTCCTTATAGTAAGTCGTGTGTCTACTGACTCAATATAGTCATTCAGATCACCACACGTAAATAATAGTCAAATATCTAGAACTAAGAGATTACTATCCAGTTTAATCTCTATTTTGTCTATATTGAGTCTAAAATTCACGTCCTCTAACAGAATCATGGCCCCTTAATATTTATTATGGAATTTCTATGCGAAGTTGGTAATCCTATTATATTTAACCTAGTTATACATAGCCATTAATCACAGATAGTATGTTAGCTTTGACATGTATGCATTGTATGTATCGAGATTTTCAAAAAA
The DNA here is from genome assembly GCF_027579735.1 of Bombina bombina. Lineage (NCBI taxonomy): Eukaryota > Metazoa > Chordata > Amphibia > Anura > Bombinatoridae > Bombina > Bombina bombina. The sequence goes on along the minus strand of NC_069501.1, from coordinate 435,102,083 downwards.
GAAATAATGTCACTGAAGTTTAGCTTTATATCTTTATGGTATCGTTATTATTAATGCTTCATTTCGATGCTGTGAATCTAATATGTTAACTGATAGACAAAGTATTGCCTGACTGGAGTATTAAGTCAAATATGTTTGTATCATCTCTTATAGGTAAAGATGTATAGTACTCCTATTATAATTTTAGCATATTATCTTAGTATGATAAGACTTATGTGAATGCTTATTAACCTAGATAAATAATCCTCACATATTAGTATTAGTATGAAAATACATATACAATGTGTTTGGAATTTGTTGTATATGCTTTATATAAACGGAGGCTGTTTATGAGAGTGGTTGTTAGATTATAGTCGTAGTTGGCAACTAAAAGGGGGAGAACAGATAAAGCACTATGGGCGGCACATTTAAGACAAAACAACTTGTTACTTGTATGCACAATGTACCATATGAGTGTTGATTTTACATTGACAGTATTCATCATCTTGTGTTTCCTTTCGAACACTTTAGATGTTTTTAATTGACATTGAATGTTATTTGAACTAAAATCAACATTTTCATTTAACATTTATACTACATTATAAAGTATTGTTCTAAATACAGATTCTGAAAACTAAGATTATCCTTCCTCCTAATTTACAAGAAAACCCAATAATTATTTGCTTCGTTCATTCCGTGTGGCATTACTGTGTTCAGTTTGAATATCCAGCTCGTTTCTTTTTGTAACAGAGTATTCTCAGTGCTACCACCTCTAATGCCCGGTTTCACCTTTTCTATGCCCCAACACTCGAAGGATGTAGTTTTACCTGCATGGTTTAGCAGGAAATGTTTTGCTACACTTGTGATTTTTTTACCTTCTTTCATATCTTTTTTGGCATTACGTATGTTACTGAGATGTTCAGTTATTCTGGTACCCAATTTACGAGTTGTCATGCCTGTGTATATTAAATTGCATGAACATGATAAACAGTATATGACATTCTCACTCTGACAGTTAATATGAGTTTTAATTTTCCAATTCTTTGAAAATCTGTCAGTTATAGAGTCTTTTTTAGTCATGAACTGACAGATTTTACAATGGCCACACGGAGTGGAGCCTTGGTATATTGGCTTTTTATTTCTGTTTCTGTCAAAGTGACTTTGTGTGAGATTATCTCTTAAATTTCTGGCACGTCTGAACGTAAAAGATGGTCTTTCCGGTATCAATCCTTTTAAATGTTCATCACTTTGGAGGATGTGCCAGTGTTTTTTAACAATTGAGCTCACTTTTTCACTTTGATTATTATAGGTGGATATAAATCTCATGGTGTTCTCATCTGATTCACATTTTTTGTTTTTCGGTTTTAGAAGATCTGACCTATTTTTAGCTAGTGCTTTTTGGTAAGCCTTGGCTAGTAATTTCTTCGAGTAGCCCCTTTGAAGTAGTCTTTCTCTTAATTCTTTTGCCGCTTGTTTGAAAGAGTTTAGGTCTGTGCAATTTCTCCTTATTCTAAGGTATTCACCATATGGTAAACTGGTGATTGTGGACGGATGATGGTTGCTATGTGCATGCAGAATATTATTTGTAGCAGTAGCTTTTCTATATGTGTCCGTCACTAATTTGTTATTGTCTTTAGAGATGGTTAGGTCCAAAAACTCAACTTTTTCATAATTCACATTGTAAGTCAGATATAATCCGAATGGATTGATATTAAGCAATTTAATGAATTCATTAAGTGACTCCATTGGACCATCCCATATAAGGAGAATGTCATCTATATACCTGGACCAGTGGGAGATGTACTGTGTATACTGGTTCATATGTTCATTGAACACAATCATCTCTTCCCACCAGCCCAGGTATATATTGGCATACGTTGGCGCACAGGATGTGCCCATTGCGGTGCCACAGACTTGTAAAAAAAATTTGTCATCAAACACGAAGTAATTGTGTGTGAGAACGAATTTCAGTAGCTTAATAATAAACTCTTTGGTAGCTAAATCCATATCAGTATCTTTTTGTAAGAAATGAGCTATAGCTTTGATGCCCCATTCTGTTTTGATACTCGTATAGAGGGACTCTACATCGCACGTTACTAAGATAGAGTGTTCAGTAACTGTGATGTTTTGCATTTTATTCAAAATGTGCATCGTATCTCTAGTGTGCGATGGTAGAGCCTCAACAATGCTTCTTAACCTTGCATCAACGTATCTGCTAGCTTTTTCTGTCAATGATCCTATCCCTGAGACAATTGGTCTCCCTGGTGGGCATAAGATATTTTTATGGATTTTCGGCAATAGATATAAGGTCGCTACTCTAGGATTGGTTACCATCAAATAGTTGTATTCTTTTTGGTCAATAATCTTATCATTAAGTGCTGTATCAATCAATTTTTGATATATTTCTTTGAAATTCTCTGTAGGGTTGCCCAGAAGTCTTTTGTAATTAGTACTATTTGTGAGTTGTTTCATAGCTTCTACTATATACATTGTGGTGGGCCAAATTACAATGTTACCCCCCTTGTCACTATTTTTAATCTGATTTAATCACAATTACTTCGTGTTTGATGACAAATTTTTTTTACAAGTCTGTGGCACCGCAATGGGCACATCCTGTGCGCCAACGTATGCCAATATATACCTGGGCTGGTGGGAAGAGATGATTGTGTTCAATGAACATATGAACCAGTATACACAGTACATCTCCCACTGGTCCAGGTATATAGATGACATTCTCCTTATATGGGATGGTCCAATGGAGTCACTTAATGAATTCATTAAATTGCTTAATATCAATCCATTCAGATTATATCTGACTTACAATGTGAATTATGAAAAAGTTGAGTTTTTGGACCTAACCATCTCTAAAGACAATAACAAATTAGTGACGGACACATATAGAAAAGCTACTGCTACAAATAATATTCTGCATGCACATAGCAACCATCATCCGTCCACAATCACCAGTTTACCATATGGTGAATACCTTAGAATAAGGAGAAATTGCACAGACCTAAACTCTTTCAAACAAGCGGCAAAAGAATTAAGAGAAAGACTACTTCAAAGGGGCTACTCGAAGAAATTACTAGCCAAGGCTTACCAAAAAGCACTAGCTAAAAATAGGTCAGATCTTCTAAAACCGAAAAACAAAAAATGTGAATCAGATGAGAACACCATGAGATTTATATCCACCTATAATAATCAAAGTGAAAAAGTGAGCTCAATTGTTAAAAAACACTGGCACATCCTCCAAAGTGATGAACGTTTAAAAGGATTGATACCGGAAAGACCATCTTTTACGTTCAGACGTGCCAGAAATTTAAGAGATAATCTCACACAAAGTCACTTTGACAGAAACAGAAATAAAAAGCCAATATACCAAGGCTCCACTCCGTGTGGCCATTGTAAAATCTGTCAGTTCATGACTAAAAAAGACTCTATAACTGACAGATTTTCAAAGAATTGGAAAATTAAAACTCATATTAACTGTCAGAGTGAGAATGTCATATACTGTTTATCATGTTCATGCAATTTAATATACACAGGCATGACAACTCGTAAATTGGGTACCAGAATAACTGAACATCTCAGTAACATACGTAATGCCAAAAAAGATATGAAAGAAGGTAAAAAAATCACAAGTGTAGCAAAACATTTCCTGCTAAACCATGCAGGTAAAACTACATCCTTCGAGTGTTGGGGCATAGAAAAGGTGAAACCGGGCATTAGAGGTGGTAGCACTGAGAATACTCTGTTACAAAAAGAAACGAGCTGGATATTCAAACTGAACACAGTAATGCCACACGGAATGAACGAAGCAAATAATTATTGGGTTTTCTTGTAAATTAGGAGGAAGGATAATCTTAGTTTTCAGAATCTGTATTTAGAACAATACTTTATAATGTAGTATAAATGTTAAATGAAAATGTTGATTTTAGTTCAAATAACATTCAATGTCAATTAAAAACATCTAAAGTGTTCGAAAGGAAACACAAGATGATGAATACTGTCAATGTAAAATCAACACTCATATGGTACATTGTGCATACAAGTAACAAGTTGTTTTGTCTTAAATGTGCCGCCCATAGTGCTTTATCTGTTCTCCCCCTTTTAGTTGCCAACTACGACTATAATCTAACAACCACTCTCATAAACAGCCTCCGTTTATATAAAGCATATACAACAAATTCCAAACACATTGTATATGTATTTTCATACTAATACTAATATGTGAGGATTATTTATCTAGGTTGATAAGCATTCACATAAGTCTTATCATACTAAGATAATATGCTAAAATTATAATAGGAGTACTATACATCTTTACCTATAAGAGATGATACAAACATATTTGACTTAATACTCCAGTCAGGCAATACTTTGTCTATCAGTTAACATATTAGATTCACAGCATCGAAATGAAGCATTAATAATAACGATACCATAAAGATATAAAGCTAAACTTCAGTGACATTATTTCTTTTTTGAAAATCTCGATACATACAATGCATACATGTCAAAGCTAACATACTATCTGTGATTAATGGCTATGTATAACTAGGTTAAATATAATAGGATTACCAACTTCGCATAGAAATTCCATAATAAATATTAAGGGGCCATGATTCTGTTAGAGGACGTGAATTTTAGACTCAATATAGACAAAATAGAGATTAAACTGGATAGTAATCTCTTAGTTCTAGATATTTGACTATTATTTACGTGTGGTGATCTGAATGACTATATTGAGTCAGTAGACACACGACTTACTATAAGGAATCACCTAACTCGAATACTACAAAAATGATAAAGTGGCAATTGGAATTGAAAATCATTCATTTAAAAACTTTAGTTGAAGAATATTACAATACTATAATCCGCCCTGGGAATAGCCACACTCACAAAAAGTTAGAAAATATAATCAAACAAGATTTTATCGAAATATGTTATGTCAACGATGAATAAAATAGTAGTCATTTAATGCATGAGCATAGAATAACGATAAAGTCTGTTTAATCAGATTATGACTATCCGTGCAGACAGGACAGCCTAACACTGAATTGCAAAAAACATTTGCTAATAGACTTAAATTCGAACAGTCATATATAGCAATGATGGTATCAGCTATTGATTATTACGAGACGATGGATATTACAAATAACTAAATATGTTTACTCTTAGGAAGTGTGTTTGTTTATCGAATGAGTATAAGTTGTTATTACGCGCAACCAATCAAAAACCAGTAGAGACGAAGCCGCTCCAGGCAATCCTATCAAATGTAAGCATCAGGATACGCCCTGAATGCACAGTGTTCTATTGGTGCGGTGAGGGGCGTTGTCAAAGGCCGAAGCGGATTGGTGGGGACAATCTATGTTAGCACTATATAAGAGGGTGGCACCCGGGCCTCGGTTTGCTCTTACACATTGACAAAGGCTGGTTTACACAGCCGAAACGCGTTTGTGAAATTTGTAAGCACCTCGGTGCACATTTATATTGGTTTTAATTGCTGTCCCTTGTCCCTGTCACCTGAAGCCGAGGGAGCTGCTATCGGCCAGGAAACAGGGGGACAAGGTGCACAGCGAGTTAGCGGGTACTATAAAGGGGTTGATTCTCCTTTATTATTTTAAACTTTAAGTAATAAAAATTCAATTTTTTATAATTAACATTAGTAGGAATGAGTGCTATATTTAACCCTTAAACCTTAGGTTCTCTTACCTGTTAATCTCCACTTTGCCTCCTTCTCGACACAAATTATTCAACTCATCAAAAAAGGGCTATCGGAAGTTAAAAAAGATATAGCTGACTTGGGAGGAAGAGTGGAATTTTTGGAAGAGCAAATAAGGATTAACAAGCGATAAACAAGGGATTCCAAGACCCCATAATATTATAAAATACAGATTTATTATTATCAGTAGGTAAATCTGCTTGGTCAGATGTTGCCAAAGGTAATGAATGTCACAATATCACAACTTTGCACAATACAACAGTGACATCACACACTATTATACCTCAACTGCAGCCAGTCAGCACAGTCATTTTCTGTGAGAGTTGACTACAGCTAACATGGCTTGTTTCTACTTGGCGATTTATTTATTTATTTTTATTTTCCAAACTGTCTTGGGTACACCTGTGAGCACCCTGCGAGGTAAAGTGTATATCCTTCCTCACTAATGACTTCAGTTTGTTATTGATAATCCCTTCTTGTAGGCTGTACTGTCTGATGTGTCTCCTCGCTATAGAGGGTTAATTTACTAATAGGGGGATCAATTACAATCCTTTAGCAAAATGTATATATTTTTATACAGAGAACCACCATTGAAGTCTGTTGGGACTTTTTTTAGATATATAATTTCATACATTTTTCTACACGATTGTGATTGACCCCATTATGTTTTATTGCTCTGTTTTAATGGCTTCACACAAGTGGTTGCTGTATTAAACATCTATACAGTAAATTCACTATAGAGTGTGTAATTAAATAGGCAAATATTACCAATATATATTTGTATGGGGGAAGTAATGAATGTGGATGGAAAAGTATTAGGTTTCAAAAAACAAAAAATGATGCCCTGATTAATCAAAAAGTTAATCCGGATGTCAATAAACTTCAGTTTTGGAAAATGTATTTGTCCGGGGAAAATCATATAAGGTGTCAGGCATCTATCACAGCTCTCAGATCTTTTTGTCACACAGAATTAGAGCTAAGGGTTAACAGATACCAAAATGCTCATTAGGTATTTCTTGGATTATATGCTCACTACATCTTAAATATTTAAACTCACCTTTATCTACTACTACTACTGGCTACACAGACTGCAGATCATAATAGTTGTTTTATGCTTGTGTTGTATTTATATTGTTCTTGAGGTGTCACCGACATATAAAAATAAATCAGGGATGTAACATAACATGGCTACATCCTGTACAAGTACCACTAACAGCATTATCTACTTGTGTACCAACTGATGTACCCTTGTACATGTGCACTATTTACTTATATAGTTATGTAGGACATTAATTGTGTGATGTCTTATGGTTAGAATGTTTATTTTGTCTTTGTACATAGGGATGACCATGGGACCAATGAACAGTGAGGCATTCAAAACTGCAATAGCAAATGGTAAGGATATAATACTAGTCAGCCTAATGACTTCATCCATGTTTACAGGCTGTATAGTTTAAATGCATTATTTATTAATTGTGTTTAGTAATAAGTATAAAAATAAAATCTGAATAACAAGCATTTATTTTATATTCTTCTTTTATTGTCGTTTTTACAGGATTTCTGGCTGGACTGAATAATTCAGGTAAGTGAATAAAAAAAACTTGTATTAAAATAAAATTGTAGAATAACTCTCATATACATCTAGTTATGTGCCCTGTAAATTATACTACAGTTATATTAATATACTTTCTGGTAGATAATAATTTTATTATTACTCCTGGTTCTAATTCATATGATGTCATCACCTCACAAACAGCTTGATACATACAGTAGGTGTCATTTATTAACACACCACTTATTAAATACATGGCATGCTAAAGGTAGAAGATATAATGTGCCACATTTATTTAATTGCACTTAATAATGATCTAAATACTGGTAAAGTCTATTGTATAAATAATACTGTTATACCTGCTGTTTCTCTACAGTATACATATTTGCTGGTGTGGGAGTCATTGCCCTTATAATTATTATGATTGGTGGATGGGCACTTAGGAAGAGCTAAGTTACAGGGAGCTGTCTCCCATAATAAACTCATCTATACAATTTAGCCGTATTGTTTAAATATTTATATTTGTAGATATAATACATCTGTGCAGCCCACAAAAGTCAAAAGACAACAGAAATGCTGTGAAATATTAAAGGTGAAATTACACTGCTGGGTGCAACTTTTAACACACACAAAGAAGTTATAGCATCCTTCTTCCCTGGTAGTTGTTTCACATTCTTTGTTCTTATGTTTATATTTATTTATATTTATATATTTATATAATTGCTGCTTTTATAATCACAATTGATATAAAAAGGGGATTTGTTTTACTAAATTGTGATAATAAATATAATTCTTTGATTGATATAGAAACTAATTTTCATAACAGGCCTTTCCTGGACCATTTTGATGGGTATAAAAGAACACATCTGCACTACAGATTCTGGGTAGAACAAGCTTTTCACTGTGTAATACTGATCACAAATCATGACATAGCAGGTTTAGCTGAGCTGTAATCATGCCCACCTCACTGTTGCTTTAAATTGGTATGAAGCTGAGACCCTGCCATCTGCTAGTCATGAGCTTGTGCTATACCAGTGCCCCCTCTATTACATTATCAGTGATATCAGTAATTATGTGCTGCATTTCACATGATTTACATACAAATTAAAGGAAGAGTTTCCAACTGTTCTGTGATTTGTTTTATAGTCCTGGTGTGTAATGTTGTTTTTCCTGTTTTTAGAAAATCCAAACTTCCTGATGAGGAGCAACCAAACATCAGCCCGTCATCAGGAAAAGTAACAGAACTTACATGCTGTTTATATGAGGGACATGCAACTCATTAGTAAGGATGCAATATGGAAGGTTATAAGGGGAGACTGTATGGCACAAGACTAGGGGTTAGCACAATCGGCTAATTACAGGGATGCCATATGGGGCACTAGAAGACAATAAGAGAAATGTTAGAGTTGAATTGGGTATTATAAGCAGTTACAAATGGTAAAATTGAATGAAGCTGTAAGAAAAGTTGTATAGAATATAAGGAGGAATTAGAAGCTATATGGTACAATAGGAGGAGGTATAAACAGGAATATTGTAGTGTAATGACAGTGATAGAGTGAGAGCAATAGGAAGAGGTACAGACAGGAAATGTACTGAGCAATGCTACAGATATAGAGAAAATATATTTACATATAAAAGTTACTGTAGAGGGTCTAAGGGATCTATATTGTGGTGTACAGTGAATATATGCACTGGAAATGGTAAGAACATGTAAGTTAGTATGAAACAGGATTTATATAAAATAATAAGTTCTAGCAATATATTGAGACAGTATATGTTTATAATGTGCATGAGGTATTATACAAGAATATGTCATTTAATTTTATTTTTATTTTGAAGCTTCTCTGAAAAAGGAGAAGAGGATAAAAAAGAAAACAAAGAAAGAAAAGAAGGAGAAAAGGGACAGAAAGAGGGAGAGGAAGATGGAGAAAAAGGAGGAGGTGGAACAGAAGGAGGAAGATGAGGAGGAAGTGAAAGGAGAGAAGGAGAAAGCGGAGGAGGTTAAGGTGCAGGAGAAGAAGGATGATAAATCAGGGGAAGGTGAGAAAAGACAACAGAAGACAAACATAATTGAAAGCAAAAATAAAAATAAAGCACCTGAGAAAGAGCAGGAAATAAAAAGAATAGTAGGAAATAGGAAACTGTGTAAAGGGGCTAAAATAGATAAGGAAATTGGTAAGAAAAAACAATTAAAGGGTGAAGGAAAGAGAGAGGGCATGTGAGAAGTTATACTGACGGTTGCTTTGTGTAATGTAATATGTAGGGAATATATTGGGCCTTGGGGCAAGTTATAAATATGTAAAAGTGCAAAAAAACATTAAAAGTACCATTAAATAGGGTGAATTATGAAAGTTTAAATCTTGACAAGTGTCCCTTTGATAAAATCAATTATGTAGAACACATTTTAGTTTAGATAGGAATAATCCTCACAATACTTAATGAATCACTCGGGGTCCCCTCTATTAATTAATAGTAAATAAAAAGTCTCACTATACACACAATGGAGAACATGGATATAGCCAGAGGAGGGCTGGTTATAGGATCAGTGGTATCTGCATCAGTATAATAACACCCAGTACTATATAATGACACAGTAGTGACACTGGCACATGGGTATAGCCAGAGGAGGGCTGGTCATAGGATCAGTGGTATCTGCATCAGTATAATAACACCCAGCACTATATAATGACACAGTAGTGACAGTGGCACATGGGTATAGCCAGAGGAGGGCTGGTTATAGGATCAGTGGTATCTACATCAGTATAATAACACCCAGCACTATATAATGACACAGAAGTGACACTGGCACATGGGTATAGCCAGAGGAGGGCTGGTTATAGGATCAGTGGTATCTGCATCAGTATAATAACACCCAGCACTATATAATGACACAATAGTGACAGTGGCACATGGGTATAGCCAGAGGAGGGCTGGTTATAGGATCAGTGGTATCTGCATCAGTATAATAACACCCAGCACTATGCAAAGACACAGTAGTAACACTGGCACATGGGTATAGCCAGAGGAGGGCTGGTCATAGGATCAGTGGTATCTGCATCAGTATAATAACACCAAGCACTATATAATGACACAGTAGGGACACTGGCATATGGGTATAGCCAGAGGAGGGCTGGTCATAGGATCAGTGGTATCTGCATCAGTATAATAACACCCAGCACTATATAATGACACAGTAGTGACAGTGGCACATGGGTATAGCCAGAGGAGGGCTGGTTATAGGATCAGTGGTATCTGCATCAGTATAATAACACCCAGCACTATACAAAGACACAGTAGTAACACTGGCACATGGGTATAGCCAGAGGAGGGCTGGTCATAGGATCAGTGGTATCTGCATCAGTATAATAACACCCAGCACTATATAATGACACAGTAGTGACACAGGCATATGGGTATAGCCAGAGCAGGGCTGGTCATAGGATCAGTGGTATCTGCATCAGTATAATAACACCAAGCACTATATAATGACACAGTAGTGACACAGGCATATGGGTATAGCCAGAGGAGGGCTGGTCATAGGATCAGTGGTATCTGCATCAGTATAATAACACCCAGCACTATATAATGACACAGTAGTGACACAGGCATATGGGTATAGCCAGAGGAGGGCTGGTCATAGGATCAGTGGTATCTGCATCAGTATAATAACACTAAGCACTATACAAAGACACAGTATTGACACTGGCTCATGGGTATAGCCAGAGGAGGGCTGGTCATAGGATCAGTGGTATCTGCATCAGTATAATAACACCAAGCACTATAAAATAATTTCAAATGTATCTTGGTGTCCTTCACTAAGGTCTGTAATTTAGAAAATGTCTGCTACAGCCCTTGTTTGTGCCTACCCCGATATCATACCTCCCTTTTGTTAAAATAAAGGGAGATATATCTTCAACTTTCATAGCAGATATTGGGGAGTCATCTATTCAAAGACCCCAACAAATTCCAAGCAAACAGGGATTCTAGAAATACAAAAATTTAAAAAAATCAAAAAGTCAATTAGGGTGACTTTCCTCCCCAGTTTGGGGTCAGATATCTTATTTTAGTCAAAAAAGGTCTACATACAGCCATATAAAGCTAGTATGATAATACATGCTAAAATAGCTGGATGTTTTACTTTATAAGTCGGCGTGTTAACGGTTATTTTAGATTTAGTAGATGTGATAAGTCTTCCTTATTATTCAGACCCCTAGGATGTAGGCAATCTAGATCAAAAATCCATTTAGATACTGCAGTCAGTATTTTCTTTTCATAGTCCCCTCCTCTCCAATTCGGTGTCACTAGCTGAATACCTATGTAACTAAAATCTTTCTGATTTCCTTGGTAGTGAGGTGATTGGTAAAATGTCTATATAGTGGGGTTTCTAAGTTTTTATGTTTAATCTGCAGTAAATGCTCTCTGATCCTATCTCTCAGGGGTCTGGAGGTCTGTCCTATATATTGTAGACCACAGCTACACTGTATAATATATATCACCCCCTTGCTGCTACATCTTATTAGATCCCTGATTGTGTATTGGACCTTAGTGTTGTGTAAAATGAACTTTTTAGTTTTTGTCCCCCTTTCACAGGCCTTATAACTTGGGCATGGAAAAAAAACCTTAATGTCTCTGCCATATACGTCCCTGACTTTGGTTTGTGTTTTCTTAGGTATACTTGGTGACAATATGTTCTTTAAATTGTCTGTCTTCCGATATATAAATTTTGGTTGTGTTGGTAACTTCTATCCTATTATTTCATCGTCCTTCAAAATTGACCAATGTTTCTCAACAATCCTTTCTACAATGTGTCTATTCTCACTGTGTTCTGTTATGAAAGGAATAGTGAGTAATTCACTGTCAGGATTATTATTGGCATTTTTGCATCTGTATTTCAAGAGGTCTTTTCGATCTCTTCACCTGACCTCCTCTATATTTCTCTCAAGGCTGTCCTCTTTGTAGCCTCTTTCCAGAAATCTATTCTTTAAAATTGTGGCTTGCTCTTCCCATTTTTTGGAATTGGAGCAATTCTTCTTCAGTCTGAGAAGTTGCCCTTTCGGTATATTTAACTTCCAGTTCTTATGGAGGCAGCTATCTCGATGAATATAATTGTTGCAATCTACTTCTTTAAATAACGTAGATGTCTCCAATTGTCCATTTTTAACTTCAATTTTTAAATATAAGAAGGTAATTTCTCTGGTACTAAATTTGTATGTGAACTTTAAATGATGTCTGTTATCGTTCATAATAAGATATCTGACCCCAAACTGGGGAGGAAAGTCACCCTAATTGACTTTTTGATTTTTTGAATTTCTAGAATCCCTGTTTGCTTGGAATTTGTTGGGGTCTGTGGATATATCACTCCCCAATATCTGCCATGAAAGTTGAAGATATATCTACCTTTATTTTAACAAAAGGGAGGTATGATATCGCCCAACATCATACAGTTGACCTTAACTCACATAACGATTTAGGGAACAGTTTTAGTTTAGAATAGAAGCAGAAGACATGACTCCCTCAACTCCCTAACTGCCAAATCCTTTTCAAACTCTTTTTTCAAACTAACTTTTAGATTTGCCTAATAATTTTAATATTTAATTCTAAGTCATACAATTTGACTACAAATAGATGATTTTTGTGTATAGATTTTTAGGTCTTTTTAAAAATCTATAACTATTTTGAGAATACTTTTAGAACAATGAAGAATATCTTTTACTAATCAATAAGTGTAGAACTCTGACCTTTTGTCCCATCAATTAAATTTGCAGATATGATATTTGACTATTATGTATATATGATTACCAATGTTTTTTGTCATCTGTTACACTGGCCACTCTATTGAACCATTTTTAATGGTAACATTATAAGGTACACAACACCTTTCCAAAGATTCGCCATAAGATTATGTTACATTATAGTGCACATTGATCTGACATGTTAATGTAATGATACCGAAATAAGATATGCCCAACTTCGGACAACTGGAACATGTGGGCACAGGATGTTACAAACCTTATACATTAGAGCAGGGGTTTCCAAACTTGGTCCTTCAGAGGTTTTGGAACTACATTTCCCATGATGCTCAGCCAGCATTTTATCTAGCTGAGCATCGTGGGAAATGTAGTTCTAAAACCTCTGGAGAGCCAAGTTTGGAAACCCCTGCATTAGAGGTTACAATGTGAATACAATTTTAGATTTAGATAATCTAGATTTTATGTGTGTAGATATTAGATGTTTAGTTTTCATACACAGATCCTTTACAGCGTAACAAGGTGATGCATAATAAAACATCTCCAGTTGGAAAACCTTAGCATAGTTTTACCACATTTTCATCATGTAATATATTTTATCATTTATTATTTTCATATAGGAATGTTGGTAATATGTCCGGATTAGTATTGAAATTACCACTCAAACCAAGTATGAGATATCACATAGGACAGGTACCTGCTGTGAAATGAAATGGGAAGTGACATGGAGCACTATCGGCGATACTGGAAGTCACGTAGTCAGTTACGACGTCACTTCCGGTTTGCCGATTTTCTTTTCTTTTACACAGAGACACAGATCCTCGAAAGGGCTAACTATACCATCCACTCTATCTGTAGTAAGGTACAAGTCATATGATTACAAATATAAAGAAGGGGAATAACTGTTGAATCAATACAGGCATAAAACAGGAAGGAAATATAAGCGTTATTGATTGGACACCTAAACCTATATAGCAAGCTACCATAGTACACTATAGTATAGTCTTGATAAAGGCCTAAGGAAGGGCCAAAATGCATTGACATTTTATGGTAAGCTTCATTCTGATTATTTTGATATAATTTTAGCATTATTCCACTATGTTGTATCCTTTTTATTCACAGGATTTGCACTAAAAGCACCTTAGACTTTGGATATATGTTAATTGGATTTTTTTTTCCCCAATTGTACTTTCCCAACATCTAAATCACAATCTGAAGATTCATCACCAAGAAGGATTATAACATATATACTATTATATTTTATATATATTTTTTTTATTCCACACGTTTTCAAACACATTTATATATTTTTTCCACTAATTGCATTTTTGAATTTTGATTTTTTTGAATTTTGATTTTTGTCTTTTCAACATTTGAGTTTTGGCTTTTGTTTTTCAACATCTATAATATTTTTTCACATTTTTTCACTCATCATTTTTTCACTTATCCTTTTTACTAACTTTGGGAAGGAACAAATTATTATTATTTCTTAAGGATCCATTGCCATCTATCCCTACCTATTGGACTAAGAAAATAATCTTACCTGGCTTCTTCTTTGTGAAGAAAAAGGGTGGCGAGACCATGCATCGATTATAGGGGTCTTAATTGTCTTACCATTAAGAATGCTTTCCCTATTCCGCTCATTACGGAACTCTTTGACCACCTCAAGGGAGCAACGGTCTTTTCTAAACTTGATTTGAGAGGAGCGTACAATCTCATTAGGATCAAGGAGGGCATTATGAATATCTTGTAATGCCCTTTGGCCTATGTAATGCTCCTGCTGTTTTCCAGGAATTTATTAATGATGTCCTATGAGATATGTTGCAACAGTGTGTTGTGGTGTACTTAGACGACATCCTCATACACTCACCTACACTTGAGGCTCATCGTTCTGATGTTACATGGGTTCTTCAGAGACTACGTGAGAACGGCCTGTTTTTTAAACTTGAGAATTGTGAGTTCCATCAGACTCAAGTAACCTTCCTAGGTTATGTTATCTACGTTGCGGGGTTCTCCATGGATCCTGACAAGTTGTCTGCGGTTCTGCAGTGGCCTCGCCCAGTTGGTCTATTCAACGTTTTTTCGGCTTCACCAATTACTATAGAAAGTTTATTAAAAACTTTTCTTTCTTGGTCAAACCTATCACAGACATGACCCGTAAAGAGAATGATCCACTCCATTAGTCACCTACTGCCATTAAGGCCTTTGATAGTCTTAAGACTGCCTTTGCTGCCGCTCCAGTTCTGGCTCATCCTAACCCTGTCCTGCCTTTCGTTCTTGAGGTTGATGCGTCTGAAACTGGAGTAGGTGCCCTCTTGTCTCAACGTCCTATGCCTGATGGTTCCTTGCATCCATCCGGTTTCTTCACTAAGAAATTGTCTCCAGCAGAGTGCAATTATGAAATTGGTGAAAGGGAATTTCTGGCCATAATTTTGGCACTCAAGGAATGGAGGCATCTACTCGAGGGTACTTGCATACCAGTGCTCATTCTTACTGACCACAAGAATTTAACTTACCTATCCGAAGCAAAACGTTTGTCGCCCCCCAAGGCCAGATGGGTGCTATTTGTGTCTTGTTTAATTATGTGGTTTCCTACCTGGTAGTAAGAATGTTAGGGCTGATGCCCTCTCTTAAAAATTTTCACCTCTGTCCAAGAAGGAGTCTGTACCAACTCCAGTTATACCTCCTGAATATATATTGGCTACCATACGTACTAATTTGACTTCTATCTTGTGGAGGAGATCCTGGGTGCACAAACCAATGCATCTCCTGAGAAACCTAGTGGTAAGTGTTTTGTTCCTGAGAATCTTCGAACTAAACTTTTGCACACTTACCACTATTCTAAAGCCGCAGGTCACCCAGGAAAGAACCAAATGATTTTTTCTGTCACTCGACAATTCTGGTGGCCAGGTCTTCGTTCTAATGTTGCTGCGTATGTTGCCTCCTGCTCAGTTTGTGCACAGAATAAGACTCCTCAATGTCTTCCTGTGGGTTTTCTTCAACCTATTGCTAATGGTGAGCATCCTTGGACACATCTTTCTATGGACTTCATTGTCAAGCTCCCTGTTTCCAATGGCAATACTGTTATCCTTACTGTGGTTTTTCTAAAATGTCACATTGCATTTCCTTGAAGAAGCAGCCTACCACTCAGGAGCTTGCTTCAATTTTTGCCCGGGAGGTTTTTCCATTTACATTTGTTATCGAAGGAGATAGTCTCGGACTGGGGTAGCCAGTTTGTCTTCAGATTTTAGCCTTCCTTTTGTGCTCAAATGGGGATCCAGATTTCCTTCTCCTCGGCATATCACCCTCAATCCAGTGGGGCTGCGGAACGGTCTAATCAAGCTCTGGAACAGTTCCTCCATTGCTATGTCTCAGATCACCACAATAATTTGTCTGAACTGTTACCTTGGGCAGAGTTTGCTCATAATAGTGCTATTAATGCTTCCTCCCAGTTATCCCCGTTCATGGCAAATTATGGGTTTCAACCATCCTTGTTGCCCGATTCATTCATATCTCAAGGTATTCCAGCTTTGGAGGAGCATCTCTGGCAACTCCGTTCCACGTGGGTGCAGATTCAGGATTGCCTTCATTATTCTATGCAGTGCCAAAAGTTCCAGGCTGATCATAGGCGTCTGCCCGTGCCTAGGTTGGTGAGAGGGTTTTTCTGTCCTCCCGCAACTTGAACCTTCGTGTGCCTTCCAATAAACTGGCTCCCTGTTATATTGGTCTTTTTCGAATACTCCCACAGGTCAATACTGTGGCCTACGCTCTTGACCTTTCTCCTGCAATGCGTATCTCCAATGTTTTTCATGTCTCCCTCTTGGAATCATTGGTTTGTAATCGGTTTACCACTGTGTTGCCTTGTCCCCATCCTATCTCTGTTGAGAACCATGAAGAATATGAGGTCAGCAGCATTATTGACTCTCGTATGTCCAGGGGCCGCTTACAGTATTTTGTTCACTGGAGGGGCTACGGTCTGGAAGAGCGTTCATGGGTTCCTTCCTCTGATGTTCATGCTCCCGCCCTCCTCCGTGCCTGTTTCCACAATAAGCCTTTTGTCCTCCCGCGGGGGCGGGGTCATCAAGGGGAGGGTACTGTCAGGGTTTTTCCCTGCTTTGCTTTCCATGTGCTGCTGGCATCCATTTTACTCACCTCTCTGGCTGAGTCTGGTGCAGAGTGTGTGATGCTGGTCATTTCCTGCACGTCCTCTTATGGCCAGACTGGTGTACATCATTCGTGTGAGACAGGTTGCAGTCTCAGAATTGTGATGTCATCACTTATTATTTAAAGGGCCTCTGTTCAGTATGCTTTGCCCTTGCATTGTTTCAGACCTGTTTGTGAGTTCCAGTTCCTGTGTATTACCTGGCTGTCTGTCGTGCCTCCTGGTTCCTGATCCCTGGCTTGTTCCTGACTTGTCTGACTACCTGCTCTGGCTTTGACTCCTGGCTTGTTGTTTTGCGGACAACGTTCTTTTAACCTTAACTAAGCCCCTAGTATAATTACCCAACTTATACCAAACGTTACACAATTTCTCATTAATTTCGGGATATAAAATCAATTTGGATAAATTTGAGGCACTGCCCTTCTCCCTACCATTACATACTAAGGGGCATATTTATCAAGCTCTGTATGGAGCTGTATGGAGCTTGGTGCCCCGTGTTTCTGGCCAGCCTGAAGTTATGAAGCAGCGGTCTAAAGACCGCTGCTCCATAACCTTTCCGCCTGCTCTGAGGTGGCGGACAGAAATCAACCTGATCGAATATGATCGGGTGGATTAACACCCCCTGCTATATATACAGTATTTCACAAAAGTGTGTACACCCCTCACATTTTTGTAAATATTTTATTATATCTTTTCATGTGACAACACTGAAGAAATGACACTTTGCTACAATGTAAAGTAGTGAGGGTACAGCCTGTATAACAGTATAAATTTTCTGTCCTCTCAAAATAACACAACACACAGCCATTAATGTCTAAACCGTTGGCAACAAAAACAAATTGGGCCCAAAGTGTCAATATTTTGTGTGGCCACCATTATGTTCCAGCACTGCCTTAACCCTTATGGGCATGGAGTTCGCCAAAGCACAGGTTGCCACTGGAGTCCTCTTCCACTCCTCCATGATGACATCATGGAGCTGGTGGATGTTAGACACCTTGCGCTTATATATATATATATATATATATATATTGAGAGAGAGAGACATCTCTCTAGACATCATTTCTAAGGGCTGTAAATCAATAAGGGAAGAAGGGTAAGCCTCTCCCACATAACCTCCTCACCTTTTCCTGCATGCCTAGGACAACAAAGTGTGGAGCAGGGGCAGAACTACAGTAGGTAAAGAGGTCACAACTGAGACCGTGCCCCCGAGGTGGGGGCCCAGCTTAAACAAAAAATATATTTTTTTCAATAAAAAACGTTGACCTGCCACTGCCTGCCTGAATATCATGTGAGTGTGATGTGATGCTTCACTGGTGTCTCTGTCTCTGACTACAGGGTTTAGTGTTTCTGTTTTACCCATTGGTGTTTATGTGTGTGTATATGTATGTGTGTATATATGTATGTAAATATGTGTGTGTATTTATGCATGTATGTGTGTGTGTACCTTTGTGGAACCAGAAAATTACAGAACTTGTAACTACAGCATGGGGGGACGGGGGGTAAACAGTGTCACTATAAAATACCAGTATATACAGTACGGGGGACAGGACCATGTCACAAACTAGTGTGGTCACTTTATAAAGTACTGGGGCAATTAGGGTCAGGCCAGCCATCTCACCGGCAGATTACAGACTGTGTCACTAACTCATTATATACAGTACTGGTGGGTTAAACAGTGTTACTATACAGTAATAGGGGGTCAGACCATCTCACAGACTGTGGGCATAGGGTACCTCCTTTGCAGACATGTAATCTGATTCACATTTTTTTTCTGTTTTAAATGTTAAAAAAAAGAAGATATGTATCAAATTCACCTTTTTTTGGGGGGGGTCCCTTTTTAGATTTTTGCACCTGGGCCCTGTGGTTTCTATTTACACCTCTGGTGTGGAGCACAATTTAACCCCATGGCTACCAAAAAGGACTACAGTGCATTGGAAGGGAATGCACCAGGGCCGGACTGGCCATCGGGCATGCCGGGCAAATTCTCAGTGGGCCAACAAGTTAGCTGGCCTTCCAGGTTAGTTTAGCCCCATCCACCAAAAGTCAGAAGCATGGTAAAGTTCACAAGTGGCCTTAGGGCGCCCAAGCAGGGGATGCAATTTAGAGAAGGGGGCCGTTTTGCAGCTGCAATATAGTAATTTATATATTTTTTTACTTTATAATTGCACTGCCTCTGCAAAATGGGCAATAGTGTGTGTTGCATGCGCCCCTCCCCCCATGATGGCTCAACGGACAAGTGAAGATATTCAGAGTGGGAAATAGGAGTGACGTGCAGAGGGACAGAATCAGAGCTGCAGACTGCATAACTGGGCAAGTAAGACAAAACCCTAATCCAGTCCTCGATTTTCGCCTCTGGCTCCCTAAAGTTTAATGCTGACAAACAAATTTTGGTTTCCTGGACCCCCCTCACATCATCTCCTATATGTTCATGAAGGGCTGCCTGTTAGTGTTATAACTGTGTGCATGCACCACTTGCCACACTGTTATAAGCCAGTGCTTTCCTGTAGGAGCTGCAGAAATTTATTGCAGGCTGAAGCAGCAACATGTGCGGCAAAAGGTTTTCAGCTGTTCACTTAACTGCCAGTTGTTTTACATTTCCCTGCTTCTGCCGGCTTTGTGACAGAGTGCTAACAGAGCATGTATTACTGGCTTATAACAGCGTGGCAAGTGGTGCGCGCACACTGTTATACCACTAACAGGCAGCTCAGTGTTAACAGTGAGAGCTACCTTGGCTACCAGAGAGAACTGCAATGCATTTTCTTCCAATGTATTGTAGTCCTTTTTGGTAGCCATGAGGTTAAATTGTTCTCCACACTTTGTTGTCCTAGGCACGCAGAGAGGTGAGGAGGTTATGTGAGAGAGGCTTACCCTTCTGCCTTGTTGATTTACAGCCCTTAGAATATATATATACAGTATATATATAAAGATATGTGTGTGTGTGTGTATTTTAATCCATAATATACTTTTTATGATTAGCAAATATTTGTAAAAAATATTTTTAGATAAGTAATTCAGAGGCATCTAAAAAATGGCTGCCATCAAAGACACTAGGTCGGCCGTACACTGCATAACACTTTTTGAACTGTACTTCAAGTTATTGACAAGCTGGCTTTGAGTCCTTAGTAGGCTCCACATAGTCTCTAACTCAAATCCATCCACATGTTGGCGTGCCTGTAGGAATACCGGAGATGACTTACACATTTGGTGGAGTTGTCCGCTGATAAAACTACTATGGAGGGAGATACTCGACCTTTGAACACAACTGGGATTACCAGCGAAGCGTAGTCCGGAAATGTGTTTACTACACTTAGAACGCCCCAAAATGCCAAAGGAAAGGAAACACACACATATATATATATATATATATATATATATATATATATATATATATATATATATATATATATATATATATACAGGGAGTGCAGAATTATTAGGCAAATGAGTATTTTGACCACATCATCCTCTTTATGCATGTTGTCTTACTCCAAGCTGTATAGGCTCGAAAGCCTACTACCAATTAAGCATATTAGGTGATGTGCATCTCTGTAATGAGAAGGGGTGTGGTCTAATGACATCAACACCCTATATCAGGTGTGCATAATTATTAGGCAACTTCCTTTCCTTTGGCAAAATGGGTCAAAAGAAGGACTTGACAGGCTCAGAAAAGTCAAAAATAGTGAGATATCTTGCAGAGGGATGCAGCACTCTTAAAATTGCAAAGCTTCTGAAGCGTGATCATCAAACAATCAAGCGTTTCATTCAAAATAGTCAACAGGGTCGCAAGAAGCGTGTGGAAAAAGGCGCAAAATAACTGCCCATGAACTGAGAAAGTCAAGCGTGCAGCTGCCAAGATGCCACTTGCCACCAGTTTGGCCATATTTCAGAGCTGCAACATTACTGGAGTGCCCAAAAGCACAAGGTGTGCAATACTCAGAGACATGGCCAAGGTAAGAAAGGCTGAAAGACGACCACCACTGAACAAGACACACAAGCTGAAACGTCAAGACTGGGCCAAGAAATATCTCAAGACTGATTTTTCTAAGGTTTTATGGACTGATGAAATGAGAGTGAGTCTTGATGGGCCAGATGGATGGGCCCGTGGCTGGATTGGTAAAGGGCAGAGAGCTCCAGTCCGACTCAGACGCCAGCAAGGTGGAGGTGGAGTACTGGTTTGGGCTGGTATCATCAAAGATGAGCTTGTGGGGTCTTTTCAGGTTGAGGATGGAGTCAAGCTCAACTCCCAGTCCTACTGCCAGTTTCTGGAAGACACCTTCTTCAAGCAGTGGTACAGGAAGAAGTCTGCATCCTTCAAGAAAAACATGATTTTCATGCAGGA